>NC_091177.1:17454583-17813508 GCF_040958095.1 Procambarus clarkii
ATGTTGGTACTGGGGTACAGGAGGACATGTTGGTACTGGGGCACAGGAGGACATGTTGGTACTGGGGCACAGGAGGACATGTTGGTACTGGGGCACAGGAGGACATGTTGGTACTGGGGCACAGGAGGACATGTTGGTACTGGGGCACAGGAGGACATGTTGGTACTGGGAGACAGGAGGACATGTTGGTAATGGGGCACAGGAGGACATGTTGGTACTGGGGCACAGGAGGACATGTTGGTACTGGGGCACAGGAGGACATGTTGGTACTGGGGCACAGGAGGACATGTTGGTACTGGGGCACAGGAGGACATGTTGGTACTGGGAGACAGGAGGACATGTTGGTACTGGGAGACAGGAGGACATGTTGGTACTGGGGCACAGGAGGACATGTTGGTACTGGGGCACAGGAGGACATGTTGGTACTGGGGTACAGGAGGACATGTTGGTACTGGGGCACAGGAGGACATGTTGGTACTGGGGTACAGGAGGACATGTTGGTACTGGGGCACAGGAGGACATGTTGGTACTGGGGCACAGGAGGACATGTTGGTACTGGGGTACAGGAGGACATGTTGGTACTGGGGCACAGGAGGACATGTTGGTACAGGGGCACAGGAGGGGGCGTTGGTACGGGGGCACAGGGGGGGGGGGGGGTACCGGGGCACAGGTGGGGTGTTGGTACAGGGGCACAGGAGGGGCGTTGGTACGGGGGCACAGGTGGGGTGTTGGCCTACCCAGGTGATACTGTCCGTGCCGGGTTGGCTTCAGAAGACAGGACCGGTATGGAACCAGTCCTCAGGCCTTTCTGCCTGGTTTTCGTAGGGTTTCGTCTCTAACTTAGTACTTTGATAATTTCCAGCAACTTAGCGGACTATTCAATGTTTGTGTATGTGTCTACTCACCTAGTTGTGTTTGCTGGGGTTGAGCTCTTTGGTACCGTCTCTCAACTTTCAGTCAACAGATGTACAGGTTCCTGAGCCTATTGGGCTCCATCATATCTACACTTGAAACTGTATATAGAGTCTGCCTTCACCACATCACTTCCTAAAGCATTCCATTTGTCAACTACTCTGACACTTAAACAAGTATTTCTAGTGTCTCTATGGCTCATTTGGGCAATCAAGTTCCACTTGTGTCCCCTATTGCGTATGCCCCTTGTGTTAAACAATGTCTTTATCTACCCTATCAATTCCTTTGAGAATTTTGTATGTGGTGATCATGTCCCCTCGTAACTCTTCTATCTTCCAGCAACATGAGGCTTAATTCCCGTAATCTCTCCTCGTAGCTCAAACGAGGAGAGTGTGTGTGTGTTAATGTGTGTGTGTGCGTGTGTGTGTGTGTGTGCGTGTGTGTGTGTGTGTGCGTGTGTGAAAAAATACAAAACAAAATTAGTTAGTAACAGTTGATTGTAGTAAATTAGTTAGTAGTTAGTAACAGTTGATTGATTGATAGTTGAGAGGCGGGCCGAAACAGCAGAGCTCAACCCCCGCAAGCAAAACTAGGTGAATACACACACATGCACACACCTCGTAGCCTGGTGGATAGCGCGCAGGACTCGTAATTCTGTGGCGCGGGTTCGATTCCCGCACGAGGCAGAAACAAATGGGCAAAGTTTCTTTCACCCTAAGTGCCCCTGTTACCTAGCAGTAAATAGGTACCTGGGAGTTAGTCAGCTGTCACGGGCTGCTTCCTGGGGTGTGTGTGTGTGTGTGGTGTGGACAAAAAAAAAATAGTAGTTAGTAAACAGTTGATTGACAGTTGAGAGGCGGGCCGAAAGAGCAAAGCTCAACCCCCGTAAAAACACAACTAGTAAACACACACACTCTCGATCTGTCCTCAGGGCTGTGGGTGGGTGTCTTAACATGGTGTCAAGACTACAGTGTATGAGGGAGACGTCAGCTGGCCGGGACTCAGCTTACGTCAGATATGTCTTAACTGCACATTCTCCTGGTCGATTGTGTCTTAAGAGCTCGCTGCAATTATCTCCGGTCCAGGATATCTGCATCAGCGTATACAGTGACTCCTGTATTTAACTCTACATCAGCGTGTACAGTGACTCCTGTATTTAACTCTACATCAGCGTGTACAGTGACTCCTGTATTTAACTCTACATCAGCGTGTACAGTGACTCCTGTATTAAATTTTACATCAGCGTGTAGAGTGACTCCTGTATTTAACTCTACATCAGCATGTAGAGAGACTCCACCGAATCATTAAACATAAATTGAAATACTTAATTCTGTTGTGATACGTTCATATTATTTTATCATTGGTATTGTCTTCAGTAATATTATCACTGGTGTTGTCTTCAGTAATATTATCACTGGTGTTGTCTTCAGTAATATTTTCACTGGTCGTGTCTTCAGTAGTATTATCACTGGGATACATCTTCAGTAATATTATTAGCGGTCGTGTTTTCAGTAATATTTTCACTGGTCTTGGTGGTTCTTCAGGGATCAGGTAGTTCCGTGAGACGCTGCGTTCATGGAACACTGGTTAGTCATTTTCATATTTTTCATTCAACAATTTTCACATATTATCACATCTTCTTTAAGCTATGTTCATTATTTGCACGCCACATTGTTCGTCAACATTGTACAGTGTTCACTCAGTAAATCTGTTATAGCGAAGATTAAGATACAAATCTAAATCCCGTGAAATCAAATCGTTTGCCCCTAATGTCTAGAAATATATTAAAACTGCAATGGAAATATATCACCTTAATTTTCTTGAGAATAAATCTCTAATCTCAGTCATTATTTTATAAATCAGAACTGAATAAGAGTAACGAGCAAACGAGAACGTTGTTTCAGTCTTAAAGTAAAATCTAAATTAAGTCTGGTCATTGCATTTAGAACTAAAACTAAAACTTGAGTGGATCCTCTGTATGTATTTGCATAATTATGCAAATTACCCAATAATATGCAAGGTAAACTCACCAAAATCGAATCAGGTCTAGACTTAGGCTCTGATAATAATCATGCCAAATTGCATTAAATTTGCTTGGCTGGTTTCAGAGATATCAGCGGAACAAAATTTACCTACTGAACGCGTGCGTGCTAACGTGCGTGCGTGCACAAATACACACACACCAATGATGGGCCTCGTGGCTGAGTGGACAGCCCTTGGGGGTAGTAGTCCTAAGGGACCAGGTTCGATTTCCGGCCGAGGAAGAAACAAATGAGCAAATTTTTGTTCACCTGCCCAGTTCCCTTAGCAATAAATAGGTACCTGGGAGTTTGACATCTGCTACGGGCTGCTTTTTTGGGGAGCAGGAATTTGTAAATATGACATGGAAAACGAGTGAAATGAGTCACTACATATAAGGTCGAAAGGCAGAACTTAAGAGCAGATGTTCTACCCTACAAACATAACTTTGTGAGCAAAACTAGGTGAGTACACTCCATAGTGGGGACGACACGTGGTGGGTGAAATAGGTACTTCCTATAACATCAAATTACAAAAAAGCGTGGAGGAGGATAGGGTGATCAGGCAACAAACCTTGTGAATGAACCCAGAGTGAAGTAGACATTAAGGATATAACATAGGCTGAGTGCTAGCGACTTGTGTGTTCGTCTACACTGCCAAGCTGGAGGAGGTGTGGATGATGTTCAGAAGGAAGTAAGACAAGGAAGTACAGAAGGAAGTATCAGGGGGAAACACTAGACCATTACGACTATATTGAACTTGAAAAGGGTCAGGATAAGGATTTGAAATGGGACGGTGAAAGGAATAGTGCCTAAGCACTTGGACGGACGGGGGATTGAACGCCGACCTACATGAAGCCAGACAATCGTTCTACCGTCCAGTCCAAGTGGTTAGGCAGGAAGTGGGAGACTATAGGAGGGCGAGAGTTTTCCTCCAGGAAGTTCTCTGAGAGAGTGAGGTAGGGGCGAGGACAAACCAGATGATTGTATACATAGCCCATGAATGCACAGAGGCGAGCATAGAGGCCAAGGACAGAAACACTAGACTTGGTAAGAGAGTGTCTCATAAACAGGAGACAGTAGTTGTTGTGGGTGAGGAAACACCCGGAGGGTTCCTGCAGGTTTCAGTGTTTTGACTATTACTGTTTCTGATATACGTATACTATCTTCTGGAGGACAATATATCGTATATGACAATGTAAATTAATAAGAATTTAGAAAATGTGAAAAGAGGTAATTGGAAGAATCCAAACGGGAGAAGCACTTGGGTGTACAAGTAACACTGGTCATACACCAGAGTCACATATACAGACAGCATCACCATTATATGTAATACTGGTAAACATAACAATGGCATTCAACAACTAAAACATTAATCTTGAAAAATACTATATAGAGCGTACGTAGGTCCAGTCGTAGTATACTTTGCCATTATCGAACCCGAAATTGGCAAAGTAGAAGAAGAAAATGAAGAAAGTCAAATATATGCAAAGAGACTAGTACCAGATGATGAGTTGAGAGATCAGGGTAAAATAACTCAATATAGCGTCACTGGAAAAGAGAAACTCAAGAGGCTAAATTATCAAGACTTTTTAAATAAGGAAATTGACAAAGTTAATGGAGACAGCTTTTCCCAGCGTGTGACAACAGAACAAGGGAGAACAGGTGGAATATGAAAATTCGTGGGCAACGAAGGTGGTAAAGAAATGGAGCAAACTCTATAGTATAATTGACAGAAGTGACCTCTAGTCACAGCTTCAAGCCCGAATAGGTACATTTTACAGAGTACTGGAAAATCAAAAGGTGTGAATGAACCAGGTACAGCAATATTCAGGCGGGGTTCGTGAGGTCTGTGTTGCTGCAGGTAGACACAACTAGGCAAGCCCAACACGGTGAGCACACACAGGCCCTCCGCCTCTCTGGTATTGTCTCAGGGCAATAATTACAAGTATTTATCCTGGACAAGCTTCTCGAAAATAATTATTCAGTTAAGCACGCGTTGGGCAATGTCCTGTATCATATCAGACGTGCAGGTTGTCTCTCTTGGCCAGCCACGGGCAGGTTGTCTCTCTCTCTTGGCCTGCCACGGGCAGGTTGTCTCTCTCTCTTGGCCTGCCACGGGCAGGTTGTCTCTCTCTCTTGGCCTGCCACGGGCAGGTTGTCTCTCTTGGCCTGCCACGGGCAGGTTGTCTCTCTCTCTCTTGGCCTGCCACGTGCAGGTTGTCTCTCTTTTCCTGCCACGTGCAGGTTGTTTGTCTTGGCCTGCCACGTGTAGGATGTTTGTCTTGGCCTGCCACGTGTAGGATGTTTGTCTTGGCCTGCCACGTGTAGGATGTTTGTCTTGGCCTGCCACGTGTAGGATGTTTGTCTTGGCCTGCCACATGCAGGTTGTTTCTCTTGGCTTGCCACGTGCAGGTTGTCTCTCTTGGCCTGCCACGTGCAGGATGTTTCTCTTAGCTACCCACGTGTAAGGAGATATCTCACATGATCTCCCGCGTCTCACATAATCTGGCAGGAAGAGAAGGGTGTCTCAGATTAGATGAAGCGTTCAGAAAAGTGTGATGTGAGCTGACACGTTCGGGAAGATGACTAATATAATCTCTAATGTGTTGAGAGATATAACATTATCTCTAACGGTCTGTAAGGCGCCCCACATACTTCCTCATCTACCGGGAGATGTCTCACAGCTTCTCATACTTGCTGGAAAATGTTTAATATGATCTCGCCCGTCGTAGGAGATGTGTCATATGATCTTACGAGTATCCGATCTATCATATCCAAAGTTATATTTAATCCAATGCTGTTTTTGAACAAATATATGATATATGTAAATTATTTAAATATATAAGCAGTGTATGTGTGTGTGTGTGTGTGTGTGTGTGTGTGTGTGTGTGTGTGTGTGAGTGTGTGTGTGTGTGTGTGTGAGTGTGTGTGTGTGTGTGTGTGTGTGTGTGTGTGTGTGTGTGTGTGAGTGTGTGTGTGTGTGTGTGTGTGTGTGTGTGTGTGAGTGTGTGTGTGTGTGTGAGTGTGTGTGTGTGTGTGTGAGTGTGTGTGTGTGTGTGTGTGTGAGTGTGTGTGTGTGTGTGTGTGTGTGTGTGTGTGAGTGTGTGTGTGTGTGTGTGTGAGTGTGTGTGTGTGTGTGTGTGTGTGTGTGTGTGTGAGTGTGTGTGTGTGTGTGTGTGTGTGTGTGTGTGTGTGTGTGTGTGTGTGTGTGAGTGTGTGTGTGTGTGTGTGTGTGTGTGTGTGTGTGTGAGTGTGTGTGTGTGTGTGTGTGTGTGTGTGTGTGTGAGTGTGTTTACCAAGTGGCGTTCTCCTAGTTGTGCTTGCTGGGATTGATAACTAGCTCCAGAACCCTGTATTCTACAATTGTATTTCATGCTGCATGTGTTTGTGCTATATATTTATGTGTGCTGGCAAGCATTTGTGTTTCTTGCTGCATGTGTATTATTATTTTCGTGCCTGTTTGGGTATGTGTTTCTGGCTGCGTGTATATATTTCGTGTGCGTGTGTGCGTGTGTGAAATCGTCAGACAGTAAAACTCGTACATCTCTCCATGAAGTAGTAATTATAACGCTTTCTAGATGCTCAATTTCATTAATGTTCCGTTCTTGTATTGAGGCGCAGTGAGCTTGACAACTTTTGGTTCCGTGGCCTCGCTTATCGAGATTGGTCTTGACTAGTTACGCTCTTTTTATTTTAAAGTCAAAATAATTGATCAAGAAACCTTGAATAATGATGTAGCATTGTGACTTGTGTGTTGAGAATGAATCATTATTCTGAGGTATTCCTCCTCCTGGAACGTTGCTAGGAACGTACATACATAAATACATACAAACATACATTCATATATATATATATATATATATATATATATATATATATATATATATATATATATATATATATATATATATAACTTGTGTAAGAATATAGTTACATACAAACACCACTCACACACACATATATGCAAACGTGACATACATATATGAATCCAAACTTACAATTCGCATATATATATATATACATATATATACACAGAGATGTATAAATGCATACTCACAAATATATACATTTTAATGTGATACACTTTGCAATTTATGCAAAGTACACACATTAATTAGGTAACTATCTGCAACGTTGAAGCATGCAAAACATTGTTATTTAGCATGCATAATATGCTGCTGCTTACCATTCTTGCAGAGCGCAGCTTGCCAATGCAACGTCGCCTCAATTTAAGTATCTAATGGTCTCGATAATTTCCCTGCTAAATGACACGCATCAAACAAGGAATAAAAGAAGCCGGGTAATATATTCTTGATAATTCTAGGAAGCTGATAAAGTTAGTCGAAAAAATATAAAAGGTTAAGAAATTGTGTGGTTGGTGGGGGGGGGGGGACGGACTTATGGGTACAGGAACCACCTGTGACCCAGTTGGTGCGACAGCTGTGGTTACAGGTGTGGCGCAGTCCTCAGAGGGTGGGGTGGAGGGGACAACTGTGGTTACAGTGGGGTGGGGTTGAGGGGACAGCTGTGGTTACAGTAGGGTGGGAAGAGAGAGGCTGCATGTGTTGACAGGGTTACACCTGTGCTCGTGGTGTCATGGCTCCTTTATTGTAAAGTTGCTAGTTGTTGTTGTTGGTGCACCGTTGCTACTTGTGCCGCCTGGTGGTGTTGGTCAACACTTACCTCTCATGTGGAAGACCCGAAACTGTGTGATCTTCCTCTGCTTATTAATAATTTTAGGACGTCTTCTCAATTTTGTTCTCGTTTGCGTTTGTTGTCTTGCACAGTGCTATCAGTGTGCGTGGGTCCTCGGGTAGGTTAGGTTCCGGCAATTTAGTACACCAGTTTAGTGATGTTGGGAACGCTCGGGAGGACGGCCTGCTTTACCGCATGGCTTCTGGAGTTGACATTCCCAGGCTTTAGCCTTTAATTTGGTGGTGTTTAAGTCCCGGTTAAACTAGAGATATACATCCATATGGGTGAATATCTTTAGACTTCATATATTTATTTGTTTTTATGTGTAGGAAAAATATCCTTCAGCTGTATCTTCTAATTTAGGCATAACAGGATGCAAATAATTTATTTAGCATTCCTCAGATCATATACTTATTTCTGTACATGAGCTGCTAATGGTCCAGTGTGGACCAAATTGTCGACATTTCCTTTGTTTTTCACATAGGTGGTTTAGGTGACTAATTTTCAGCCATGTTATTGTGACTTACTGTCTGCAAATTCATAGCATACAAGTTATTCTAAAATTTGTTAACTGTGCATAGGACTATTGTTGGTCAGTTGCAACAGCTCCTCTGGTTTCTTGCCATGCCTGCATTTAAATTTATGAATAGTTTTGACCTCGGTTGTCTTCCTTTGTAAGTTATTCCACTTCCTCACTCTCCTCATGCTAAATACATGCGTTCTCACATTCCTGTAGCCTACCCGCGAGGCTCGCTGCCATTCGTATCCTCTCCTGTCTTTAATAAATCCTAGACTTTTTGTCTGTGTCATCTTTCTTGACACCACAAGGTATCTGGCATGTTTTGATCATATTCCTCCTAACTTTACTTGATTTCATTGCCTGTCCCTAAGCTAGACTCATCCAGGCGGTGGCCGAACCCAAAGACGTATTCATCAACTTTAAAGCGCTGCATGTTCAAAATGTGTATTTTCTCAAATATAACATAATATTATTTCATACTAGAATGTGCTCAATAGTCAGGCCTAACGTAGGTTAGGTTAGATGGGTAGGTTCCGTTAGCCATTATTGGTATTTTGCAATTCGTGAATGAAGCATTTAGAGGAGTGCGACTAGAACAGAAGACGGATCAAAGCACTGCTCGAGAAGAATGCCTACGTCATCAGTTGTCAGTCGTGAGTAAAGTGTTTTTCATTCATAAACAGCGGGTTTGATAGCCGTAGTAACGAACATTTGGCGTTTGTTAAGTGTTCGAACGTCATTAGTTGTGAGTCGTGTGTAAACCATTTTTCGCTCATAAACACGGGGTTAGGTGGCTTGATTAATGAGCATTTGCCCTTTGTTGATGGACTGGTTGATGAGGACGGGTTGGTTGATGAGGACGGGCTGGTTGATGAGGACGGGTTGGTTGATGAGGACGGGCTGGTTGATGAGGACGGGTTGGTTGATAAGGACGGGCTGATTGATGAGGACGGGCTGGGTGATGAGGACGGGTTGGGTGATGAGGACGGATTGGGTGAAGAGGACGGGCTGGTTGATTAGGACGGGCTGGTTGATTAGGACGGGTTGGTTGATGAGGACGGGCTGATTGATGAGGACGGGCTGGGTGATGAGGACGGGCTGATTGATGAGGACGGGCTGGGTGATGAGGACGGGCTGGTTGATGAGGACGGACTGGATGATGAGGACGGGCTGTCTTCTATCCTTCATGTGGCGCTGGGGTTCCGTTCAAGTTTTACACAGTTTTAAAGGCCGGTCGCGCGTGTAAATCAAAGTTTAATGTACAGGCAGAGACGCAGGAATCTCGCTCTATGGAGCACACTAGCTGCGTTTTATCGACCTCTGAGGTGTAAACTGCACTGACAGTTACGTAATAAAAGTGATGGAGAAATAATTGCAGCAAGCTAAACCCCGCGCCGCATAAACACGAGTCTTGTCAACAAATTATCGAGGAATGAAATTACCAGGCGAGTCACAGCCACTTACACCTGGTCTGGATCACATTAACTAGTTTCTAATGATTGAGACAGTCGGTCATGGTTGTTAATAAGCATCTGGTTCATGATTCCAGCCTTTAAGGCGACTCTTAGATCGCAGACAAAGCGCTCAGGGGCTTGGGCGAAGGGGGGTCGGGGAGACTCGATCAGGGCGTGTTGATCAGGGCTCTTAGTATATACCAGGGACGGAGGATCAGATCTGGTACATAACTTGAAGTCTATTAGGACAGTAGTATCAGACCAGATGAATGTGTTTCGATTCGAAGAGATTGAGTTAAATAATTGTTAACAGCCCTTGCTCGCTCTCAAATACCTCTGCCACGTCTGTCAACTCACCTACTACGCACCAGACCTGCAGTTGGCATGAAAAATAATATTAAGGTGGTGGACTGACTCCTGCTTCTCTTCTTCCTCCTTGTTATAGCTCATCTTAGGTATGCAAATAGTTATAGATTCACCGGGTCTAATCTCTGCGTATTGTCCCAGAGTAAAGCGTATACGAGTAATCACTTATATACGCATATTAATGCATATTCAAGTAATCAATTATATATACAAAATAACACATATACAATTGATCGAAAGAGTGAGAAGAACTGGGACAAGGCCCAGAGATTACAAAAACACTGATCGAAGTATGCGGAAAAATCACATTTGAAAAATTAGAGAATGCTGAACACGTTTTCGGCTCAATTCGCCTTCATCAGAGCAAGATAGAGAGTAGCACTGTGTGTGTGCGTGTGTGTGTGTGTGTGTGTGTGTGTGTGTGTGTGTGTGTGTGTGTGTGTGTGTGTGTGTGTGAGTGAGTGAGTGTGTGTGTGTGTGTGTGTGTGTGTACTCACCTATATGTACTCACCTATATGTGCTTGCAGGATCGAGCATTGACTCTTGGATCCCGCCTTTCGAGCATCGGTTGTTTACAGCAATGACTCCTGTCCCATTTCCCTATCATACCTGGTTTTAAAATTATGAATAGTATTTGCTTCCACAACCTGTTCCTGAAGTGCATTCCATTTCCCCACTACTCTCACGCTAAAAGAAAACTTCCTTACATCTCTGTGACTCATCTGAGTTTCAAGCTTCCATCCATGTCCTCTCGTTCTGTTACTATTCCGTGTGAGTGTGTGTGTGTGTGTGTGTGTGTGTGTGTGTGTGTGTGTGTGTGTGTGTGTGTGTGTGTGTGTGTGTGTGTGTGTGTGTGTGTGTGTGTGAGTGTGTGTGAGTGTGAGTGTGAGTGTGTGTGTGTGTGTGTGTGTGTGTGTGTGTGTGTGTGTGTGTGTGTGTGTGTGTGTGTGTGTGTGTGTGTGAGTGTGTGTGTGTGTGTGTGTGTGTGTGTGTGTGTGTGTGTGTGTGTGAGTGTGTGTGTGAGTGTGAGTGTGAGTGTGTGTGTGTGTGTGTGTGTGTGTGTGTGTGTGTGTGTGTGTGTGTGTGTGTGTGTGTGTGAGTGTGTGTGTGTGTGTGTGTGTGTGTGTGTGTGTGTGTGTGTGTGTGTGTGTGAGTGTGTGTGTGTGTGTGTGTGTGTGTGTGTGTGTGTGTGTGTGTGTGTGTGTGTGTGTGAGTGTGTGTGAGTGTGAGTGTGAGTGTGAGTGTGTGTGTGTGTGTGTGTGTGTGTGTGTGTGTGTGTGTGTGTGTGTGTGTGTGTGTGTGTGTGTGTGTGTGTGAGTGTGTGTGAGTGTGAGTGTGAGTGTGTGTGTGTGTGTGTGTGTGTGTGTGTGTGTGTGTGTGTGTGTGTGTGTGTGTGTGTGTGTGTGTGTGTGTGTGTGTGTGTGTGTGTGTGTGTGTGTGTGTGTGTGAGTGTGTGTGAGTGTGAGTGTGAGTGTGTGTGTGTGTGTGTGTGTGTGTGTGTGTGTGTGTGTGTGTGTGTGTGTGTGTGTGTGTGAGTGTGTGTGTGTGTGTGTGTGTGAGTGTGTGTGTGTGTGTGTGTGTGTGTGTGAGTGTGTGTGTGTGTGTGTGTGTGTGTGTGTGTGTGTGTGTGTGTGTGTGTGTGTGTGTGTGTGAGTGTGTGTGAGTGTGAGTGTGAGTGTGAGTGTGTGTGTGTGTGTGTGTGTGTGTGTGTGTGTGTGTGTGTGTGTGTGTGTGTGTGTGTGTGTGTGTGTGTGTGTGTGTGTGTGTGTGTGTGTGTGTGTGTGTGTGTGTGTGTGTGTGTGTGTGTGTGTGTGTGTGTGTGTGTGTGTGTGTGTGTGTGTGTGTGTGTGTGTGTGTGTGTGTGTCTGTGTGTGTGTGTGTGTTGTACACAAGTGTGAAGGCCAGGCCACACACACACTCCTACCTGTCACCGTCTCCGCTGCAGCCATTATCATAATCATCATCATCATAATCACCATCATTATAGTCATTACCGTCTGCTATATAATTGGCGTGGCGTCCTTGTTGGCGTTATTGGGGGGGGGGAGATAGGAAGGATATAGACTGGGTAGGTCAGGGGTAGGGGTGGAAGACGATAGGTCTGGTAGGTAGGGAAGAAATAATGGGCCTGGTAGGCAGGGAAGAAATAATGGGCCTGGTAGGCAGGGAAGAAATAATGGGCCTGGTAGGCAGGGAGGAAAAAATGGGTCTGGAAGGCAGGGAGGAAATAATGGGCCTGGTAGGCAGGGAGGAAATAATGGGTCTGGAAGGCAGGGAGGAAATAATGGGCCTGGTAGGCAGGGAGGAAATAATGGGCCTGGTAGGCAGGGAGGAAATAATTGGTCTGGAAGGCAGGGAGGAAATAATGGGTCTGGAAGGCAGGGAGGAAATAATGGGCCTGGTAGGCAGGGAGGAAATAATGGGTCTGGAAGGCAGGGAGGAAATAATGGGTCTGGAAGGCAGGGAGGAAATAATGGGTCTGGAAGGCAGGGAGGAAATAATGGGCCTGGTAGGCAGGGAGGAAATAATGGGCCTGGTAGGCAGGGAGGAAATAATGGGTCTGGAAGGCAGGGAGGAAATAATGGGCCTGGTAGGCAGGGAGGAAATAATGGGTCTGGAAGGCAGGGAGGAAATAATGGGCCTGGTAGGCAGGGAGGAAAAAGTGATATTTTGGAAGTGAGGGAAAGGAAACGAAGAGTAACGAGAGGAATAGGTCATTAAAAAGGAAGGTCTGGAAAGAGATGTTTACGGTGTTGAGAGACCGAAGGATTGAGGTGGAAACGAGAGGGTAATTAAGAATGGGAGAAGGATGTGTAGGAGAGGAGACTTGGGGAAAAAGGAATGGCAAAGGTATGGGAAGGGAAGGGAAGGGAAGGGAAGGGAAGGGAAGGGAAGGGAAGGGAAGGGAAGGGAAGGGAAGGGAAGGGAAGGGAAGGGAAAGGAGTCACAGATACTGAGGCTGACGACAATGTATTCATTAGCGCTGCAATATGGTTGTGGCCTGTGGGCGGACTGCAAGTGTCAAAAAGCATTGTTGTTGTTGTTGTTTATTAAGATTCGCTACTTGGAACAAAATCACGGGCTATGGTGAGCCCGTAGTAGATTTACCTGGCACAGGAGCGGGGCTGTAACTTGACGTTAAAAACCACCAGTTTCCTGCATTAATAGTAACTAGGTGTGCTGTGAAAAGAGGTGATGGGGTGGGTGTTGTGCTGGGGGGGGGGTCCGTGGAGGGAAGGGGACGGGGTGACATGAGGTAGAGGGGTTAAGTGGGTGTGGAAGGGAGGAGTGGCAATGGGACGGAAGGAGGAGTAGAGGTGCGGGGGGGGGGGTAAAGATGTGAATGGGTGGGGAGGTGAGAGGGTAAGGGTAGAATGCTGAGGAGTGAGAATAAGCGAGGGAATGAGGAAAGGAGAAGGGTGAGGAGAGGTGAGGGGTCGGGTATACAGGTGTAGATTTGTGGGGTGAAGAGCTACTACCGGTGCCCTGTGGACCTGGGTAGCCTGCTGCCCGCCTCCCATGGTACCCGCTGCCCGCCTCCCATGGTACCCGCTGCCCGCCTCCCATGGTACCCGCTGCCCGCCTCCCATGGTACCCGCTGCCCGCCTCCTATGGTACCCGCTGCCCGCCTCCCATGGTACCCGCTGCCCGCCTCCCATGGTACCCGCTGCCCGCCTCCCATGGTACCCGCTGCCCGCCTCCCATGGTACCCGCTGCCCGCCTCCCATGGTACCCGGTGCCCGCCTCCCATGGTACCCGCTGCCCGCCTCCCATGGTACCCGCTGCCCGCCTCCCATGGTACCTGCTGCCTGCCTCCCATGGTACCTGCTGCCCGCCTCCCATGGTACCTGCTGCCCGCCTCCCATGGTACCTGCTGCCCGCCTCCCATGGTACAGTACCACTACTTTACCCTCACCATCACACTCGTCCCAACATTCCTTCCCCGTACAAGCCTTCAACGAAACATAGCAAGATATTTAATATACTACGACACCAGTTTGACCTCTTATGACACCAGTCTGACCTCTCGTCACACCAGTCTGACCTCTCGTCACACCAGTCTGACCTCTCGTCACACCAGTCTGACCTCTCGTCACACCAGTTTGACCTCTCGTCACACCAGTCTGACCTCTCGTCACACCAGTCTGACCACTCGTCACACCAGTCTGACCTCTCGTCACACCAGTTTGACCTCTCGTCACACCAGCCTGACCTCTCGTCACACCAGTCTGACCACTCGTCACACCAGTCTGACCTCTCGTCACACCAGTTTGACCTCTCGTCACACCAGCCTGACCTCTCGTCACACCAGTCTGACCACTCGTCACACCAGTCTGACCTCTCGTCACACCAGTCTGACCTCTCGTCACACCAGTCTGACCACTCGTCACACCAGTCTGACCACTCGTCACACCAGTCTGACCTCTCGTCACACCAGTCTGACCTCTCGTCACACCAGTTTGACCTCTCGTCACACCAGTCTGACCTCTCGTCACACCAGTCTGACCTCTCGTCACACCAGTCTGACCTCTCGTCACACCAGTCTGACCTCTCGTGGCATTAATTTAACTTTCCGCGACACTTGCTTACCTCCCTTGACACAAGTCTGATCCTCTGTGACACCAGTGTAATCTTCCGTGACACCATTTTGACCTTTTGCGACACAAGTTTGCCCTACCGGTACACCTGTTGGATTTTCAGACGGTAACCTTTGCAATCTCTCCCAGCAGGTGGTGTGTCGCCGCCCCCATCTCCCCCTACTGCAGCGTCGCCTTCCCCCACCATGGCCCCTGGCCACGGGGCATCCAGTCCCGGGGCGGGGCTGGCCAGCCTCCACCATGCCATTCACGGCCTCCACAACCTCCACAATCTTCACAACCTTCAGAACTTTCACAACCTGCAACAGAACCTGCAGACGCAGATGGCGGCGCTAGCGGGGCTCCAAGGCGGCTTAGGAGTGCCTGGCGTGGGATCCCTCCTACACCCACACTTGGCCCAACACAACCAAGGTGAGTGTTGCTTCTCTCCTACACCCAGCCTGCACGTCTTGCCACAGTCACCTTCACCTGAGCAGGTGTCTTAAGGTTGGTTAACCGTGTTATCAAAGCGAGAATTGCATGTATAATGAATAACGAGACAGGTAATCGGAATATCAGTGGTTAATCAATGCAAATTGCACCTTTACAACCTTGATTACTTGCAGAGTACATATAAAATATTATCCCTTCCATCATGAGCTTATAATCACCATTACTGCTTAACATATTAAACTGCTATAGCCCTGCCATAAAATATATAATAATTAGTTCTTGCATTGTGAGAATCTCTTTTATAGACGCAGGCAATAAATTACGTCGTGCGCAGTGAAATGTGTGACCATGTGCTTTCTTCATGACTTTAGTAATTATGACCTTAGTGCCATGACCTTATCTGCGGGGGTGCACCGTCTTCTTGACCTCATGTTGTAGTGACTGCACTTAACGTAGCCTTAATTCTATTGGCCAATAGTTGTCGTGATTTCCTTGGGACCACAATTTGAGTGACGTTCTTATAGTATCCATAGTTTAATTACCCGGGTGTTCTCTGGTCCACTAGTTTCAATAAAAAAAAATTGGGGTCTTTGCTTTCATTACCTCGCTTTATAAAGTACTCGTTTATGACATTTTTTCTTGTGCGTAGGGTTAATTAAATTTAGTATGTGATTGTATTTTACACACCGACTTCCACAACAAAAGAAAGTATTTAGAACCGCGCCTTCGTGACTCAGCCTTCATCATTCCCACATGTCACCTAAAGCCTTTATTACGAAGATATATTTTACTACATGTATTACATACAAGTGCAGGTCATGTGACCAATCATGTCTTCCCCCGGCACAGCTGCGGCGGCGGCGGCGGCGGCGGCGGCGGCAGCGACGGCGGCGACGGCAGCGCCACCTCCCCCCGGCGGCATGAACAACAGCGCGGGGGCCAATAACGCGCCGACTGTCCCCCAGATGGTGTTGACCTCCGGCCACGTTACCCAGGGGGTCCAAGGGGCCCAGCTTCTCGTCCCCACCTCCCAGGGTAAGTAACTCCCAGGGTCGGTAACGCCCAGCTCTTCTTATTAGTCCCAAGGCTCCCCGACCTGGACCATTAGCCCGTCTGAGGCAGCAGTTTCCCATCTTCTAGGTGGCCTCTCAAGCATTTAATAGTTCATCTGATCATATACATAATTACATTTATTCTCTTTGTATGTCTTGTGATTCTATGGTAATATTTATTAATGTTATATCATTATTCTACGCTGTTTAATATTTTTTTATTTCTTGCTCAGTTTGATTTCCGTCTGTTTATTTCCATCCTTTAACTTCAGTGTATCAAATTCGTTAGCAAACTGCGACTGTGAAATTTTCCTCGTTCACGCGGAGGCTTTGCTAATACTGGCATATTTTCCTCTAACCTTGGAAGCTTCGCCACTCTTGGAATCCTTTCCTATTTTGGAAGCTTTCCCAACACGATTGAAAGCTTCTCCGCTAATTTCAGAAGTTTTTCACTATCTTTTGATTGATTATCCATCAATCTAAGATTTTTTTTTTTACAGTCAAGAAACTTTCTTGATTTTCTACGCTTTTAATTTCTTACATAGATTTTACCTGTCTTAAAAATATGTTCCAACAATACAAAACAAAAACCGCTCTTCATACATTCAGAAATAATGTTTGTTTAAGCTTTATCAGTGTTTTTAACATACACTTGACTGTCCCTAAACAAGAGTTTCTATCACTCTGGTAACTTGTTAATGTTTATGAGTTATGATTTACCTTCCTTCACTCTTAAGACATTTTTTTCCGACAGGTATCGCGGTGCAGCCCATCTTGACCATACCTCTGGGACAGGCTGGCGTTCAAGGCTCCTCGCTGATGAACCCCCTTGTTCCCCTCCACCACCTCCCCCAGCCGGGACCACACCCCCAGCACACAGGTGAGAGAGAGAGAGAGAGAGAGAGAGAGAGAGAGAGAGAGAGAGAGAGAGAGAGAGAGAGAGAGAGAGAGAGAGAGAGAGAGAGAGAGAGAGTAAGAGTGGCAGAAAAAAATATTGGGATGAAGAAAGCGGGTGAAATCGCCAACAAACTCGTTCTCCAACAATCAAGTCATCGAACACTACGTATGCATCATAGTCTCGAAAAGTGTATATACATGTGCACAAGTGTTGTGTGATGGGATGAGATAGTAACCAACAGTAGTGTGCAGGACACCGTGCAGGACACTCTGCAGGACACTCTGCAGGACACTGTGCAGGACACTGTGCAGGACACTGTGCAGGACACTCTGCAGGACACTCTGCAGAACATGTCAAGTGTGATGATACACATCATGTCTCCTACTGATGAAGAGCTGTTGTGGAATCAGAGCAAGTTGTTGGAGTTGTCGTTGGTTGATAGTGGAATGTGTAATTTTAGTGATAGAATGACAACAGTAAGGATGGCCATTCTTCACGGAATGTGGATTGATGAATGACGGGGCAAGATTTAGCTATATTCTTTCCAAAGTGTTGTGATAAACAACAATTAATTGTACACACACAGAAATCACAATAGCGTGATATATCAACACTGACTAAGGCGCTTCTGGGAACATCCCGTGCGAAGGTTTGAACCCTCTTCTCGACCCTTGTGCATTTGTTCAACAACTAATTGTGTTGGTACTGGCAAGTGCAGACAGAAATAATCATCAAATGTAATAAGGAACTCGGCGAGTGCAATAAGGCTGGGATAGTCATGGTGGTTCAGTATTCAGAGAACTTGATATCATAATCAGCACACCTAATAAGGTAATCAACGTACGTAGTTAGGTAATCGACCCTTAACTCGTTACGGCTGTGAAGAGGATTGCTATTGCATCCTGAACACAGCCATGGGTTTGTCCAGGAGACGACGGAGTGTCACTAGTGCACTGGTGGCTCAGGATGGCTGCCTTGGAGGGTGATGGCTCATGATGGCTGCCTTGGAGGGTGATGGGTCAGGATGGCTGCCTTGGAGGGTGATGGCTCAGGATAGCTGCCTTGGAGGGTGATGGGTCTGGATAGCTGCCTTGGAGGGTGATGGCTCATGATGGCTGCCTTGGAGGGTGATGGGTCAGGATGGCTGCCTTGGAGGGTGATGGCTCAGGATAGCTGCCTAGGAGGGTGATGGGTCAGCATGGCTGCCTTGGAGGGTGATGGCTCAGAATGGCTGCCTAGGTGGGTGATGGGTCACGATGGCTGACTTGGAGGGTGATGGGTCAGGATGGCTGCCTTGGAGGGTGATGGGTCATGATGACTGCCTTGGAAGGTGATGGGTCAGAATGGCTGCCTTGGAGGGTGATGGGTCAGGATGGCTGCCTTGGAGGGTGATGGGTCAGGATGGCTGCCTTGGAGGGTGATGGGTCATGATGACTGCCTTGGAAGGTGATGGGTCAGAATGGCTGCCTTAGAGGGTGATGGGTCAGGATGGCTGCCTTGGAGGGTGATGGGTCAGGATGGCTGCCTTGCAGAGTGATGGCTCAGGATAGCTGCCTTGGAGGGTGATGGGTCAGGATAGCTGCCTTGGAGGGTGATGGCTCAGAATGGCTGCCTAGGTGGGTGATGGGTCACGATGGCTGCCTTGGAGGGTGATGGGTCAGGATGGCTGCCTTGGAGGGTGATGGGTCATGATGGCTGCCTTGGAGGGTGATGGGTCAGAATGGCTGCCTTGGAGGGTGATGGCTCAGAATGGCTGCCTAGGTGGGTGATGGGTCACGATGGCTGCCTTGGAGGGTGATGGGTCACGATGGCTGCCTTGGAGGGTGATGGGTCATGATGGCTGTCTTGGAGGGTGATGGGTCAGCATGGCTGCCTTGGAGGGTGATGGCTCAGAATGGCTGCCTAGGTGGGTGATGGGTCACGATGGCTGCCTTGGAGGGTGATGGGTCAGGATGGCTGCCTTGGAGGGTGATGGGTCATGATGGCTGCCTTGGAGGGTGATGGGTCAGAATGGCTGCCTTGGAGGGTGATGGGTCATGATGGCTGCCTTGGAGGGTGATGGGTCAGAATGGCTGCCTTGGAGGGTGATGGGTCAGGATGGCTGCCTTGGAGGGTGATGGGTCAGAATGGCTGCCTTGGAGGGTGATGGGTCAGGATGGCTTCCTTGGAGGGTGATGGGTCAGAATGGCTGCCTTGGAGGGTGATGGGTCAGGATGGCTGCCTTGGAGGGTGTAGAGGCTTGCTAGTGATAAGATGAACTGATGTGTGCTTTTCATTCATATTGAAGTTGTGTGTTTGGGTGCGTGTACTTATTAGTACTTTCCTATCCGGTGATTTTATAGTGTGTGTGAGTGTGTGTGTGTGTGTGTGTGTGAGTGTGTGTGTGTGTGTGTGTGTGTGTGTGTGTGTGTGTGTGTGTGTGTGTGTGTGTGTGTGTGTGTGTGTGTGTGTGAGTGTGTGTGAGTGTGCGTGCGTGTGTACGTGCGCGCGCGTTCTTGCCTGAGGCAAGAATTTTATACGTTTGGCTTGTATATGTGTTTATAGGCCCCATACTATAATAAGACAGTACATATAGTTAATGTAGGTTGTACGTCCAAAACGTTAACTTTTGCACAGCAAACAGTCCACAATTTGTCTTTTTGTAGAAAAAAGGAAAGTAATAACCTAGTGCCCTAAAAATACCGACACCAAAAATACTACACGGGTCCGTCCTATCCTAAACCAGGCCTCTCCTCACCTAACCTAACCTAAACCAGGCCTCTCCTCACCTAACCTAACCTAAACCAGGCCTATCCTTACCTAAGTTAACCTAAACCAGGCTTATCCATACGTAACCTAACCTAAACCAGGCCTATCCTCACCTAACCTAACCTAAACCAGGCCTATCCTTACCTAACCTAACCTAAACCAGGCCTATCCTTACCTAACCTAACCTAAACCAGGTCTATCCTCACCTAGAAATAACCGAACTAAATCAAGACCTTATTGTTATAACACATGTTACTTCTTTCCTTATTTCTCCGACTGGCACAGTTGTAAACTATTTGATGTCAAAGTGAATGTATTAAATATATTCCCCCCTTTGTCACCATATATACAGTCTTTATACTGTCTTATTGAAGGACTGACTGACACACCCTGCTGTTCTCTTTGTCTAGTAACTGGTTTTCACTCGACCACACACTTATATCCTCATCATTATACATTATACATTCATACTTAACACGAAAATGCATGAAGGATTTTCGCAATATATTAAAAGAATTAGAATGCTTAGGCAATTGATTACAATAGAAACCAGAAGTACTAAGGTATCCAGATTCCGAAACAGGCAGCATCCCTTGAGAATAAAAATGAGGCATTGACTTAAGAGGGAGAGAGCAAAGTATATTGGCATACACATGCTCATTCAAACACTCACACATACGAGGTCAAACACTCACACATATACAAGGGCACAATTACAATCATACTCAGTCACGTTGTGACACAGGTAGTGCCTCTGGTAGTGACAGACAGTGACACAGGGGTGACACAGGCAGTGACACAGACAATTGCATATATACAAAGACTGAGAAGACTAGTTACAAGGACCGCCCAGGACTGCTCTACAGTCTACACGTGTGACCAATTATACTCTGTCTTGCCCATTGCTCATTACAATATTAAATATGCTGTCTGTGTGCCGGCCACGTAATATTATGCTATGCGTGAGATGTGTGTCAAATTTGTTAATATTATTGCACCATTGAGGTACAAATGTACATGTTACTTGAGTTCATTTGTAAGGTTTTTCCAATGCGTTTTGGTGCCGTTAGTGACAAGTTAACACGTATAGTTTTCTCCAGAGGTAATTTGACTCCTTCTTAACAATTCAGCTGCCAAATTTCTTGTTAATGGGTTTATATATAGAGGTAATTAGTATACACTCAATATCTTGTCTATTATCAGTACCTCCAAAACATTAAACATCTACTCTACGTCCATCATTAATTTAAATTTGACATGGAAAATATAAAGCTATATATATATAGGAAATATATACCTTTAGAGAGGATAATGTGTTTACACGTGAAAAACATTATTTCTTAAGATAACCCTAACAAAAGACTCGATTCATGAGATAACAGTAAGAGGTCCCCACTTTAAACGAGACTCAGTTTACACAGTCCTTACGATAACCCAGTCAGTTTAAATTACCATTTAAAAGGAGACAGCCAGTTTACAAGAACATTACACAAGCTCATTAATTTAGGTTTTCCTTAAAAGACACCGTCAGTTTAGTGAGCTGTGGCACAGAACCGCAATTACAGCCGTCGTCAAGTACGCGGCCGCCCCCACACCTGTTCGTCACATGTGGTCTGTGTGCACTGCTTCGCTGACTGATGCTCGTCGCTACCCAGGTAATGGGTGAAACATGCTGTGCATTTAGCTGATGATACTTCAAGCACCTGCTTCTTCAAACACATACAAGAGCACACACACACACACACACACACACACACACACACACACACACACACACACACACACACACACACACACACACACACACACACACACACACACACACACAAGAGTTTCATTAGCGAGGATTTGTCAACCAAAAATTTGAGCTTGAAGATGTAAATAATGTCATTATCAGGTCTTTTATTTTCCTTCTTTTTTCCTCCTTCTCTCTCTCTCTCTCTCTCTCTCTCTCTCTCTCTCTCTCTCTCTCTCTCTCTCTCTCTCTCTCTCTCTCTCTCTCTCTCTCTCTCTCTCTCTCTCTCTCTCTCTTTCTCTCTCTCTCTCTCTCTCTCTCTCTCTCTCTCTCTCTCTCTCTCTCTCTCTCTCTCTCTCTCTCTCTCTCTCTCTCTCTCTCTCTCTCTCTCTCTCTCTATCTTTCCCTCCTCTCGTTGTTCCTCTCTCCCCCTTCCTCCATCCTTCTACCCCTTCTACTTTACAATTCCTTCCTTCCATCCCTTCGTCCCTACTTCCATGCAGCCTTCTTCCTCTTTCCCTCATTTATTTTCGCCTTTCTCAATTTACTGACTACTTCCTCCTTAATTCCTTGTCAAACTTCTACTACACTCTTCTTTCCCTGTTACTCATTACCATTTTATCTTTGTTGGAACCTTTCGTTCCCTTGCTTTCCATATCTTCTCTCTTTGCCTCTCCCAGCCTCCCGTGTCAAGCCCTGCCCTCCATCCCTCCCTCCCTCAGAATACCTAGAGACTATCATCAAGTAATGAGTTCACTTGACAAGGCAGAAAATATCAGAGGGTGCCGGTGTTTGATCCTTGCCAAGGCCTTCCTAGCTAAGCAGTTCCACTTTTATAGCATCATCAGTGTAATCACGAGAGGCGAGTGAAAACAGTCATCGTACTTTTCTGGCAGGTCTTCTCATATGACGACGTGGGTCTGTCTGTCTGTCGGAGAGTGTCTCTCTCTCTCTCTCTCTCTCTCTCTCTCTCTCTCTCTCTCTCTCTCTCTCTCTCTCTCTCTCTCTCTCTCTCTCTCTCTCTCTTTCAACACCACCTTGCCAACACAACCTGTTTTCCTACAAAGAACGTCTCTTTTCGCTCGTATTCGTTACATATCGTTACATATTCGTTAAGGCCAAAAATTGTCGTACTTGAAAATGACAGTGACTCGCGAAAGTGACGTACTGTCCCGTTTTCTGTTTTGGGTCCTCTAGTAGGTTAGGAGAGCACACTTTAAATTGACCGTCTTCTAGACGTTGGGAGACAGGAGGATGGGCTGGCCAACAAGGCGACAAGCATGATGGTCATGGTGTGGTGAATAATGCTCCAGGTGCCCAAGAGGTTAAGTCGCCTCTAAGTTAGTGGGGCGAGCGGCTGCTTCACATTACGGAGCAGGATTACATACGCATTTTGAATTGGTAGCATTAATGATGATTAGAAAATTCTAGATTTTATAATATGTATTATTATTAGTAAGTATCGATATTAAATATATATATATATATATATATATATATATATATATATATATATATATATATATATATATATATATATATATATATATATATATATATATAATGTGTGTAAATCACGAAAATTAACACGTGATGAAAAATGTGACAGTATCAGACCACGAAGGAAGAATTGAAACAGGAATTTCCTTAAGTACTTTCGTATTTAATAATACATCTTCAGAAGGATTCGGAGGCTAGATCCTTCTGAAGATGTATTATTAAATACGAAAGTACTTAAGGAAATTCCTGTTTCCATTCTTCCTTCGTGGTCTGACACTGTCATATACATACATATATATGTTAGTATTTGTGAGTGAGGAAGTGTTTAATAAGAGCGTCTAAGAAGACACTCACACACCTGACTCCATATACACCTGGAGTTGCGAGTCCTGGGGAAAATTATACGGTTTTCGGAGGCTAGAGTACAGGATTTTGCCGAGCAGAGACTGAACTCATTATGGTGTCTCGTTACCAAGTTAATTTGTTCGTAAGCATGATTTAATTAAACGCTACCTCAGCTTTGTTATGATACTCGCTAATTTCTCTATTTTTTTTGTTTGTCTTTCTCTGGGTGGAGAATCGGTGTTTGAGTTTTTTATGTGTGCGGATATATATATATATGTGTGTGTTTGTGTGTGTATATGTGTATGTGTGTGTGTGTGTGTGTGCGTGCGTGCGTGCATGTGCGCGGTTTAGCTTAGACCGCTTCAAGGCAATAGGAGTGGCCGGCTTCCTAATTATCCCAACTGACCACTGTAGCAACAACTTTCATGCCCTCATTCTCCACTCCATTCCTCATTTCTCCTCTCCATTCCTCATTTCTCTTCCTTCCTTACATCACGCCTTGTTTCCCTATTTCTCCCCGTTATAATTCACCCTCTCTCTTTATCATATCTCCTCTTCCTTCATTTTTGCCCTTTCCTTTTTTCTCATCCTTCCTTATTTTCTCCTCATCCTTTCTTCTTTTCTCCTCATCTTTCATCCCCCCCCCCCTCTTCCTTCACGCCTGCCCTCCCTTACTCATTACTGGCGCCCGTCTATATACACACGTCAGGGACTATATTCTTCAGTTCTGGGGCTTCACCAAGTGCCTCAATTTGTTATACTTCTGATCTTCTGTAATAATCCAGTATCATAGAGGGCTAGGATGGGATAGAGGTGATCATCCAGCCCGTTCTCGCGAGTGTTCCCAGCGTCAAGAAACTGTTGTACTAAAGTGTCCTAACCTATCCTACCAGAGGTCCCATGAACAGAAAACGGGACATCACGTTAGTGTGATTTCTCTGTGTATTGAAAGAGGAGCGTCAGAGGTAGTACTACTGGTTGACCGAGCCCGAGTGCATGGGAGAATTGTGTGAAACCCGGTTAAGCTTCAGTGGAGGTCTCGGAACCCTCGTGGGTGCAGTAGCACTCCAGGTTGCAATTCTTTTGACCATGTCATGGTACAGTTGACTAGGGCGCGTCTGGGAACACTCAGCGCAAAGGTTCGAACCTTCAGCAAAGCTCCTGTGGATTTGTTCAATATTAATAATAATAATAATAATAATAATTACAGAAATTATTGTTTCTCAAGATAGCAAGTATGCATAATGTGGGGAAGTGGCCGCGCCCTATACATATATTGCGCCAGCACCTTGTGCGTTGCGTCAGACGCTGCTTCGCCTGACGAACCCCAATAGTGCTCCAGGGTGCGGGTGTGGGTTGGGTGGGAGTGGGTTGGGTGGCTAGGGGTTGGGTTTGGGTTGGGTGTGAATGGGTGAGTGTTGGTTGGGTGGGTATTGAGTGTGGGTAGGAGTGTGAGTGTGGTTTGAGTGGATATGAGTGTAAGAATGGGGTTGAGTACTCACCTAGTTGTACTTATCTAGTTGTGCTTGTGGGGAATGAACTCTGGCTCTTTGGTCCCGCCTCTCAACTGTCAATCAACTGGTGTTCAGATTCCTGAGCCTACTGGAATCAGTGGATATGGGTGACTGGGTTGCGCGGAAATGGGTGAGTGTGGGATGGGTGGGAGTGTGAGTTGAGTGGGTAGTGGTGAATGTGGGTAGGGGGTGTGGGTTAGGTGGGTAGTGGTGAATGTGGGTAGGGGGTGTTGGTTAGGTGGGTAGTGGTGAATGTGGGTAGGGGTGGTGGGTGTGGATGTGGGTTAGGTGGGTACGGGTGTTAGTGTGGGTTTGGGTAGGTATATACGTATGTGTGTCTGTGTGTGTAGTAGGCATATATATGAGGGAGGGGGGGTATGGGTGTAGGTGTGTAGGAGCAAGGTATGGAGGATGTGCAGCGTGTGCAAGAGAGGCGGGATAGTGAGGAAGAACGGAAGAGAGGGAAAATATAGAAAGTGAGACAGACAGACACAGACGATAAGAGATCAAAACTTATCTTTATCAAGTTAATATAATAAATGGTTTCTCCCAGAATTGTAACAAGATCCTTGAAGACTTACATATTGACCCCATACACACACACACACACACACGCGCGCGAGGGCCTCGCAGCTGAGTGGACAGCACTCGATGATCGTAGTCCTAAGAGCCCGGGTTCGATTCGCAGCGGAGGCGAAAACAAATGGTCAGAGTTTCTTTCACCCTGATGATCTGTTCACCTAGTAGTAAATAGAGTTAGACAGCTGCTACGGGCTGCTTCCTGTGTGTGTATGTGTTTGTGTGCGAGTGTTAGATATAAATGTTATAGATATAATAGAGGAACAATAGATTGGTTAGAAAGGCGGGGTCCAAGAGCTAATAGCTCGATTCTGCAGGCACAAATAGTAAATACACCCTCCCACACGCCCCCTAAGCTTACAGAATCAAACATTATAATTTTAGCGCCGTTCATAACTAAAAATAATAATAAGTGTTCGTTCTCCTCAGGTTCCACTAACTCCTCTCCGCTGCCCCCTTCCTCCTCCTCCAACTCTTCCACCTCCTCCTCCTCCTCCTCCACCTCGGCAGCCCCGCACCCCCTCCTAGGCCTCGCCGGCCTACCCCCCTCCCTCTTTCACGCCCACCACGCCCACAACAACAACAACAACAACAACAGTAACAACAACAACAATAATAACAACATGAGCGGAGACAACAAGGCCAAGCTACCACTGCCAATGTCGTCTCCTGTGACAGGTGAGTCGCTCTCTCACACCCTACTCTGTGTCTCCACTCTATTTGTAAACTGTATATATGTAGACTGTATTTGCCCTCTCTTTATATAGACTATTTGTCGACTGTATACGTAGACTGTAGTTGTCGACTGTATAAGTAGACTGTATTTATCGACCTCCTTTTCCGTGTGTAATTGTCGGTTTGAGAACAGGGTCACACATTTTTGTCTTCTAAGCATTAAAGTGCACATCTCATCCTTGACCACTTTTCTTATCAGGACGAAGATAACGCAAGTATAAAAGTGAGCAAGATATAACTATTTTCTGAAAGGCATTACTTGTACATACTTCATTTTTACCTTTTTGAAGCAACGAATGTTTTATTAGTTTTGGTTAATGCATGAAATTGTATTAATACTCTTACTATTGGAAGCGCAGACTTTATTCACTTCCCAGAAGCAGTCATCCAGACAGTTACATAAGAGAGCTGTTCATTATCTGAAAGTTTTATTGATTAACTAAAGGTAAAAAGGTTCACAAGGCAGAAAAGAGTGAAACTTCCTCACCCGACTCCCATTGATATAGGCGTTGTCTAGGGGCCTGACTACCTATTGATATAGGCGGTGTCTAAGGCTTGACAGCCCATTGATATAGGCACTCTCTAAGGACCTGACTACCTATTCATATAGGCGCTTTGTAGGGATTGACAGCCCATCTTCCTGTTTAGATAGTACTTATAGTAACGCTGAGAACCGTGACACATGTTTTGAGGTACTGGACAATTAGAAAGTAGAATTTAGAACTATTGAAATTGGACCAACCGAGAAAGGTTTTGTATTTGCGTTGGCAATGAAACCTAACCTAACCATCCTAGGCCTACTTCAGGCCTAATATTTAACATATATGTGCTATACTAGACCAAGGAATATTTATGTTTGGTTTTTGGCTCTATTTTTTCCAGACTTATTAAATGAATAATACCAAATTCTACTATCTAATTGTCCATTACATCAATATATGTACGATGGTCCAAATAATTACAATAATTACTATCTAAACAAGGAGATGGGTTGGGTATATGCATTATCTAGGCCCATTCACTACTAAGTATTTATAGCAACTATTTGTTCAAACCGTACAAAAATACACCTTTGAAATGTAAAAAGTTCACGTTTATTACTGAATTAGGTCAATTGAGAGTCTAGAGAAATGCTAAAGCAAAAATCTAATCTAACCTGTCCAAGCAATGTACGCTGTGTTAGGCTTAATATAGTACATATATGTAGTATACTTGGCCCATGAATATTCTGGTTTCTGTTTTTTTCCTGTTCCTTACAAAGTTAATAGTACAAAATCTAAACATGACTGCAGTTGTCCGTTTTTGTACGTTCCGCCAAATGGGAGAATGGGTTGCCAGCTCACTAACCCTGACGTAGCCTAGGCACTTGACGGCCCATCAACGATCATCATCTCTTGTGGATGTGAGAACTACACTGAAATCGCGGCCAGGGTAACACAGCGAGGCACCTGAAGCTCTGTGTTGTGTCCAGGTCTGGTCTCTCAGTGCTTGGACCACACTGTGAGGCGTCCAGGTCTGGTCTCTCAGTGCTCGGACCACACTGTGAGGCGTCCAGGTCTGGTCTCTCAGTGCTCGGACCATACTGTGAGGCGTCCAGGTCTGGTCTCTCAGTGCTCGGACCACACTGTGAGGCGTCCAGGTCTGGTCTCTCTGTGCTCGGACCCACACTGTGAGGCGTCCAGGGCTGGTCTCTCAGTGCTCGGACCACACTCGCGCACCCGGACGTGTGAGCACTTCCATTAATATTTGAGTCGTATTATCGAGATAGTAAGTATGGATGGGCGGGAGGATATATGTTGCGGATAAATGAATTAGTAGATGCAAAAGTAGTTGGATAGATAGAAAGATAGATAGATAGATGATAGATAGATATAAATTAGAAATGAATAAATATTCTTACATTATTGTTGTAATTGTAGATCAACCTTTGTTCTCATTTCTGTGTTTCCTCCTTCTTGCCGCCCAACAGACTCTGTGGGCGGCCTGGCCAGTAGATTGAGCGGGCACTACCCAGCACCGCCCCCGCCGCCCACAGCCAGATACTCCCCGGACTTCCTCGACAACCACAGTGAGTATGACAGTCTCATCTCTTAATACATATATACTTACTAAAACATTCGTTCTGTTCATGTATTTGTAATAAATAATGCTTATGATGTAATTTGTTTAAAATCTCAAGATGGAAGAGTATATCCCAGAGATATCTCAAGTTCAGTATAGAAAATTTTGGAGTACACTGGGAGTCGTGTATGGCTTTAGACATGAAGACAAATTAAGTTAATAAAGAGAGAGACGGTGAATTTGTATGTATCTGAATTAGTAAGTATTTGGCATATTATTATTCTTTATTTGAGGGAGGATGGAGAATTGAGGAAGGGAAGTATCGGGAGAAAACGCCAAGCCATTACGACTATATAGCACTTGGATGGGATCAGGATAGGGATTTGGGATAAGAATAGATGGGTCTAAGGGGATAGGGCTGTGGAGTGGGAAGGATGCTGGACTCTCACATGCGAGGACACAATAAAGACAAAAATGGACAACTTCACCATGTTGAAATCCCAACTCCAGCAGTTGGGATTTCCGCACTAAAATATATAACACCAAGCTCAAATGTTTGTATGATTAACAATATATACAAATAAATATTTGACAGACAAAAAACATTTAAAAATTACAAAATATATCCATGTTAATAAGCTGAAATGAGTACGATAATAACCTTACATTTATTTTATCTTAAGCAGTGACAATAGGCTGTAACTCTGTATAGCTAAAACAATGGGTCAACTAATTCTAGCATTTCTTGACTATATAATATTACTTGGCCTTTAGGTACGTCCTCTAGATCATGAACGCTGAAAATAGCTGGAAACTGTACCAGTGTTCTGTTATCGGTTTGTGTCAAATAAAATCTGTGTTTCTCGGGGTCAGCCCAAGAGTCATGCTTTAAAATTTGCTTCCATAGCCTAACCTTCACAATTTACAATTAGCTTGAAGTAATATCTGGGGTTCTGAAAACCGTAGAGTGTTCATGCTTACTACCGCCACAAGTTGCACTGCAAGTCCAGTATACTAAAAAGCTCAGGAAGAATAATTTTCTATGAATCAAAGTTTGCTTTTCAACACTTGAAAACTTCTCTAACAAGATCGACAGCAAGAGCTGCATAATAGCAATTATAAATAGCCTGCTCGCTGCACAGAATTAAGAGTTCAGAATCTCTTATGTATGGAAACTGTCGTTCATGAATATAACCCATTATGATGACACAGACACTGTGAAATTCACATGTAACAAGGATGAAGTTGACCTAGACCCAGGTATCCATATCTCTGTTGTTAAGAATATATTGTTCTGAACAGCTCTGATGGGAGAGAAAGGCCTGAAAGCACGAGTATAAAAACCAATGATTTCTTTAGATCGAAAACCCATGAATACGGGCAGTAGAACACGTCCAACAGACTGTGCGACACAGTGGTTGCCACAGCCAGGTTGGGCTACCGTTACCGTGTGCGATACTGTGTTTGCCACAGCCAGGTTGGGCTACCGTTACCGTGTGCGACATAGTGGTTGCCACAGCCAGGTTGGGCTACCGTTACCGTGTGCGATACTGTGGTTGCCACAGCCAGGTTGGGCTACCGTTACCGTGTGCGACATAGTGGTTGCCACAGCTAGGTTGGGCTACCGTTACCGTGTGCGATACTGTGGTTGCCACAGCCAGGTGGGGCTACCGTTACCTTGTGCGACACTGTGGTTGCCACAGCCAGGTTGAGCTACCGTTACCATGTGCAACCTCTGGGAGCAGCAAGTGGGTCATGATGTCCCACACTACAGCATTGAGTGTCCAGTCATTAGACCCTTCAGGTCTGCCGGCATGATATCCCTGGAACCTTGCAATCACCTTATATACCTTCGTCTTCTTGATGATATCCTCATAATTGCAACCGAAGTCTACCAGTGCCAGTTAACTATCTCTTACCCCTGTATGACTGACTATCCTGCAAGATGAGGACTTGTAATATCTTTACTGCTTTATTCACTCTCATGTTCTTGAAGATATCTTCATAATGCATACAAAGTTTGTCAGTGGAGGCAACTGATCGCACGGTCCTGACTGACTAACCATCCTGTGAGATGATACACCGCAACCGTTCCTGTGGTCTGGGGATCCTGCAGAAATGTGGATGTACCTAAATATGGTAATAATAAAAAACTACCCGGGTGAAATGGGGTCGAGAAGGGCGTAAGAAGGGTAAGGGGAAGGGGGTGGAGGGAGAGAGGGGAAAGGGGAGTGGGAAGACGAAAGGAGATGGAGGATATTTGGGGAAAGAGAATGAGAGTGGGAGGGAAGAAGGGATAGACTGCTAGGAAGAGTGGAGAAGGGGAGAAGATGAATGAGAGAGAGAGGAGGCGATGAGTCACAATAACGTGGCTGAAGTATGTTGACCAGACCACATACGAGAAAGAGAAGGGACTACGTTTCGGTCCGCCCTGGACCATTCTCAAGTCGATTGTGATCGACTTGATCGACTTTAGAATGGTCCAGGACGGACCGAAACGTCGTCGTCCCTTCACTTTCTAGTGTGTGGTCTGGTCAACAGAGAGAGAGGAGCTGTTGGAGAAGAGTAGGGAGAAAGATGGAGAAGATGGGAGAGAGAGAGAGGGACGAAAGGGAAGGAGAGAGGTAAGAAGGGTAGTTGGGATGTTGAGGAAGAAAGATGGTGAGGGGGGTTGAGGCTATCTTTATTTAACCTCAACGGGTAAGATTAAAGAGAAGGGAGTAGGGGAAGAGTGGTGAGAGCGCGAGGAGATTGGGAGAGAGAGAGAGGGGGGGGGTGGCGTCGGATGAGGGGAGAGGGAGAGAGAGAGACCCGGGCGCAGCCGGTAACCCCACCTAGTAATTCTATATAATAAATATATGAGATAATTATGCTGGATTGGAACCGGCATAAGTATACGAGACTCACACAACTGAAAATGTTGTATAGTACAATAAGTTTATTTAAACTAATAAACCATCAGTATTTTGAGTTAGAAGAACGAAACTGTATTTTTAACTCTTTTTTTTTTAAGATTTTAGAGCGTCCAAACATATACGCTTCAAGCTTTAGCACTCCACGCCCTGAGATAGAAATATACGCATGCAAATGAATTAATAAGAATATGAACATAAAAATGAAAGTTGTGTCGACCGATGCATGGTAGCTTGTGTTCTGTATTACTACCACGCGTGGTTGCCCAACCACACCCATTCATATATTTCTCTAACCTACGTTTGAAAACACAAAATCCGCGGACGCCACGTCAGTTATGTCCCCCCCCCCTGGCAATATATATTTACGACTAGCGATATATTCACGACTAGCGATATATTCACGACTAGCGGTATATTCACGACTAGCGATATATTCACGACTAGCGATATATTCACGACTAGCGGTATATTCACGACTAGCGATATATTCATGACTACCGATATATTTACGACTACCGATATATTTACGACTACCGATATATTTACGACTACCGATATATTTACGATTAGCGATATATTCAGAACTAGTAATATATTCTCGACTATATATTCACGTCAAACTATATTTATTCAATATATTCGTACAGCAAAGGGCATATATGTGTATATATATATACGCACCTTGCTGTAGGAATATGCTATACTGCCAGCGATAGCAATACACTTTTATCGTTAATTACATGTCTGGCGATAAATAAACACTCCTGAAAGTGTTTATACATGCCTAGCGATTATAAGAGCAACTCAGTAATAGTAATATCCAACTAATGATAGTAATGCTCTCCTAGCGATACTCACCAAGCGATATTCACCTGGCTCTACTTACCTAGCGATAATCATTCTCACCAAGCAATCTGAGCCAGTGCTAGCAATACCCAGCCAGCGGTAGCGATAGCCAGCCAGTGGTAGCGATACCAAGCCAGCGCTAGCGATACCAAGCTAGCGCTAGCGATGCCCAGCCAGCGGTAGCGATACCCAGCCAGCGGTAGCGATACCCAGCCAGCGGTGGCAATACCCAGCCAGCGGTAGCGACATTCATCCAACGCTAGCGATATTCACCCATGGATAACGTTACTCACACAGCAGCTTTAATTATCATCTATATATAGAAGAAATATTGACCTGTGTGAAAGCACTTGACGACCAGTGATGGCTGTGTTTACTCAGCATGACCTGGTGATATCCCCCCCCCCCAGCCCCAGATATAACGGCTTAACGATAGCACTCACACCTCCACCACCAACAGCCTGGTTGTAGAGGGAGGTACCTACGCTCTCCTTATTACAGGTCAACCCGTCCTCCTAATATAACGTCGCATTTTGACGTATACTCTACCTAAGGCCAAAAATGGACGTATTACAAAATGGTAGCAGCTCGCGAAATTGACATTACGTGTCCGTTTTCTGTTTTGGGTCTTCTGGTTGGTTAGGATAAGGGCACTTTAGTACGACTGTTTCTTGACGTTAGGAAACCTTAGGAGGACGTGGTTCACGGGAACGTCTCAGTGTTCAGCGTCTGAAGGAGCTGCCGTATTTACTGATTGAGAGTAAAAATTGGACAATTGAGCTCATTAGGTGTGAAGCGTATCCGATTATGCGTGATAGTGGTGGAGAATTTTATCACGCAAGATAAAGGTTGGGTTTATTATCGCGCAAGATAACGGTTGGGTTTATTATCGCACAAGATAACGGTTGGGTTTATTATCGCGCAAATAACGATTGGGTTTATTATCGCAAAAGACAACGGTTGGGTTTATTATCGCACAAGATAACGGTTGGGTTTATTATCGCAAAAGATAACGGTTGGGTTTATTATCGCACAAGATAACGGTTGGGTTTATTATCGCACAAGATACCGGTTGGGTTTATTATCGCACAAGATAACGGTTGGGTTTATTATCACACAAGATAACGATTGGGTTTATTATCGCACAAGATAACGGTTGGGTTTATTATCGCACAAGATAACGGTTGGGTTTATTATCGCGCAAGATAACGGTTGGGTTTATTATCGCACAAGATAACGGTTGGGTTTATTATCGCGCAAGATAGCGGTTGGGTTTATTATCGCACAAGATAACGGTTGGGTTTATTATCTCGCAAGATAACGGTTGGGTTTATTATCGCGCAAGATAACAGTTGAGTTTATTATCACGCAAGATAACGGTTGGGTTTATTATCGCGCAAGATAACGGTTGGGTTAATTATCGCGCAAGATAACGGTTGGGTTTATTATCGCGCAAGATAACGGTTGGGTTTATTATCTCGCAAGATAACGGTTGGGTTTATTTTCCCACGAGATAGCGGTGGTGTTTATTTTCTCGCGAAATAGTGACGAGGAGTATTTTCGCGCTCATAGAAAATGTATTTAAAAGGAATTAGATTATATTTCTTCAAATTAAAATTCACAAAAGCCGTAGACTTTTAAGAACAAAATTAAAATACGTTGGAATTACAGGATTTTGGAAAAAACAACAATAATTAAAAGGGAGCAAAAATAGATAAAATGTAAGAGCAAATAGGGCATATATATAAATAAATATATATATATATATATATATATATATATATATATATATATATATATATATATACATATATATATATATATATATATATATATATATATATATATATATATATATATATATATATATATATATATATATATATATATATACATATATATATATATATATATATATATATATATATATATATATTTATATATATATTATATAATATATATAATTCATAAAAAGGAAAGGGGGTTCCTGTCCCCCCTTCCCTTTTGATCAGGGAAGGATGGACAGGAACCAGCATCACTCAGCTCATGTGCTCACCCCATGATAATCTCAGCACCGTGTTAGACACTCCTCCAAGCATCACTCGCAGCTGGGAATATTACCCCTTCACCACACACAATTTGGCAAGTTAGCCATCATAATGTACGTATTACATTAACGTAACATAACACATAATGGCCTGACTCGCAGCTACCACCTCCCCGCCATCCCAACCCGTCACCTCTTCATGTTCCCTCCCTCACCCCTACCTCTAGAAATATCCCTCCCCCTACATCCCACCCCTTACATTAGTCTGCATCCCCGAGCACTATAATTACTGAACGAGGTTCTGTCCAGTGACGGTCAAACTAAGTCAAATTTGGATTGTCCAATAACTGAATGTACAATGTCACGAGATATACCAACCCGTCCTCTCAATGCGTCACATTTTTAACGGAATTGACCAATCTTCTGGAGAGTTATTAAATATTAAAGGACCGTAATATTTAGGTTGAATAAGCGACGGCCTCGATATGTTAGGTGGGTTGCTTGGGTTAGGCCTTTTGATGTACATTGCGTCCTCGATGAGATGAAGAATATAAACTGTCGTTCATTGGAACTTATGACGTAATGATGGTAACTAAAATGGGAAACAATATTAATAATTAATAATAATAGTATTATATATATATATATATATATATATATATATATATATATATATATATATATACCTATATATATATATATATATATATATATATATATATATATATATATATATATATATATATATATATATATATATATATATATATATATATATATATAAATTCAGAAAAATATATAAATTCAGGAAAACTTTGCCTATTGGGCAAATCGGCATTTGCCGATTATTGAATTTATATATTTTCTCAAATTTTTTTCTTATGAAATGATAAAGCTACCTATTTCATTATGTATGAGGTCATTTTTTTTATTGGAGTTAAAATTAACGTAGATATATGACCGAACCTAACCAACCCTACCTAACCTAACCTATCTTTATAGGTTAGGTTAGGTTAGGTCGCTGAAAAAGTTAGGTAAGGTTAGGTTGGTTAGGTAGTCGAAAAATAATTCATGAAAACTTGGCTTATTAGGCAAATCGGGCCTTACATAGTAGGCTGAGAAGTGCGTTCTGGCTACTAGGTACGACATATATATATATATATATATATATATATATATATATATATATATATATATATATATATATATATATATATATATATATATATATATATATATATATATATATACACACACACACGATGCGGACGATGCTAAAATTATGAGAAGGATTAAAACAGAAGAGGACTGTTTGAGGCTTCAAGAAGACCTAGACAAGCTGAAGGAATGGTCGAACAAATGGTTGTTAGAGTTTAACCCAACCAAATGTAATGTAATGAAGATAGGTGTAGGGAGCAGGAGGCCAGATACAAGGTATCATCTGGGAGAGGAAATTTTTCAGGAGTCAGAGAAGGAAAAAGACTTGGGGGTTGATATCACGCCAGACCTGTCTCCTGCAGCACATATCAAGCGGATAACATCAGCGGCATATGCCAGGCTGGCCAACATACGAACGGTATTCAGAAATTTGTGTAAAGAATCATTCAGAACTTTGTATACCACATATGTCAGGCCAATCCTGGAGTATGCAGCCCCAGCATGGAGTCCATATCTAGTCAAGGATAAGACTAAACTGGAAAAGGTTCAAAGGTTTGCCACCAGACTAGTACCCGAGCTGAGAGGTATGAGCTACGAGGAGAGACTACGGGAATTAAACCTCACTTCGCTGGAAGACAGAAGAGTTAGGGGGGACATGATCACCACATTCAAGATTCTGAAGGGAATTGATAGGGTAGATAAAGACAGTCTATTTAACACAAGGGGAACACGCACAAGGGGACACAGGTGGAAACTGAGTGCCCAAATGAGCCACAGAGATATTAGAAAGAAGTTTTTTAGTGTCAGAGTGGTTGACAAATGGAATGCATTAGGGGGTGATGTGGTGGAGGCTGACTCCATACACAGTTTCAAGTGTAGATATGACAGAGCCCGATAGGCTCAGGAATCTGTACACCTGTTGATTGACGGTTGAGAGGCGGGACCAAAGAGCCAGAGCTCAACCCCCGCAAACACAACTAGGTGAGTACAACTAGGTGAGTACACACACATTACACTAGGGGCATACGCGCTAGGGGACACAGGTGGAAATTGAGTGCCCAAATGAGCCATAGAGACATTAGAATATTTTTCAGTGTCAGAGTAGTAGACAAATGGAATGATTAGGTAGTGATGTGGTGGAGGCAGACTCCATACATAGTTTCAAGTGTAGATATGATAGAGTTCAGTAGGCTCAGGAACCTGTACACCAGTTGGTTGACAGTTGAGAGGCGGGACCAAAGAGTCAGAGCTCAACCCCCGCAAGCACAACTAGGTAAGTACACACGCACACTCTGCCTATGTGAGACCAGGCTTAGAGTATGCAGCCCTATCATGGAGTCTCCGCATGAAGAAACACTTTGGGAAACTGGAAAGATCCAGAAATTTGCGACGAGGCTCGTTCCATAGTTGCGAGGGATGGGATATGAAGAGTGACTGAAGGACCTGAACCTGACGACACTAGAAAAAAAGGAGGGAGAGGGAAGAAATGATAGCAACATATAAAATACTTTGGGGGATTGACAGAGTGGAAATAGACGAAATGTTCAAACTGAATACCAACATGGACATGGGTGGATGCTGGAAACTCAGATGAGTCACAAAGATGTTAGAAAGTTTTCTTTTAGCGTGAGAGTAGTATGAAAATGGTATGAACTTAAGTAGCAGGTTGTGGAAGCAACATTATTCATAGTTTTAAAACTAGATATTATAGGGAAGTAGTTCAGGAGATATTGCTATAAACAAGTGGCGGCTAGAAAGGCGGGATCCAAGAGCCAATGCTCGATCCTGCAGACCCCCTACAGGCACACGTGTTAGCAGATCCTTCTAACCTCTCTCCTTTTCTTTTATCTTCTGTTCTTATTTCTTCCTCTTTTCTTCTTTTCCTCTATTCTTCTCTTCCTTCCACTCCTGCCTCCCCTCAGTCTTCCTCAACTAGCTTCCCATGAACAACATAGGCGGTACTGTTTTGTTCAATACCCTTTTATCTCGCTCTTCTTTCCTTTTAATAAAGGGTAAGGCGCCCTTATCCCTTATCTTTGAGCTTTTCCATTCTCTTATTGATTAATTATCATCTACCTTCTTTCTCTGTTATATTTTATTTTCTCTTCATTCTCCCTAATATTTGCTCTACTTTTTCTTCATATGATGGTTGGTGAGATGATGATAACCGTAGCCTTCACCCCCTCGTGTCTATAACCAGGTCCCCCTTTACCACCCTCCCCCCACAGACCAACCCACTATCAGCCAGTCGACAGGCAACCTGGTGGACGGAGTCAACCTGGATGAGATTAAAGAGTTCGCCAAGGCCTTCAAGATCCGAAGACTGTCCATGGGGCTTACCCAGACACAGGTGGGCCAAGCCTTAAGCATCACCGAGGGCCCAGCGTACTCCCAGTCAGCCATCTGCAGGTAGGTTCTCTCTCTCTCTCCCCCACCTCTCTCTCTCTCTCCCTCTCTCTCTCTCTTTCTCCGTCCCTCCCACTTCCCTGTTATTACTATACTGCTGCCAAATTTGCAGTATCATCCAACCCCCCCTCTTCCTCCCTCTTAGTTATGTTGGATGCTCTAGTTGCTATGTTGCATGTATTGTTGTAGTAAACAACTGTCCACTAGATACTTAATGTATGAATTTGTTATTTTTCAGTCTTTAATCAGATTTTTCTTATTGTATGTATTTTTTTCTATATTTGCATTTTTTAATCTGCCATTCAAAATATTCCAAAATTTATGATGCAACTAAAACTCTTTGAAATTTCTTGTTAAAATGTAGTTTGATCTTATTGCTTATTTAAATGTTTTCTATTCTACTTTCTTTGTCCATTTCACTTAGAACAAATCTGCATTTTATACGCTGTCTAACAGTAGACTTCAGGTTTGTTATATTGTACTTTAATGATGATTCGTTCATGCATGGATTCCGTCTCTTTAGGGTTCTATCTTGCGCTCAAAATTTATTTAAATGTAAAACCGAAACACACAAGAAGAATCAATAAGATTGTTGCCCAGACCCTTCAGAGCTTCCACGACCTGACAGCATTAAGTCAACAAACTTTGCATTTGTTATGATGGGTCTTAACAGATTTAATGTAATAGGCTCACCAGTTACCTAAAGAAATATGTGTTTTATAATCAATCAGGCGGACTGTTTAGGTCCTAAGTGTCCCAGCCTAGCCTACATCTGCCAGATGTTAGAGTATGCCAGCTTTTTGTTGTTTACTGTGTAAAGTACCTGATAATTCAACCATTGTGTGTTTTGGTGCGGAGGGTGCAGCACATGCTACCCTAGTCACTGGGACTCCACTAAATTCAATTTGCTTCTGGTTTGGATTTGGATTTGTATGTTGTTAATGTGTCTCCAATACTAACATGCTAAAACTCATACTAACATACTCTCTCTGATGTCCTCTCTGTCGTTCCTGAACAAAACGATGGTCGCATGTTCCTCTTCGGTGTTTATGTACAAGGCCATAATATTCCTATAACTGAAGAATTAAACCAGTTAAAAAAACTATTTCGAAGATTTTTTCAAGATGAGGGAGCTTTGACTAGGGTGGCGAGCTGGGAGTACCACACACGTCCCCGCGACGAAGTTTTCCACACGGTAAACTTACCACACGGTAAAAGAATACTCACACAAACCTTAGACTTGGCCTACTAATGGGTGGTGGGCTTAAACGCTGCCGTGTGCAAGACCCTTTCACCAGACAATAATGCTTCACCCTCCGTTGCTCTTAGCCCACATGTATACTGCAACTAACAAATTGTGTAGTTAATGACCAGTAGAGTAATGATGCTATGTAACAAAAACTCTTTCTAAGTTAGATTAGCTGAGAACCGAAGCTATAGCAAGAAATTCACGAGCTCTATTTTCTCGTTTTAGGTTTGAAAAACTAGACATCACGCCAAAAAGTGCACAAAAGATCAAGCCAGTTCTAGAGCGATGGATGCAGGAAGCGGAGGACAGGTAAACCACTCGCCACTCTGGTTACGGTTGTCCTCATGGGCACTTGCGATACCTGGCTCGCTAGCGGCCGCCAGGGGGTATCACTATACCTGGCCAGCTAGCAGTCAGTAGAGTACGATAATTGGCCAGTTAGTGGCTTGTAATTGGGAAACGTTTGGCCAGCTAGTGGCCAGCTAGCTGGTGGTACAGTACCTGAAAAAAGTGGGAACGAATCTATTGCCCGACTAGCGGCCAAACGCAGATCGATACTTGGCCCGTTAGCAGGACGAATGTATAGTTTTCGCCACTGTACTTGTGGTGTGGGAGATGACCTATGAACAACAGTACAAAGATAACACCGTAGGGTCGCGTGAGGGCTGCCGACAGGCGCTGAGCGGCGGACCTGTCCCGTATCGTCGGCTTGGTGCGGGCCTTACCGCCCATCTCGCAGCATCCGGGTTATTGCTAGGTAAAAAACACAACCGAATCTGGACGATCGTTGGACGTACAGCGTTGTTTTCATAATTAGATCTAATATTTTGTCTACAGGTAAGAATCATTGCTCATTAATTGTCGGTCGTCGCAAAATATTCGTTTCCTAAGCGAATTTCCTAGTTTCCTAGGAAAGTTTCCTAGGCAGTCAGAATATTTGCTGACTTGTTCGGGTGAATTTAGACGCCATTTCACACGCTATTATTCACTATTTCGTATTTCGATAGTTAATTCGGAAAAGTGAGGTTGGTAATAGCCTTAACTAAGACGATACACACCCCTCGTCAGTGGAGTTTGAAGTTCCACCTGCACTTGAAGCGGCAACATTGTTGTCTTAATGCAAAGTAATATTACAGATGCTTCAGCAACGTGAATGATATAATATTTACTTAAGAGCACGTTCTGAAACTCTGTGGTACAAGGGTAAAGTATCGTGCCCTATTTTCAGGAAACCATAGAGCTGTATAACACTGCTGCTCCCAGGAAACTACAGCAACGTTGCTCACAGGGACCCGAAGAACTGCTTAGCATGGCTTTTCTCAGGGATAAGTGGAACTGCATAGCACTGTAGCTCCCAGAAAATCATGGAGCTGCATATCACCGTCGGTGCCCGGGAACCGTTGAAACACATTTTACGAAAACAACGTTTTTCTTGTTTTTTTCATGTTTCCGTTATGTGATATTGTGCCTTGATGAATATAATATTCTGTTTCAACAGTGGCAGGAGGAGGATTCCCTGCTTCAGAGGCTGCATCCGCTGAAGGGAAGCAAGTAGATGCTCTCCTAATCTTGAACACCCTTAAAGAGGCAATAATGCAGAGGCTGTAGGTGATGAGCTGTTTAGTCTTGTGTTGTTGTGAATATCTCATCTGTGAGGCGAGTGCAAAATTTGACCTCTATTACTGCTTTAGTTTCACATAGCTGTAACTAATATATTATAAATAACTATTTTTGTAAGAATATACAAAACTCACACGTTTTTGCAGTATTTACAAATAGATGAGCAAGAGGGAACAAAATTATTCTTAGAAGGGAGTTCCATAAGATTTTACAATCACAGAGCTGTACCCAGTGGCAACTAACTCTTTGATTCGCTCACCCTCGTGTGAAGTGTGCTAACAACGCCAGATTTGTTTATTAACTGTAAGACTTTATGGAGACTTTTCTTATTTCACACTCTTAGAAATTATTTAATTGAGCTATTGCACACGTAAGATCCTCATGCAGGGTAAGAGGTTAACCAAACAGAGAAATCCTAGTGGCACAATTATAACTTGCACACTGACTAATATTTAAGAAGCTGGGTTTCACTCTTGTGTTACTCCTCGTGTCAGCAGCTCTTCTAGCACATCTACCTATCCTACTGGCTAGTATATCTTACGTCAGCACGGCACGGATCTAGTGAAACCTTAACAATAACACAAGCTATAATATATAGTGTGTCAGGCTGACTGACTTCGTCACTGTCACAGTGTCCGCTTTCATCGTCGCCGTTCGCAAGCATTTTGTTGGTTCGACAGTGCAGTGTACACACAGACATCCTGGCTCTGTTACTGCGATAGAGAAGTATACCCTCCGGAACCCAGCTTTCCTCATAAAGTGCTTATTAGACAAAGAAATTATGATATTATCACGCTGTACACCTTCTCTTTCACTTGCTTTTGTTGCGTTTTAATTCAGCAGTCGTATTTGATGCCATCCACGAAGTCCAAACGTTTAAAAGAAAAAAGGAAAGAAAAATACGTATTTTGAGCACTTTAGAGAAAAATCAGTCTTACCGGGAATCCATAGACGAAGCAGCAGATCGAGGATGACGTCACGGTGTGAGGTTACCGTGGGAGTGTACCGCTGAGGCCTCCCACCTTGTTCACCTCCGCCTCACCGTCTACCATCTCCCACACCCCCTTATTCCTCCTAGGTTTATATCTGAAAATGTGTTAGGAAAACATTTCAAAGCATGAAGTATTGTTATTATTTCTGGATATCTAAATTAGTTATTTTCCTGCTAAATTTTTGACAAATGCATAATATATATTCATTCAGAGAATAGTTTTAAATATGAGAGCTTAGCTATTCATTCTGTATTGATTACCACTGTTCATTGTTGTTTTTTATGGTGTGTGTAGATATATAAATATTTTTAATATTAAGTGATGAATGAGTGAAGGCCCTTCCCACTCTCCTTTGTGGCACACACACACACACACACACACACACACACACACACACACACACACACACACACACACACACACACACACACACACACACACACACACACACACACACAAATGCATCTAAATCACATACACATTCACTATACACGTAATTATCAAAATTAATCCAAGCCTTTCAATTGTAGAATAAATATACTGCTTATATTTATATAATCAACTATTTATTTGTGAATTATATGAGTAGCTGTTAGATTGTCTATCATGCACGCCCAGTCCACAGCTTCTTAATATTTCTGCATTATATTCAACATTGCTGAATTTAATTTTCACAATTAACGTCCAGAAATGACTAACAAGAAGTAAATATTTTATCATCCACATGATTTCGCACTAGTCTGGTACTCATCTTGTTCATATATGAGAGTTGATCCGCACCTCTTTTTCCTTTCCTTCGTGTTTCCCACTTTCTTACCGTTCTCACCTGTGTAACTGAAAAGCTCCTCCTCCGGCAGGTACAAGAACGGCCAGCACACCCTGACGGAATTTATGGGCACAGAGCCAACGAAGAAGAGAAAACGTCGTACGAGCTTCACCCCGCAAGCACTGGAGGTCCTGAACGCGCATTTCGAGAGAAATACGCACCCTTCTGGTAGGTCCTAAGAGCCTCAAGTAGGTCATTAAGAAGCTCTCTTAATTCTTTTCCATTACATCTACTTCATACTTACGGGACTCATACTGGTTATTGACGCCACTGGGCCATCACAGACATGATGATTTGCAGCTAAATCGAAACCACTTCTGTTATTTTAATGTTAATCTTTTATATATATATATATATATATATATATATATATATATATATATATATATATATATATATATATGTATATATATATATATATATATGTATATATATGTATATATATATATATATATATATATATATATATATATATATATATATATATATATATATATATATATATATATATATATATATATATACAAGAATTTTTACATTTTTGTAAAGCCACTAGCACGCATAGCGTTTCGGGGGCAGGTCCTTAATCTTAATTTTCCCCGAAATACGACCCGCCAAATACTTTAACAACCAGGTACCCATTCACTGCTGGGTGAACAGGGCTACAGTTAAGGAGTGCCGCCCAGTCATCTTTCACGGCCAGGATACGAACCCAGACCGAAGCACTCGCGAAGCGCCGGGCGAGTGCTTTACCACTGCGCCATGGGGACTGTAAAATATATAGAATCTATAGTCACATTACTTCCCCTTCAATATCTTCCGAGCTAGAATTACCTTGCTAATGTACAAGATATATTATCAATTCGTTTATCACACTGTTGTCAGTCATTCATGAAAGTGTTATTGTCTTGCAGTTTAAGGAACACTAAATGGAAGCGGCTAGCGCGCTGCATTTAATGCCATATTACTATTTTAGTATCATCACAGAGGATTCATGGGGTTTCATTAATATTTTCTTCTGTGTAAACTACTACATTCTTTGCAACTATTCTCTAGATAGAGAACTTTTTGGTATGTTAAAGTTATTTATATATAAATCATGATCACGTGTCTAAAGTAGCACTCCAGCATAGTTATCACTTAGTATCTACCCAATTGTACCTTGTACCGAATCTATAAGAATTTAGTTATAAAGTCATTGTATGCTATTCAATATTTCTCTCTCTCTCTCTCTCTCTCTCTCTCTCTCTCTCTCTCTCTCTCTCTCTCTCTCTCTCTCTCTCTCTCTCTCTCTCTCTCTCTCTCTCTCTCTCTCTCTCTCTCTCTACATATATATATATATATATATATATATATATATATATATATATATATATATATATATATATATATATGTATATATATATTATATGTATATATATATAATATATATAACATGATTATATGTATGTAAATATGTATTATATATATATATATATATATATATATATATATATATATATATATATATATATATATATATATAATATATAGCATGACCCTTACTGTACCGTCCATAGCATGGCCCTTACAGTAATACTTTTTATAACAAGGTAACTTCAGCTTTTTATACTCGTTTTTTTCCATCGCATATCACGAAGGCAAGTAATGTGTTGAAAGTATTGTGGCTCACAATTGAGAAGGGAATAAATGGAGCTAAATTAGATTACAAATTCCGTGCTTATTATATCCTTATTTAATAAAAATGCCATTAGTTTTCTGTTTCATGAAAACCTTAATGAAATTTAAAATATCTTAAAATAATTAATACCAGCGTTGAATTTAGAATTATTTATATAAAAAATTATTGATTTCAAATTCACATGATAACTATTATGGGAGCGTGTACAGAATCCCTTGCAATGCTTATAATAAATAATAAAAATTGGTAAACTGGTAAAAAAACAGTTTTACCAGGTAGACTGGTAAAAACTACTTAAGCAGTGAATAAATGATTCATTCGATAGGTAGATTCGTATGGGATTGGGAGAATTAGCCTAACCTGGATTAGGACATGGAATTTGTGGATTGGGTTACTGCATGATTATTTAGAAGGAAACGATGTCTAGCGTAAATGGAGTTGAAGTCGGAGAGACACGTCGATGCAAGTGGAGTGCCCAAAGGCTTCGTTCTGGAACTTCTGTTGTTTGCACTATATTGTAGTATCAGAGATATGCTACAGTCAGCGGCATCTTCGGATATTCCAATAAAAACGATTGAGACTCAAGATTCAACAGCAATTACATGTTACATGTGATGTTACATGTGATATAATAAGGTCAATATACTAAGAAAAATAAAGCAAACTACAATTGGATCAAATTCTTTAGGTTTAAGATAAGAAAATACCTGATTAAATACTGTATTGAGAAAAAAGTCTCTGATGCATGGACGGATTATTTACTAAAGAGATTCACATTATGAATTAGGATAAATTTTCAGAAAAGATTTGAATGTAAATCCGAAATATATGCCCAGACTGGTAAGATATTCGAGCAACAAAGTTGTGTAAGTAGTAATCCAATGTCACCTGTTGCTCAAGTCATCACAGATAATCATGCCTGACTGCCCTTCAAACCACCTCCCCAACCACACTTCTTCTTTCCCCTCTTTCCCCATTTTCACTCTTTCCCATTTTCACTCTTCTTTCCTCCTCTTCCCCATTTTCATCTTCAACTTTCCCCATTTTCTCCTCCCCCTCGTCCCCTATTATCCATATTTCCCCCATTTTCATCTCCAATTTCCCCATCTCTCAACCCACACCATTCGTTAGTTAGTGCTATCATTGGTACGTGGTCTGCTGGAACAAAGTGCGAGTCCAGTGATGACGAGTATTTACTATTTCGCATATGCAGAATCAAGCAATTAGCTCTTGGACTCCGCCTTTCTAACCAATTTATTTTTCCTTATTATGTCTAAACACATATTTCTCTATAACATAAAAATTTATGTTTCTCTAACATAAAACCATGAACTGATGCACATTTTCGTGTACAAAGTCAATCATGAAAATGCGCCGGTAGACGGCGGGGTAATTAAAAAACTGCAGATAACACATCCCAGATATCATTTCTGACTCAATGAAATTTGCACAGAAAGTTTGGGTTACAGGCTATATTTCTTAAAGCATTTAACTAATATGTTGTACCTAAAAGGTCAAATTACCTAATAAGCTAAGCTTTCCCAAAATTATATATTTTTCAAAAATTTTCTTCTGGAATGATAAAGCTTTCAATTAAGTTTAATTTGATTTTTTTATTTGAGTTAAAACTAACATAAAATTTTTATAAATTCTAACCTAACCTGGCTTAATATAACTTAGACAGTAATGTATTTTCTTAATATTATATACTAATATTAATTAAAATAAACAAATTGAAAACAAATATTTGAAAATATCGGAAATCACTGCTTTTAGACAAATCGGGACTTGTGTGTATATATATAGAAGGGGTGATCCTGAGCGGAGTGGGTTTAAATCCTGTGTGGGTCATTTATATTTCTTAGTGATCTATGGCTGCCGCATTCTTACCGCCTATGTCATACATACATACACACACAGACACACACACACACACACACACACACACACACACACACACACACACACACACACACACACACACACACACACATACACACACACATATATATATATATATATATATATATATATATGTGTGTATATCACGAAAATAAACACGTGATTTAAAAATGTGACAATGTCAGACCACGGAGGAAAAATGAAACAGGAATTTCCTTAAGTACTTTCGTATATTAATACATCTTCAGAAGGAGTAGTTTATTTTAATTAATACTCCTTCTGAAGATGTATTAATATACGAAAGTACTTTAAGGAAATTCCTGTTTCATTTTCCTCCGTGGTCTGACATTGTCATATATATATATATATATATATATATATATATATATATATATATATATATATATATATATATATATATATATATATATATATATATATATTTATTTTACATATACATATATGTTATATATGTATATACATACATATTATTGTATGTATACAGAAAATAATAAGTTCTCTGTATTACATACAGAGAAATGTGTGTAGTAGACATGATAAAGAAAAACTAAGTCTGGAGTCAGAATAGGCAACTGATGATTAGAAAGGCGGGGTCCCCTAGCTAACAGCTCGATCCTGCAGGCACAAAAAAAATACTAAAAACATATATACCCACTCTCTCACTCAGTCACTCACATAAAACATGTGTGAGTAATGACAATAAATTCCACAGTGAATCATTCTTTTTCATCAATCATATGAAATACAGAGAAGTGTCTGGGCCGGGCATTTTCATCAGTGTCAGCAGCTAATGGGTCACATTAATTTTATGTAAAGAATTTGTATCATTCACAAGTTATGACTTTGCTCGACCATCCGTCCATAAACATATTATTGCACAAGATTAATTCTTGCTCCTAATTTTTGGTTCACTTCTTCAGAACTCAACATATACTAAGTTAGTTCATGTGTTCACTTTTGCTTGGCCACAGTGAAACCTTTTGGAGAAAGTCTTGTATTTGTTTCCATAATATATAAAAAGTTGAGAAGCCTTGTGATTTTGTAATTTATATATATTTTTTATTTTTATTTTCGTTTTGGTTTTGTAGTGTTATGAATGCTTTATCACAGTTCCTGACAATTTAAGATTTAGTTGGGGTAAAAAAGTATACGTTTCATTAAAATTGATCAGTGTAACATAGTGACAATTATTTATTTGTTTTTGACTAGACACAAAACTTGTGAATGATCGCATACTGAATGTTTTTGCATGTGAAGTTCTCTTTTTGCGCGTTTAACCAAATAATTGTTAAATTATTAATTAGTTATTAAATTAATTCAAGCAATTTGCCAGACTATTAAATTAATATTTTGAGATCTTTTAGTAAATTATTGCACTGTATGTTGTCTATGTACAAATTGATATAGTTTTGATGGGTATTTTGTTGTTTGGTAATGATTGCATGCAACTCTAGGCACAGAAACATATGTGAGATATTGATATACATTGATAAGTAATAGAGTGACAGAAGGGCTGAATGACGGCCATATCAATATTTTATTGTGCTGTATACCAACTGTTTTGTACGTACTTTTGCTGTTTGTTGAGTTTAGAAGTTTAGTTTGTTATCAGTGTAATGCAATGTGGCCATGTAATGTTGAATTTGTGATTCTTTTGCTCTTTCAATCGTTACAATGTTTGCTTACATTCTATCGGCCAAAAATTTTAGTACTTATACCAACAATTATTTGGTTAAACGCGCAAAAGGAGCACGTTACATGCAAAAACATTTACTTTTTGTATCTATCCATCAATCTATATACCTTCTATCAATCCATGGATCCATCTATCCATTCAGGTATTGTCTGTCTATTTTTGTTTGTGTTTCTTTCCTTGTCTCTGTCTTTCTCTATTTTATACAAATATAATTGCTCGTCAGTGAGATACCTACGATGTGAAATACTAAAAATACTAGTTGCACCTTTACTCCGATAAAGGTGCATATACAGTAGATAAAAAGAGAGAATGTGTGTTTGTCCTGTCTAAAGTTGGGGGGGGGGGGGTTGCAGATGCTTGTGGCTAGCCTCATCCAGAGTCACGTGGTGAATGATCAGGGGGGTACGGGACGTACATAGGCTGGTCGGAGTCGGTCCTACTGGTCCTGTTAAGAAGGGGGGGGGGGAGGTAAAACCAAGAAGTGATCCCTCATTTAATTATTGAAAGGTGGTGGCCGGTTCCCTAGATTTCTTCACCCTAATGTGGTGAGCATGAATTCTGTATTAAAATATAAACATCTGCTCGAGGTTCGAGGCCAGACGGGGAAGAAGGGGGAGAAAGGGGAGAGTGCATAGAGTAGGGAAATGGGGGTGAGTGAGAGAAGGGGGAAATGGGAGAGTGGCAGGAAAGGGTGAGATAAAGGTTATATGAGGGGTGGAAGGAAGGACATACTATCCCAGGTTCCGACGAATACCCTTTCAGGTAATCTATATAAATAAAACGAAAAGTGTGACTGTGAGGTATGCATGGACCTGAGTGCAACCAAACTTAGTATAATGGTAGCAAACCTTCAGGAAGATGTTACATGCTATGACCAGATGCACCTTGGCCCCTGGGGCTACTGAGAGACTCAAAACTTATGCAAATTCTGCTTCTGGTAAAACCTTCAAGGCTCATTACATGCCAACTTTCGTATTCATCACTTTGTTCTACGTCCAGGAGAAGATTGTATAGTGGATCTTCATCCAGGCATAGCTCGAATCAAGATTGTGTGTATTGAAGATAATGTGTAGTGAAGACAATTGAAGTGCGATACATGTTCAATAATCGAGAAGGAACAGACGAGAAGGAATATGTGCACAAAAGTGATAGAATTTCATACATATGTTGTATTTAGTGTATGTTTAGGCGAGCGAGGGGAATAATATATGAGTGAGCTGAAGATGTATAAAAAAATGGTCATGAAAAGTTATTGCTTAGGGGAAGCTTCCAACTACTCCCTTCAGTATATTTGTTGTGAATTTACAAATATAAATGAAGTGATAAATTAGTTGTGTATTGAACATGAACCCGAGGTGTTCTGTTGGAAAGGAACGTGCCATTATTGTATCAATATTGCATTACAGTATTATGAAATGTATCTTCATTACTCATGAAATCAGCGCTGATGTGCTTAGGAGAAGTGGATTGAGAAATATAACCCATATTGTACAGATGAGAGTTATACTGTGACTTCATACGTTTAGGGTCATTAGAGTTGTGACCCGAGTTACTCTACCTTCAAAACATAGCATTGTTGTAATGAGAAATGCACTCACTATAAAATAACATCTCAGAAATTTGCAAAGTTGCAAAATAGTTACGAACTAGAAGTTTCTGTCTCATATGTCACTGAATGTTTGCATGTATGTGAATATTCTTTCTTAATAGAGTTTACAGGGCTGAGCTTCATCTCATGGGACTAAGCTTTTCAACTACCAGTTGTATAACATGATGACTGCAATTACTTTAATTTCTTGTTATATATGCTTTTATAACTATGCGCTGAGTTATCATCTCTTTTCCCTTCTTTTTTTTAACCTTTTTACTTTTTAGGTCATTCCACTTGCTTAAAAAAAACTCCACTAAAAAAAGTGTTCTATGCATCATTTTGGTTCATCTGCTTGTCTGGCCTCCATTATGCCCTCTAGTTATGTTGCTGCTGAACTTAAATGTCTTCTACCAATCTGTTATATTTATCCCCTGACAATTTTATATTTCTGGATCGTGTCCCAACTATTTCTCCTTTTTAAAGTGTCCTGATGCTGAGCGCCCTCATTTCTTAAAGTGGTCTTGTTGCAAAGCTCAGTATTTTCTTGATCTGTGTTTTTATATTCTTTTGTTGTTGGGGTTCCATGGTGTTACTGCATAAAACAGTATTGGTCAGATGTGTGCTGCATGTAGCATTCTGAAAGTATTCTTGTCGATACCTGAAGGCTATCCATAGTATATACTGATGATGTGATGCTAACTCTGTGTGCCTATGATGATTGGTTTAGGATTATGTCATAGACTGTTTTATCTCGTTGACATTTGTAAATTTCTCCTCTTCAATATGTAATGTGTGTTTGAAAGGCATACGTTTCAAACCATTGTGAAAATATACAGAAGCCGTGATGAGGATTCGAATCTATGCGCTGGGTATTCCCAGTGTATTCTCTCTAATTTTGTGGATTTTCTCATTGATATATATATATCACGTTACTGTGATTTCTCTGTTTTCAACCCATTTGTAGTTTATTATTAAACTGAAATTCAAATATATATGTGTCATATGAGTCACTAGTTTTCATATATACCTCCTCATTCTGTTGTTCCTCACTTTAAACATTACTTCTTTGTTTACGTTGTCAGATCCTCATTGAACCTTATGTTATGCTTTCCCTGTCCCTTCTGTCCTCTAGTTCATTGATGTACATTTACATCAGTGTTTTCTCTATAAAGTCCGCTCAGATTACGACTGCTAGACTTTTTTTGTTTTGTAAAATGCTTTTTGGTGCAGGGGTTATCCATGTTATTCCTGATACTCAAGATTGGGTCTCATGTAGATTGCATATAACACTGTGTGTGTGACTTTGGTATTGAAATTGTGAGTATATATACTCCCAGGTTTTCTCCTTTTTTCAGCTGAAATAATGCGTCTCCTTCAGTCTATACTGTTGTAAGTCTCTTCTCATTCATGTTCCTATCCTCAAAGTCCAGTAGCCATTTATCAAACAACCTCTGGAGTGTAGGTACTTCATTTTACACTGTACAAAGTCGCCCACTATTCTGATTATTCTCGATAGTTTTGCATCTTCAGTAAAATTGATGTGAATGAAACTATTTGCTGTGCTTGTTCTCTGTCAAATGTTTGGAACAAGTTGGGCTCTAGTACACTAGCCCTTGTGGTGCTTCCCTCGTTATCTTTCTCCAGTGTGATGTCTTTCCTCTCACTTTCTTAGAGGTACTTCTTCATCCAACTTAACAATCTTATGGACACATCATTCTGCTTTTCTAGGTGATGTTCTTTGTCAAAATTCAGCTGTTCTCTTTGTTCTAACATTATCCCTCGGATCAGTCTCTTTAGTAAATTAATTGTTTATGGTTCTTGCTGTACCGCTTTCTTGTACTGTATCCCCTATTCCATAATTTCCATTTTACCTTCAGTCAATGCCCCGTAAAACTATGGGATATTGCTGTTTTTTTATCTTTCATTGCCTTATTATTCATAAACTAAAACAGAGTCACTAACCCGTAGAGAGCATATGTTAGATGCTCTCATTGTGTTTCATTGTATGTAACGACCAGATCTAGCCCAGCTAGCTGATCTCTCCATGTCTCCACCACCTTTCCTCTGTAACATGTTGTTTCCAGAAGTTATTTTTTCCATTTCTTGTAGCTTCGTTCTTTCCATGTTCCTTCTTTCCTTCTCGAGTCAATTAGACCATTATTTAATTCTCCAGTTAATAGTAGATTTGTTGTCAATCTGTTGGCTGTCTCTGCTATCTATTATACGATAATAATTCAGGATTTATTTGATGTTTGTATTCTTATCTCATGTTTTCCTTGATTCTCTTGGGGTTGTAGATCATTGTCACTACCATTTTCTTGCCATCCATTGAAATGAAGTGTATGATGTGTGTCTGTGTACTTGTTTGGCTATTAAAACCAGTTTTTTACCAGCATTGTCACTCCTTTCTCCCCCCTCTTCCCCTTTTACTTATAATCTCAACATACTATATGATAATCTCTGATAAATAGGGCATAAGTAATCATTTCAATCTGCACTGTTACTAACACATCAAGATTTCTGCGCTCAGCTATTCTTTAGATTCACTTACTTTATTTGACAATCCATGACCATTATCAGATCCTCAGACTCTTCATTATTATTCTGTATTGTTTGCCAGAGGGCCACCATGTCAAGTGGCCTCGACAGGAATTGGAAATTTACAGCCTAAGCAGGTGTATTGCCATGGGTTTATGCTAGTAGATATAAAGGCATCTTCTGTTGCTTTTATCTCCCCTAGTCCTGCATTCTGGAGTATTCATCTTGAAGCTGCTGCGGTTTGTTTCAGTTACAGTGAATCTTCTAAAGAAGTGGTCTTCTAATTTGTGCAATATTTTAAGTACCTCGATGAGATCATCCTTATCGTTAGTCTTGAGGCCTTCAAAAAATTTCTAGTGTGATATCTTAGTTCTTGGATATTCTTGCCACTCTGTGTTCACCTCCTAAAGCAGTAATATCCTTGTGAAGGTGAAGTGTCCATAATTGAATTCACTATTTCAGGTGGGGAGACCCTGTGATTTCTAGAAGGCAAAGGTTAGTTTGGATTTGGTGTAGGAAAAACTGTTTGGAAGAGAGTAGGTAAGTGAAGGAGGATTATACTGGAAGATGATGGAGTAGGAGACAGGAGACTTGTGGATGGGTATGACATAGAAGAGAATGAAGTTGGGTATAACGTAGTGTTGTTATGTTATGAATATTAAAGGGAAGGTTATGGATACTGATGGAGTGGCAATATCTTGGTGCATTGTGAGTAAGTAACCTTTTTGGTTGGGTTGGAGAGGCTCTCATTTAATATTTTATGTTAGCTTTGGGAGCTGCTTGTGGCTGTCTTGCTGGTTATCCTTGTCATAGACTGGTTGTCTTGTTCCACTGTTGCAGCCATTTGAGGGGGGAAAGGTGTGATTAGTATCCCCTGCCGAAACTGCCGAGCTTTTCCTTTTCCTGGCTTACAATTCTTCCCTTCCCTGCCCTTTCTCTGTTAATCTATCATCCTCTTCGTCTTAATTGTCTTTCTATGTATGAAGTATGTAACAGTGATAAACTGCAAGTTTTTTAAATCACTGTATTTAGCAATATCTGGAGTATTAATTGGAGTGGAATTATTGGAGTGTTAATGCCAGGCATAGTATACATGGAAACTCTTGCAGAGGATGTCTGTTATAGAATAAACATTTGAGTGGCGTATAGTATGAAAATGTGTGAAAAAAGTACATAAAGAAGAATAGACTGTATTATTATTGAGCTTTGGAAATATTATTTCAAAATGACTGGTACTAGTAAGGCCAAAACATGCTACCAATTTGCAATTTACATTATGTTTATAGCGAATAACATATAATAGTTATGTATCAAGAACTGTGTACTTTCAGCTGTTTCTCAAGACTTATTGATATTAATCTATTTAACCCACCCATTCCTTAAAATATTGAGTAGAATATTTTTTCAAACACATCAGAGATTCAAATTTATTTTCTAATTAAATTAAATTGATTTTGTTATGCACTCAATTTGTCATTTAATAACTTTTATTACCTTGAAGCCAATTGGTTGTCTGTGATATAAAGATAGTGAACATGAGACTAATAGAGATGTACTTTCTCAGGGGCAGAGATCACAGCTCTTGCAGAGCAGCTGGGATATGAACGTGAGGTGGTAAGGATCTGGTTTTGTAATAAACGTCAAGCGCTCAAGAACACCGTCCGCATGATGGCTAAGACCAGCCCCAGTGCCCCACCCCCACCCCCACCAACACATCCAAGCATAAATTAGATACCACCAGAGGGTTCAGTAGATGCTTGGTCTATGAGGGTGACACACGTGCCCCGACGCACCGCCACTTACCACCTTGAAGCAACGAGATAACAGTGACTCTGACAGTCTGGAACTTGACCACTGAAACAACGCTCAAAGTCAAGCAGCCAGCCCGCACTCCTCTCGCCCTGTCTTCATTACGTTGTTACAAGTGGTGAACCGCAGTCTAATGGAACATCTTTGTGTGACATTCAAGCATGTCTCAAAAGCTCTCAGACCTTCAGCTAATCTGAAAAATAAACTAACCCTGCAAATGCTCGAGTGTCTGTTCGGTGTGCAAATCATAGAAAATGGAAAAGTAAGCAAATAATGAGCCTTATAGGTATATAGTTTGAGATTTAAGTGTCGAAGAAATAAATATACTTGTACAAATTTGGGAAATATGAAGTGAGAAATAACGTTTTCATGCTAGCATAAAATAACTATGATATTATACAATATGTAACATTTGCAACTGATTTTGATTGCCATAGAAATTGGAAAGAAACTTGCAAAATTAAAAATTCGCCTTGATTGATGAATTCAAATGTACAGTAAAATGCTGACTTAGTGGCTCCATAGAATAGTCAGACGTTAAAGTGATGTACATCCATTCTTAATTAAGGTGTTGGAATATAATGTTACACAGATATGTTTATATTTGTGCAACATATTATATATATATATATATATATATATATATATATATATATATATATATATATATATATATATATACATATATATATATATATATATATATATATATGTATATATATATATATATATATATATATATATATATATATATACATTATATATATATACATATATATATATATATATATATATATATATATATATATATATATATATATATATATATATATATATATATATATATATATATATATATGGCTCCTGGAAAAACCTAACCTTATAAAAAATCTAGACTACTGATAAAAGCAGGGTCTCAATAAAAATTATCCTTTATAATTAAACTGAAAACATTTATATGAATTCTCCAAGAGATAATGCAAGATGTCTGTGAGTATGAGTGTAAGGTAGTTTTATCAGTGCTGACAAACTTTACTGAGATCATTAGACCCCAAATGTAGTGTATGGGATGAAGCAGCAGTTGTGTGCTGGTAGTGAGGTGGTCAAGGAAACTTGGGTTGACCTATCCTCTTGCTGTGAGCTTGCAACTGCTAAGCCTCTCATTCCTGATTTCTCAATCTATAGATACGATTATGTTAACTTATACTGTATTGTATAACAAAGTGAAATATTGTTATACTCTATTGTATAATGAACTGAACTAATGTTGCACAGTGTGTGTGTAATAACCCTAGAAACTGACACAATGTGTTAATTATAAGTACATTTATCGTCTTTAAAGAAAAAATCTTTGTCGTTAATATTCCTTAAGCTTTTTGAAATACTCGCTGTATCCATGAACTAGTGATAGACAGCTGGAGAAGTGATGGAGTGGTCCGGGCTGGGGCCCCCAATGTCCCGTTAAGTCATATCATTATAGCGTCTCTGCTGCTCCCTGGCTGTCTGTGCTGTTTGTATATGTGTCACATAAAGTAGGTGGAGACGAGCTGCTGTATGTGCCCGATGGCATACACTGCCACCCTTTTGTGAGCAGGAACGGCTGCTCACCTGCCATCCTAGATTCACTTATAAAGTAGATCTCTCTTACCACCAGAGTGGCCACTGTGATTATCCCATGCAGGACCACTGCAGTGACAATCAAGATTATCTCACATACCACTAGAGCCACAACATTATGTCCTTTAATATTAGACCCACTTGAGTGGCCAACAAGAATTATATCGTGTAACTTGCCACTCACTGCAGTGGTCACTGCTGCTACCTATCCCTAATGCTTGAGCAGTCACTGAGCCTGTGTGGGCAGGAAGGTGCTAGCAATTGAGAGAAAAAGGAGGATTTAATGCAGGCCATAATTTCCCACAACCAGCAGCTGCTCTTGGAGCATCCTGCAGAGCAGGGCTGTCACATCCAAGACGACTGTAGTATTAATCCTTCATTTAGTGTGTTGTTACAAAGGGTGAAGCAGGAACTATGACCAGTAAACAGTTGAGAGTTACAGTTAATGCATATGTTTATGCTCTTGCAATTTGCCTAAACCTGATATTATCGTTCTCCAATCATTATTTTTTTCATTTAAATTATATATTTCCTCTCATTTTAAATAACAGATGACAAATGATCAATGTTGTAAAACTTGATATTGTTTATCATGCATATTATATTGTAATTTCAGTATTAATTTTAGATTGCATATATTTATTTACTTTTAAGTATATTTACCATATTTTTGTATATATTTGACATATCTCCTTAGATCACAAGTAATGTATGTACAATTTTCACATTCATTAGACAAGCAGATTACTTGTTATTGTGTTTGTAGATAGTACTCTAAAATTATTCATATTAATTTAATTAATGAAGTTAATAATAACCTAGTCATTTTTCTTTCACAAATTTCATTCATTCATTGGTTCTTGCCACAAGAATTATAAAGTATCTTACTCTAACATCGTCCATTATCATCACAACAGTAAAAAAATCAGAAACATGTTATATTTTTGGGGGGGTTCCTAGTTCATGATGTAGTCCCCAGAATGTAAAGTGTCTGAGATTTTGATGCAGTTTCAACAGATTTCCAAATTATCCCATATTCTAAAGCTGGCTTATGGTCCTCTCGAGCTGCCACATAAATAAGCAGCAATAGCATCGTCTAGATTAAATAGCTTTCAAATTTCTCCCCCCTCCCTTACCCAAGAGTTAGTGAAGGAGGAGGAGTCAGGTGGACTTGACAGAGAGCTGCTCTTGTAGCTCCCAGCGCCCTACACATAGGCATCAAATGATTGTTAGATTTTTGTTTTGTTCTGTTTTGTTTGTATTCTGTGATATTTATTTTGTGCCAATCGTTGAAGTGGTGAGACAATGTGTGCCGCTTTGGACAGTTCTAACATATTCCAGCCTGGTAGCTGCTTCTGTGTACAGTGTGTAGCTGAGAGGAGGCCCTTGAGGTCACTTTATGCATCTAATATTGTACAGTTGATGTATGTATATGTACCTTCCTTTTATGTCCAAGACATAATGCTGCATTTGCTAATCAAAATGAAGCTAGTTCTCCCACTGTGGCATAATGCATCTCTGAATACCGTGGTAATATCCCGCCGCCACTCAAGACACGGAGGATTCACCATGGATACATTGATCCCGCCCCTGGAGTTCCCATTATACCGTTGTGATGTAATGATTATATTAGTGTGGTCAAGTTTATCACATCTCCTGTTGTGCTATACTCAGTTCCCAATGAGTCATGTTGGCCTGAAATATCCGGACACTGCATCAACCATCATGGAATATCTTAGCTGAATATCTCTTGCAGGATTTAGAACTGTTGCAGACACGATTTCATATATCTATATATCTGTTAAACTCTTAATTATAACCAAAAAGCAGGTCAGTGCTAAACTATTGTTGCAATCCTTCCATATTCATACAAATAAAATGTTCCTAAACAGTAGTTTTGGGCAAATTTTTATAAGGATTTTTAGGCATCAGTTACTGCTGGAAGTATTACCATAGAAGTGTTCTTCCCCCACTGATGATTCTTTTGGCCACACTCACACCCTTCCGCTTATTCCCCGTCACACACGCCCAAATTTGGCATGATCTTACAAGGAATACTCTTCTCTGGTGTACTTATACACTATATTTCTCATACATAAACATTTATATGATTTCTTCTAGCTATTCTCTCACATGTACATTCCTTCAGAGATAAAACTATAATTCTTCTCATACATTTATGTTTGTCTTAGTGCAAGCAAGTGGCGACTGCTTCTCTTATCTGATACTTGAACAAGCATGCAGAATTCAGAAGAAAATATTTTGAGTGTTCCGTCAGAGTCTTCCATTCTTCGGAGTGCGAAGCAACAGCTTTTAAAAATAATCTGATGAAACCTACCTTGAGGATATCTACCTTGAGATGGTTCCCAATGATCAATGTTCCCATGGCTCGAGCTCTGACCAGGCCTTCTGGTGGTGGTCTGGTCAGTGAAGTATTTTCTCTCCTGCTCTGCATGTAAATAGGAAAACTAACTCGTCTGATAATTTATAAGCTTTTTATCTTCTTTCGACGAGCATACCATCTTCCTAAGGCCTTCATTAAACAAATGCTGTGATGGATATTTATTGCCTTAAAACTAATCCTAATTTTTATTAATGAGCCCACTGTAAACCTGCCAAGCACATGACCCATTTTAAGAGTAGCAGATTCGTGTGACTGCTCCACTTACCTTTTTACAGCTGACCTGTACTGTACATCCCAGCTGTTTACAAAGTTATACTAGGATCCTGTACAACGTCTGATGCATTAATGGGAAATTTCAGCAAGGTGTTGAAATGCATGCATGTATGCGTACCCACACATTCATGTGAGCACTCATGCATACACAAACGAACACACATGCACACACATACACATACACACACACATATATGTATGATATATATATCATGCATATATACATAGAAGGATTTTAAGGCATGGCATTAGACAATTAACAAACACAAAAACAAATGTACATTCAGCTGGTGTGAATTTCACTCTTGATTATGCAGCTCTGGCATTGAACCCACACCTGAAGGAAAGACTAGGAAACGACCTCACACCACTGGGAGGAATAAGGGGGGAGCATGATAATACTTTTTAAGAATCTAAGAGAAATTGACAAAGATGCAAAGCTAAGAGCTAGGAAATTAAAAACAAAGAGGCATATACGTAAACTACAAACAGATAAGCCATAGAGACATTTGAAATAAGTTCTGTTTAGAGTTGTAAATAACTTTGACTGGGTTCGACAAAGAAGTGGCTGAATCTATTTATACAATTTTGTATGTAAATATTTTTTGAAAAGTGAGAGGAGAATCAGAACATTAAACTACAAATTGTTCAAAAGGCAGGCCAGGAGCTGATGCTTAATCTTGCAAGTGCATCTAGGACCCGCCTTCCCCACACAGAAGTTCACCTAGCAGTAAATTGGTAGCAACTAGGGGCTGCATTCTGTAGATGTGTGTGAGATAAATATGTATTAGAAAGACAGGCCAAGTATCAGGTTATAAGACAACTGACGGTTAGAAAGGAAATACCAAATCCATCAGCTAACAATTCTAACCTGCAGGCACAAGTAGTGACACACACACAAAACCGTCAGTAGTTTCAAAACGTCTTATAACAAAAAGAACTGGGAAGACGGGACACCACGAGACTAGCTCTCATCCTGTAACTACACTTAGGTAATTACACACTCATATGCACACATACACATAAATACATTTGTACACATAATTTATTGCAGTTTTAATGTACAAACAGGTTCTATAAAGTTTTACTGCAATTTTTAGTACAGCTGTATTCCACCCACAAAACAAGCAAGAGAGATATGCCAGTGAGGAGTGATCAGTGTCAGGATAGGGCGCCACAGACCATACGTTGGCTGAGAATCGAGATTTTTTTTTATTGACACGAAGAATCACTGAACTAACCTGTTAAGGAGGAAGTGGCTTCGCTTCATTTATATGGGGGTTAAAAACTTCCACAGATTGTACAAATATTTCTAAGGTTAACAGAACAACTTACTCCAGTTCTGCTCACGTTTCCCCACAATAATTATATTAAAATTAAAGCACATTTGTCCGGAAAGGCATGAATGTAAGTGCTATAAATAAATTAGGTGTTCAATTTACGTTCTAGTTCATGTGTGGTGTGTGGGCTAACAATGAGCAGAACTGGATATAGACAAAATACTCACGGTTTCCACATCATTAAACTTTGGTTCATATCTCTCCAACATGTATGTCACTGCATCCCTGTGACGGTGACTGCAAGGCTCCCATTCTATGATTTGTAGCCTCAACAACAGTTTTGTTACTCAAGCAATGATGAGTGTTTCATCTTTGTTCCTAAGAGTTTCCAATCCGTTCCTCACCGTGTTGATCCACTGACCCTGTACAAGTCAATTCACCAGTTTTGACAATAACTATTGTGATCAATACTAAATTTTTTTTTAACATTATGCAACCAGGACAATAACACTTATTTAATTTGTCTCTTTGAGTGTTCTATGTAGAGAGAACAGTTGCATCTGTGAGTATGATATGACCAGTTCCTAACATCACAAAGTAAGTGCCCAGCAGATCTGTTTTGGAGTCCCCAGAATCAGACAGAGTTGTTCCTCTAATAAGTGTTCTTTATGTATATGAAGATAGTTTACCAACTAAAGGCAGTGTTGGACATATTATGTTTGCTGTGAGTCTGATAAGTTCCACAAATATATTTGATATATTGATTATCCGAATAGGATCTCATATGGGCACTATAAAACAACTTCTTATGAAAATGTGTGTATGTACTCTTCCAGTTTTAAATTTGCGTAATAAAACATCGACTCCTTTCTCCTTCGTTGTTTTGTATTGCCTTTAATATAGTTAGCTTAACATGTTATGTTGTTGATGTGTGCTTATAAGCGCACAACATAATATAACCATAAAAATAATAACAAAAGAATAAGTATAACCATGTTCCAAATGTTGGAAAAATATCACTATATACTGTATAACAAAATTTGTTATCCCTAATGAAATTCACATCGTCATTTTCACCAAATTAATATACCAAATTAATTTTCACCAAATTATTATATTGAAATAACTTTACAATTTAAAAAAAATTATTGTGCAGACACATGCCAACAGATATTGTTTAAAGTTAATTGAAAAAAAATTGGCTGAAATGACTGTGAAACACAGTTACCGATTGTCCTGGATAAAGGAAAGAGATGATACACAAAGATGATACAACAGTACACAAAGGATGTGTCACTTCATTCCAAGCTAAAGTCTAAGCGTCTTGTAAGAAATAACAAATTTACCCGCTTATAGCCACGAGTGAGTAATAGTTGAGTAAGAAGATTCTTCGATGATTTATATGAGAAAAAAATACATACATATATATATATATATATATATATATATATATATATATATATATATATATATATATATATATATATATATATATATATATATATATATATGTCGTACCTAATAGCCAGAACGCACTTCTCAGCCTACTATTCAAGGCCCGATTTGCCTAATAAGCCAAGTTTTCATGAATTAATGTTTTTTCGTCTACCTAACCTACCTAACCTAACCTAACCTAGCTTTTTTTGGCTACCTAACCTAACCTTACCTATAAATATAGGTTAGGTTAGGTTAGGTAGGGTTGGTTAGGTTCGGTCATATATCTACGTTAATTTTAACTCCAATAAAAAAAAATTGACCTCATACATAGAGAAAAGGGTTGCTTTATCATTTCATAAGAAAAAAATTATAGTAAATATATTAATTCAGGAAAACTTGGCTTATTAGGCAAATCGGGCCTTGAATAGTAGGCTGAGAAGTGAGTTCTGGCTACTAGGTACGACATATATATATATAACTCACACCCCAGACGTGACTCGAACCCATAGGTTCGAGTCATACATACATACATACATAGTCATACATATATATATATATATATATATATATATATATATATATATATATATATATATATATACATATATATATATATATATATGTCGTACCTAGTAGCCAGAACGCACTTCTCAGCCTACTATGCAAGGCCCAATTTGCCTAATAAGCCAAGTTTTCATGAATTAATTGTTTTTCGACTACCTAACCTACCTAACCTAACCTAACCTAACTTTTTCGGCTACCTAACCTAACCTAACCTGTAAAGATAGGTTAGGTTAAGTTAGGTAGGGTTGGTTAGGTTCGGTCATATATCTACGTTAATTTTAACTCCAATAAAAAACAATTGACCTCATACATAATGAAATGGGCAGCTTTTTCATTTCATAAGAAAAAAATTAGAGAAAATATGTTAATTCAGGAAAACTTGGCTTATTAGGCAAATCGGGCCTTGCATAGTAGGCTGAGAAGTGCGTTCTGGCTACTAGGTACGACATATATATATATATATATATATATATATATATATATATATATATATATATGTATATATATATATATATATATATATGTATATATATATATATATATATATATATATATATATATATATATATATATGTATATATATATATATATATATATATATATATATATATATATATATATATATATATATATATATATATATATATATGTCGTACCTAGTAGCCAGAATGCACTTCTCAGCCTACTATGCAAGTCCCAATTTGCCTAATAAGCCAAGTTTTCCTGAATTAATATATTTTCTCTAATTTTTTTCTTATGCAATGATAAAGCTACCCATTTCATTATGTATGAGGTCAGGTTTTTTTTATTGGAGTTAAAATTAACGTAGATATATGACCGAGCCTAACCAACCCTACCGAACCTAACCTAACCTATCTTTATAAGTTAGGTTAGGTTAGGTAGCCTAAAAAGTTAGGTTAGGTTAGGTTAGGTAGGTTAGGTAGTCGAAAAACAATTAATTCATGAAAACTTGGCTTATTAGGCAAATTGGGCCTTGCATAGTAGGCCTTGAAGTGCATTCTGGCTACTAGGTACGACATATATATATATATATATATATATATATATATATATATATATATATATATATATATATATATATATATATGCGAACAAGCCTGAATGGTCCCCAGGACAATATGCAACTGAAAACTCACACCCCAGAAGTGACTCGAACCCATACTCCCAGAAGCAACGCAACTGGTATGTACAAGACGCCTTAATCCACTTGACCATCACGACCGGACATAATGAGGTGATAGCCGAGGCTATTTGAACCACCCCACCGCCGGCACTCGGATAGTAATCTAGGGCATAGCATTTTACCAAATCACCTCATTCTTTGGGGCACACGTGAGGAACACAAATGCGAACAAGCCTGAATGGTCCCCAGGACAATATGCAACTGAAAACTCACACCCCAGAAGTGACTCGAACCCATACTCCCAGAAGCAACGCAACTGGTATGTACAAGACGCCTTAATCCACTTGACCATCACGACCGGACATAATGAGGTGATAGCCGAGGCTATTTGAACCACCCCACCGCCGGCACTCAGATAGTAATCTAGGGCATAGCATTTTACCAAATCACCTCATTCTTTGGGGCACACGTGAGGAACACAAATGCGAACAAGCCTGAATGGTCCCCAGGACAATATGCAACTGAAAACTCACACCCCAGAAGTGACTCGAACCCATACTCCCAGAAGCAACGCAACTGGTATGTACAAGACGCCTTAATCCACTTGACCATCACGACCAGACATAATGAGGTGATAGCCGAGGCTATTTGAACCACCCCACCGCCGGCACTCGGATAGTAATCTAGGGCATAGCATTTTACCAAATCACCTCATTCTTTGGGGCACACGTGAGGAACACAAATGCGAACAAGCCTGAATGGTCCCCAGGACAATATGCAACTGAAAACTCACACCCCAGAAGTGACTCGAACCCATACTCCCAGAAGCAACGCAACTGGTATGTACAAGACGCCTTAATCCACTTGACCATCACGACCGGACATAATGAGGTGATAGCCGAGGCTATTTGAACCACCCCCACCGCCGGCACTCGGATAGTAATCTAGGGCATAGCATTTTACCAAATCACCTCATTCTTTGGGGCACACGTGAGGAACACAAATGCGAACAAGCCTGAATGGTCCCCAGGACAATATGCAACTGAAAACTCACACCCCAGAAGTGACTCGAACCCATACTCCCAGAAGCAACGCAACTGGTATGTACAAGACGCCTTAATCCACTTGACCATCACGACCGGACATAATGAGGTGATAGCCGAGGCTATTTGAACCACCCCACCGCCGGCACTCGGATAGTAATCTAGGGCATAGCATTTTACCAAATCACCTCATTCTTTGGGGCACACGTGAGGAACACAAATGCGAACAAGCCTGAATGGTCCCCAGGACAATATGCAACTGAAAACTCACACCCCAGAAGTGACTCGAACCCATACTCCCAGAAGCAACGCAACTGGTATGTACAAGACGCCTTAATCCACTTGACCATCACGATCGGACATAATGAGGTGATAGCCGAGGCTATTTGAACCACCCCACCGCCGGCACTCGGATAGTAATCTAGGGCATAGCATTTTACCAAATCACCTCATTCTTTGGGGCACACGTGAGGAACACAAATGCGAACAAGCCTTTTCAGTTGCATATTGTCCTGGGGACCATTCAGGCTTGTTCGCATTTGTGTTCCTCACGTGTGCCCCAAAGAATGAGGTGATTTGGTAAAATGCTATGCCCTAGATTACTATCCGAGTGCCGGCGGTGGGGTGGTTCAAATAGCCTCGGCTATCACCTCATTATATCCGGTCGTGATGGTCAAGTGGATTAAGGCGTCTTGTACATACCAGTTGCGTTGCTTCTGGGAGTATGGGTTCGAGTCACTTCTGGGGTGTGAGTTTTCAGTTGCATATTGTCCTGGGGACCATTCAGGCTTGTTCGCATTTGTGTTCCTCACGTGTGCCCCAAAGAATGAGGTGATTTGGTAAAATGCTATGCCCAAGATTACTATCCGAGTGCTGGCGGTGGGGTGGTTCAAATAGCCTCGGCTATCACCTCATTTTGTCCGGTCGTGATGGTCAAGTGGATTAAGGCGTCTTGTACATACCAGTTGCGTTGCTCCTGGGAGTATGGGTTCGAGTCACTTCTGGGGTGTGAGTTTTCAGTTGCATATTGTCCTGGGGACCATTCAGGCTTGTTCGCATTTGTGTTCCTCACGTGTGCCCCAAAGAATGAGGTGATTTGGTAAAATGCTATGCCCTAGATTACTATCCGAGTGCCGGCGGTGGGGTGGTTCAAATAGCCTCGGCTATCACCTCATTATGTCCGGTCGTGATGGTCAAGTGGATTAAGGCGTCTTGTACATACCAGTTGCGTTGCTTCTGGGAGTATGGGTTCGAGTCACTTCTGGGGTGTGAGTTTTCAGTTATATATATATATATATATATATATATATATATATATATATATATATATATATATATATATATATATATATATATATATATATATATATATATATATATATATATATATATATATATATATATATGCAAACAAGCCTGAACGGTCCCCAGGACTATATGCAACTGAAAACTCACACCCCAGAAGTGACTCGAACCCATACTGCCAGGAGGGCTCTGCTGGCGTACAGGATCCCTTAACCGCTCGACCAACACGACCGGACAAAAGAGGATGGTAGCCGAGGATATTTCCAACTTCCCCTCCCCCCCTCCGGCACTCGATTGGTAATCTTGGGCATGATATTTTATCAAATCACCTCATTCTTTTAGGCACACGTGAAGAACACAAATATGAACAAGCCTAAATGGTCCACAGGACTATATGCAACTGAAAACTCACACCCCAGAAGTGACTCGAACCCATACTCCCAGGAGCACTCTGCTGGTGTACAGGATCCCTTAACCACTTGACCAACACGACCGCACAAGAGAGGATGGTAGCCAAGGCTATTTCCACCCCCCCGCCGGCACTCTTTTGGTAATCTTGGGCATGGTAGGGCCTCGTAGGGCCTCGTAGCCTGGTGGATAGCGCGCAGGACTCGTAATTCTGTGGCGCGGGTTCGATTCCCCCACGAGGCAGAAACAAATGGGCAAAGTGTCTTTCACCCTGAATGCCCCTGTTACCTAGCAGTAAATAGGTACCTGGGAGTTAGTCAGCTGTCACGGGCTGCTTCCTGGGGGTGGAGGCCTGGTCGAGGACCGGGCCGCGGGGACACTAAAAGCCCCGAAATCATCTCAAGATAACCTCAAGATGGTATTTTATCAAATCACCTCATTCTTTGGGGCACACGTGAGGAACACAAATGTGAATAAGCCTGAATGGTCCCCAGGACTATATGCAACTGAAAACTCACATCCCAGAAGTGACTCGAACCCATACTCCCAGGAGTACTCTGCTGGCGTACGGGATCCCTTAACCGCTCGACCAACACGACCGAACAAAAGAGGATGGTAGCTGAGGATATTCCCCCCCGCCGGCACTCGATTGGTAATCTTGGGCATGGTATCTTATCAAATCACCTCATTCTTTGGGACACACGTGAGGAACGCAAATGCGAACAAGCCTGAATTATCAGTAGTACTATATGCAACTGAAAACGCACACCCCAGAAGTGAATTGAACCCATACTGCCGGGAGCACTCTGCTGGCATACAGGATCCCTTAACCGCTCGACCAATACGACTGGACAAAAGAGGATGGTAGCCGAGGCTATTTCCACCCCCCCCCCCGGCCGGCACTCGGTTGGTAATCTTGGGCATGATATTATATCAAAACACCTCATTCTTTGGGGCACACGTGAGGAACACAAATGCAAACAATCCTGAATGGTCCCCAGGACTATATGCAACTGAAAACTCACACCCCAGAAGTGACTCGAACTCATACTGCCAGGAGCACTCTGCTGGCGTACAGGAACCCTTAACCGCTCCATCAACGTGACCGGACAAAAGAGGACGGTAGCCGAGGCTATTTCCATCCCCCCCCCCCACCGCCAGCACTCGGTTGGTAATCTCGGGCATGGTATTTTATCAAATAACCTCATTCTTTGAGGCACACGTGAGGAACACAAATGCGAACAAGCCTGAATGGTCCCCAGGACTATATGCAACTGAAAAACTCACACCCCAGAAGTGACTCGAACCCATTGTGCCAGGAGCACTCTGCTGGCGCACAGGATCCCTTAACCGCTCGACCAACACGACCGGACAAAAGAGGATGGTAGCCGAGGATATTCCCCCCCGCCGGCACTCGATTGGTAATCTTGGGCATGGTATCTTATCAAATCACCTCATTCTTTGAGGCACACGTGAGGAACACAAATACGAACAAGCCTAAATGGTCCCCAGGACTATATGCAACTGAAAACTCACACCCGAAAAGTGACTCGAATCTATACTGCCAGGATCACTCTGCTGGCGTACAGGATCCCTTAACCGCTCGACCAACACGACCTAAAAAAGGAGGATGGTAGCCGAAGCTATTTCCACCCCCCTCACCCCCGCCGGCACTAGATTGGTAATCTTGGGCATGGTATTTTATCAAATTACCTCATTCCTTGAGGCACACGTGAGGAACACAAATGCGAACAAGCCTAAATGGTCCCCAAGATTATATGCAACTGAAAACTCACACCCCAAAAGTGACTCGAACCCATACTGCCAGGAGCACTCTGCTGGCGTACAGGATCCCTTAACCGCTCGACCAACATGACCGGACAAAAGAGGATGGTAGCCGAGGTATTTCCACCCCCCCGCCTACACTCGGTTTGCCTAATAGACCGAGTTTGCCTAATAGGCCGGTTTGCCTAATAGGCCGAGTGATTTCTTTTATTTAAAAAAAAATCCAATTAGTTTATTTGAATTATTATTATTATTATACTAGCAGTACCCGCCACGCGTTGCTGTTGCTCAATCTGGTTAAATGGGAAAGAAAGAAAAGAGAAAGCGCACGTTTCTAATATGTTTGATTTCACAATGCAAGTGGATACAACATTTTTATTGTTCCATTGTCTGTGGAGATATAGAGATTGTCTGGTTTGCCGACTCTAGAACACGCAACATATAGTTGTCCATGTGAGAAGCAATCCATGTCTAAAAATAAACTGCATAATTCTAAAGACTGACCCTGAGCTTTGTTGACAGTGATTGCAAACGCCAATCGAATTATAAATTACAATCTCTTAAATTGAAATGGAGTATCTGTTAGAATGATAGGAATGCAAGGAATGAGAACATATTCACCTTCGAAAGGTCCTTTCAAGATTGTTCCTTCTACGACGTCGCTGATTAATTTTTTTTACTGCAAGGTGCGTGGCGTTGCAAAGTTTTAGCTGGTTGATATTTCGCAACATGATAATTGGCAAGCCGATTTTCAGTTTACTTATGTGTGGTGGTATCCCTGGCAGGTCGAATAAATTAAAAAATTATGTTGGATAATTAACAGCTTCATGCGCTTCCTCAACAGTGTCGACGGACTTGTATGTGACTGCCTCGCTTTGTATGTTAGACTGAATAATATTGTTAAGGTCGTAGACGTCTTTGTTCTTGGCCGCAAGAATAGCTCGTTCATTCAGCCAATCGGGATTCATATAATTGGTTTGAATATTGAGAAAACCTTTTTCAACCATTCTTCTTTTGACGTCACAAATTGCAGAAGTTATGAGGCAATGAAATTCGTCCTGAGGTCAGATCAACCGGCACGTTCACGTTCCCAATTTCCAGAAATTGATGTGAGAATATCTCAGCTGATGGATCGTTTTGCAGTAGCTACATAACTACATGCATATTTGTAGTCAATTTAAATGTATTAACGCGTTCCCAAATGGTCTGATGTTTCCACGCAAATCTTGCAATGATCGATCAAGAGCCTCGAGCGATTTTTTTGCCGTGCATTGTGCATTCATACCAAACAATAAGTTTGCCTTTCTGCAATACTTTTCCCAGGCCTGACGCTTTGGAAATGTTGCACGTGGAAGTTTCAATGAATTGCATGCTCAATGGCGATTTCAAAGCCGAAGTGGCAGTTCCTCCACCTGGTAGCAATGTCGCAGCAATTCCGGACGATGCAAGAGCTAAGGTTTGCCATTTTGGGATCGAAATGCTGCCAGAATCAACCTAATTTGAAATGTTTTACCAGTTCCTCCTGGAGCATCTAAGAAGATTTCACCAAGCCCGTTATTGACAGTTTGAATTATTTGATTGTAAATGCCTTTTCGCTCAAGAGTTAGCTTAGGAATATTTGATTAAACATATGACAACAGATCACCCGTGTTGTAATTTTGTTCACGACGCAATTCTACATCGAACGAAGCAGCAGCAGATCGATTCGATGATGGCATTTCCAATTGAGTGAGAACTTTGTTCGCGATTTCTAAGCACAAGTCTTCAGTCATTATCAACGATTCGTTGTAGATTTTTGCTGTAAAATCCATGGTCATATTTGAATTTTCCTTGCGTATTCGACGGATAATATCTTCAACCATGTGCGATTTATATTTCTCCCATAACTCTGTTGGAGATGAAAGAGAGCCGGTGGTTAATATGAATGCAAACAATGCACGAATTTGATTTGGATGTGACGTGTTGGACGCGTCATTAATTCACACATCCCGGTATCGGGAGTCGACTGCTAGCAGCTGTGGAGTGAGGACGTTTACCGACCCTCCGTGGCTGTTGGAGTTGTTTGCTGTTTTGGTCGCCAGGTGGTGTGGGCGTCCCTGCCTTACCAGTTTGGCTGCGTTGACGTGGCAGTTCTGACATGGGGGACCATCTTCCTCCTGTTCAGCGTGTGAACTCCGTGGGCCTGGAGTTCACTTGTAAGGCTGGTTATCCGACCATCGAGATGGTGATGTGTGACATGCTTCGTGTCCAGGTGGAAGCTGTTTACGGTGTGGAGCTAGTTACGGCCCATCGGGTTGATATTAAGTTCGTGGGGGAGGACGAGTACCGGGACTTCCTCCGTCGGTACGGGGGGCGTACGTTGCCGTTGCCAGACGATGCCGGCTCTGTGGCGATTTCGGACCGCAGTGGTGCCCTGACTTATGTCAGTATCCATGGTGCGCCCCTGGAGTTCCCTGATGACCTCCTCCGGCGTTACTTCGGGGGATTTGGTACTGTTGTCAGCGTGCGGGTGAATACGCTCTCCTCGGGGCGGTATGCTGGGAGGCGTACAAACATTCGCACGTTGGGGATGCGCCTGCGGTCGGATATACTTTCTTCTGTCCGGCTTATGGGGTACTACGTCCGGGTGTATTATGCCCGGCAGCCTCGTACCTGTTTCCGGTGTGGCCTGTTGGGGCATCAGGCTGCCGGGTGCTCTGAGGCCCCTGCTGCTCCTGTCAACTTGTTCCGCGACGAGGATTTCCCGCCGCTCCCTCTAGATGCAGTCTCTGGTGATGTTGATGAGGAGGTGTGCGTCCCGTTTGCTGTTGCAGCTTCCCCGGCGGCGCCTGCCGTTCCTCCGGTTGTTGCTGTCCCTCCTCCGGTTCTTGAGGTACCGTCGGTTGGTCTGCCTGATCCTGTCGCTGTCCCAGCTGCTCCCGTGGGCCTTCCTGGAGCTCCCTGTGTGACGTCGCTGTCTTCTCCCTTGTCTTCTGATGCTGCGCTTGGCCCTGTGTCCGTGACTCGGGTCCCGGATGTGCTTGGTGCTGGGGTGGCTGCGGAGCCTCCTGCTGTGTGTGGCCCGGTTCCCCCTTTGGTAGAGGCTGCTGCTGTCCTAGCGTCGGTTCCTTCGGCTCGTGGTACCCGTGTTTCTGGGTCACTTACCGGCTCTGACGATATCCGGCCGGTGCCCAAACATTCCCGGCGTTCGTCTTCTTCCTGGGCCGACGTTGGTGACTTCAGTGACTGTGGGGCTTCGGATGTTGACAGTGTGGATACGGATGCGTCGATGTCTCCGCGGTTCGTGGTGGCGGAGGTCCATGTGCCTACCGGTGCTGGTGCCTGTCTCGGACGTGCCTTCGGCTCTTTCTCCACCGGGGGACTCTCCACAGTGGGGGGTGGTGGCTTCCGCTGCCAGGGATGGTGTGGACTCTGGTGCTGGGCGTGGCCTGGTGGTGACGTTACGGAAGGATGCGCGCCGGCCGGGTTCCCTGCTGTCGTCTGGTGGTGTGCCCGGGGCCGCGGGTACCCCTGTGGTGCGGGTGCGCGTTGGGGCCCTAGGGGACGTGTTGCCGGCGTCTGTGATGCCACCGGGTCACTGGTCGAAGATTGCCGAGTTACTGCTGTCTGACGGACCGGAGTGCTTTCGTGGGGGGCAAGTTCCCTTCCTGTGGGGACGAGTGGCGACTTCTCGCCTCATGAGCACTACCATCTGGGTCCCCAGTTTGCAGGTGTTTGTTGCCCCGGTTCCAGATGTTATGGCGTCCCCGGTGGACGGACGAGACCCTTGGCAATGGGTGCTCTGTGAGGCGTTTAATGTAAGATTCCCGCGGGCCAAGTTCCCGGGCAAGTATGTGCTCTGATTTCCTGTGCATTTGCTCTGACATGCTGTGTGCCCTTCTGGCTGTTTGTTTGCCCTGTTCTATTCTGTGCTTCTGCCTCTCCCTTTGTGCGCAGCTTTGCCGTGTGGCATATTAGTTTCTAGTGCTTGGCGTCACTCGTTTCGCGTTTTGGCTTGGCATTTCGCCTTTCCTGGCTTTGTGATTCACCCTTCACGGGTACGCCGGGGCGCATCCGATCCCACGATCGTCGTCGCCCCTAACTCAACAACAACAACAACATTCCGGTATCGGTCGTTCTCCAATAAATTCAGAGCTTGACATGCACTACCGGAAGTGGTATGTGTTACGCTGTTGACAAATCTCAATTGCTGGAAAGACGTTGGACCGGGCACATTTACCTACAGTATGTGAAGAAAGTAGTATACATCCTGATTGGGGTGCATGGTTTACAGTCTGCCTATCGTAGTTTATTTGAATATGTCAGGTTGTCCGTCGACTCGTTCTCCTGGTTTACATTGTTCAAATGATTTTCTACTGACATTCCATATGTAATACGTAGGCACTTCCGAAAACAGCAATGTTTTGGCAAACGCGTCATTTTGGCATAACGTGAAGAACGCAGTTAACGCTGTAGCCGGTGGATTCATAGCAGTTTGTTGAACATTTGCAGCTGTGAAATAAACGTGTTGTTCATTTTCATGTTTTTAAAACAAAAACAAAAAATACTAACGAAATAATTCAATTCAAACGCAGATCAATCGACACAGCTCAATTTCAAAACCAATTGCACTGAAAAATAAGAACAGTTAAAAGAACGAAATGAAAAACAATGAAAAAAGAAACAAATAAACTATACCCACGAAATGAGCGGTATGGAAAACAACACAGCTCAATTCCAATGCAATGTAACACAAAATAATTAAATCAAAATTAAAATAAATAAAAATCTATGAAAATTCAATTTATCAATGCAATCAGAAACATTGTTATGGAATCGTAATATATTTTGCATGGCTTGTGTTTGGTCTTACGTGCAACAGATGGCGCTGTTAAAAAAACGCATGGTTTTTACCTGTCACAGGTGTGGCATCTACATAGTAGGTATATAAAAACACACACGTATGCGTATGGAACGTTGTGTCAAAATTACAAAGCAATCAGTGAAGAACTTTCGGAGACTACAGAGTGTGTTGCTCTTACGTTCAACAGATGGCGCTGTTTAAAAATAAAACATGTTTTTTTCTGTCACAGGTGAGGCATGTATATAGAAGATATAAAAAGACGCGCCTATTCGAATGCAACATTGTGTCAAAAATTTCAAAGCAATCGGTAAAGAGGTTTCGAAGATTTCCCTCACATGAAAAACACATGAAAATCACAGTTTTTCAGAAAAAGCATGTTTTTTCTCGTCACAGACGTAACATCTGTATAGTATGTATATAAAAACCTGCTCGGATGCGAATGGAACGTTGTGTGAAAATTTCAAAGCAATCGGTGAAGAACTTTCGGAGATTAGCGAGTTTGAACAAAAGAACATTTTCATTTTTATTTATATACTATATACACACACACACACATTATATATAAATATATATATATATATATATATATATATATATATATATATATATATATATATATATATATATATATATATACATATATATATATATATATATATATATATATATATATATATATATATATATATATATATATATATATATATATATATATATATATATATATATATATATATATATATTATTAAATATGACCGAAAAAGTAAGATTAATAATTCTAACACGAATTTTCTCAATCTTTCGTACATTACGCTTCACTGTTGGAGGTAAATCAAAAATCACTTCTCCAAAATTAATTTTTATTTCTAGTCTGACGCGACACGGGCGCGTTTCGTAAAACTTATTACATTTTCAAAGACTTCACAAATACACAACTGATTAGAACTTACGTATCTCCGATTTTATATCTACATTTGAGTGAGGTGGGAGGGGTGATGTGGCATTAACACAAGACAGAACAAGAGGGGATATTAATAGGGTATTAAAAGTATCAACACAAGACAGAACAGAAACAATGGGTATTGAATAGAAGTGTTTGTAGAAAGCCTATTGGTCCATATTTCTTGATGCTTCTATATTGGAGCGGAGTCTTGAGGTGGGTAGAATATAGTTGTGCAATAATTGGCTGTTGATTGCTGGTGTTGACTTCTTGATGTGTAGTGCCTCGCAAACGTCAAGCCGCCTGCTATCGCTGTATCTATCGATGATTTCTGTGTTGTTTACTAGGATTTCTCTGGCGATGGTTTGGTTATGGGAAGAGATTATATGTTCCTTAATGGAGCCCTGTTGCTTATGCATCGTTAAACGCCTAGAAAGAGATGTTGTTGTCTTGCCTATATACTGGGTTTTTTGGAGCTTACAGTCCCCAAGTGGGCATTTGAAGGCATAGACGACGTTAGTCTCTTTTAAACTCAACATGAGAAACTCTCCAGACACAAAACAGAACGCTTTAAAAGAGACTAACGTCGTCTATGCCTTCAAATGCCCACTTGGGGACTGTAAGCTCCAAAAAACCCAGTATATAGGCAAGACAACAACATCTCTTTCTAGGCGTTTAACGATGCATAAGCAACAGGGCTCCATTAAGGAACATATAATCTCTTCCCATAACCAAACCATCGCCAGAGAAATCCTAGTAAACAACACAGAAATCATCGATAGATACAGCGATAGCAGGCGGCTTGACGTTTGCGAGGCACTACACATCAAGAAGTCAACACCAGCTATCAACAGCCAATTATTGCACAACTACATTCTACCCACCTCAAGACTCTGCTCCAATATAGAAGCATCAAGAAATATGGACCAATAGGCTTTCTACAAACACTTCTATTCAATACCCATTGTTTCTGTTCTGTCTTGTGTTGATACTTTTAATACCCTATTAATATCCCCTCTTGTTCTGTCTTGTGTTAATGCCACATCACCCCTCCCACCTCACTCAAATGTAGATATAAAATCAGAGATACGTAAGTTCTAATCAGTTGTGTATTTGTGAAGTCTTTGAAAATGTAATAAGTTTTACGAAACGCGCCCGTGTCGCGTCAGACTAGAAATAAAAATGAATTTTGGAGAAGTGATTTTTGATTTACCTCCAACAGTGAAGCGTAATGTACGAAAGATTGAGAAAATTCGTGTTAGAATTATTAATCTTACTTTTTCGGTCATATTTAATAATATATGTCTACAGGAAAGACTGCTACCAAAATATACTAATATATATATATATATATATATATATATATATATATATATATATATGCGAACAAGCCTGAATGGTCCCCAGGACTATATGCGAATGAAAACTCACACCCCAGAAGTGACTCGAACCCATACTCCCAGAAGCAACACAACTGGTAACTACAGGGCGCCTTAATCCGCTTGACCATCACGGCCGTCAAAAGGAAGTGATAGCCGAGGCTATTTGAGCCACTTCCCCGACGGCAACTCGGATGGTAATCTTGGGCATAGCATTTCACCAAATCACCTCATTCTTTGGGGCACACGTGAGGAACACAAATGCGAACAAGCCTGAATGGTCCCCAGGACTATATGCGAATGAAAACTCACACCCCAGAAGTGACTCGAACCCATACTCCCAGAAGCAACACAACTGGTAACTACAGGGCGCCTTAATCCGCTTGACCATCACGGCCGTCAAAAGGAAGTGATAGCCGAGGCTATTTGAGCCACTTCCCCGACGGCAACTCGGGGAAGCATGGTGAAATGCTATGCCCAAGATTACCATCCGAGTTGCCGTCGGGGAAGTGGCTCAAATAGCCTCGGCTATCACTTCCTTTTGACGGCCGTGATGGTCAAGCGGATTAAGGCGCCCTGTAGTTACCAGTTGTGTTGCTTCTGGGAGTATGGGTTCGAGTCACTTCTGGGGTGTGAGTTTTCATTCGCATATAGTCCTGGGGACCATTCAGGCTTGTTCGCATTTGTGTTCCTCACGTGTGCCCCAAAGAATGAGGTGATTTGGTGAAATGCTATGCCCAAGATTACCATCCGAGTTGCCGTCGGGGAAGTGGCTCAAATAGCCTCGGCTATCACTTCCTTTTGACGGCCGTGATGGTCAAGCGGATTAAGGCGCCCTGTAGTTACCAGTTGTGTTGCTTCTGGGAGTATGGGTTCGAGTCACTTCTGGGGTGTGAGTTTTCATTCATATATATATATATATATATATATATATATATATATATATATATATATATATATGTCGTACCTAGTAGCCAGAACGCACTTCTCAGCCTACTATGCAAGGCCCGATTTGCCTAATACGCCAAGTTTTCATGAATTAATTGTTTTTCGACTACCTAACCTACCTAACCTAACCTAACCTAACTTTTTCGGCTACCTAACCTAACCTAACCTATAAAGATAGGTTAGGTAGGGTTGGTTAGGTTCGGTCATATATCTACGTTAATTTTAACTCCAATAAAAAAAAATCGACCTCATACATAATGAAATGGGTAGCTTTATCATTTCATAAGAAAAAAAATAGAGAAAATATATTAATTCAGGAAAAGTTGGCTTATTAGGCAAATCGGGCCTTGCATAGTAGGCTGAGAAGTGCGTTCTGGCTACTAGGTACGACATATATATATATATATATGTATATATATATATATATATATATATATATATATATATATATATATATATATATATATATATATATATATATATATATATATATATATATATATATATATATTGTGACGGTAACGCGTTAGTGTTCGGCTGTTTAAGGCTAGGGGTATGGCCTCGTCACATAGTTATAAAAAAAAAGAAAAAACTGGAACTTCGTCTGTGGTAAGGTAAGGAGAAGACACACAAAACACAAGTAAATTTTAACAATGAAATTTTAATTACGTTAAATAAATCAAAACATGAATAAAATGGACAAACAAATTCTTATAATAAAATCAATCAATCAAAATAATAAGAATAATTAAATGACACAATGAAAAGTTACGTTAAGACAAAATAACAAGAAGTGCAATACAAAAATAAAGGTAAGGTGCTGGAATATTGGCTTTAAGCTACCACCTCTCTCAGTACACGCTAACGTCTAGCCGGGAGAAGTGTTAACCGTGGAAGCACTGAATATTCTGAGGTCTGAGGTCGTGGCGACCCCAGACATCAAGTAGTATGGGGGGGGGGGGCGAGTGCAGTTGCAGCCAGACCGGCGACCAATCAGCGAGCAGCCGGCAGCGATCAACAGGTAGTTTGGCAGTTTGAGTCTGAAAAGGTGTCCCTGGCTGCATACGTTTTGCGCTCTGGCAAACCGGAGACGTTGTTGTTGTTGTTGGACATTTCTTCCCTAGTAGTTTTATATAGTTTGTTGCGACGTATTTGTAGAGGGAAGAGCAGGCTCAATCTCTCGAAGGAGATTATCGTCACAACTCTCCCCCGAAGCCTGCGGTTCTGGAAGAAGTACGTCGTTAGGTGGTGGAGTAATGGATGGAGTCGCTTCTACTTCATAAACTCTGGAGAGGGCATCGGCTATGGTGTTGTCAGAACCCTTGATATAGCGGATCTCCAGGTTGAAGTCTTGTAAATACAGAGCCCATCGTAGAAGACGCTGGTTGGAGAATTGGGCTTGATGTAGGAAGCGGAGAGGGTTGTGGTCTGAGAAGATGGTGGTAGACCTGGCGCCTTGTAGGTACGGAGCGAAGTGTTGGAGGTTCAGGACGATGGATAGTAGCTCCTTTTCAATAGTGCTGTAGTTCCTCTGGTGTGGTTTCAGTTTGTAGCTGTAGTAGCTGACAGGTAGAACCTCCTCGCCTCGTTGTTGCATCAGGACACCACCAACGCCGGTACCACTGGCGTCGACATGAAGGACGAAAGGCTTGGTGATATCTGGAGAGGCGAGAATGGGGTTAGAACAGAGGAGGAATTTGAGTTGTTCGAAAGCACCGGTTTGCTGTATGGTCCAATTATACCGTTGCTTGGGACTGGTTAATAGAATTAGAGGTGTGGCGACTGTACTGAAATTCCTCACAAACCTACGGTAGTAAGAGGCAAGACCAAGGAAGCGCAGGAGCTGCTTCCTGGTGGTAGGCTGTGGATACTGTTGGATGGCTTGAGTGTGTGAGTCTAACGGAGCTATGCTGCCACTCCCAATAACATGACCCAGATAACGCACTTTACCTTTCGCGAAAGTGGACTTGCCCAGGTTGATGGTGAGGCCGGCTGTCAGGAGCTTGGAGAACAGACGTCGCAGCTGGAGCAGATGTTCACTCCAGGTGTTGGAGGCTACGACGATATCGTCCAGGTAGGCGTATGTGTTATCCAAGCCCTGGATGACACGGTTGACAGCTCTTTGAAAGGTGGCCGGGGCATTACATAGTCCGAAAGGAAGGCGTTCATATCTGAAAAGTCCAAAAGGAGTGATGAAGGCAGATATCTCTTTAGCGCGCTCCGTTAGACACACTTGATAGTACCCCTTAAGCAAGTCCACTTGGGACAAGTACTGGGCACTACCAATGGCATCAAGGATGTCATCTATCCTTGGCAAGGGGTAAGCATCCTTGACAGTGACATTGTTCAGTTTACGATAGTCAGTACATAACCGCACCTTACCTTGGGGTTTGGGCACCAAGATACAAGGTGAGGCCCAGGGGGACTCACAAGGTGTAGCCAGTCCATGGTCCAAGAGGTACTGCACCTCAGCACGCATGACTTCCTTCTTGCTCGGGCTGATTCGGTAGAAGGGTTGACGAATCGGCCGGGTGTCGGGGAGCAGTTGGATGTCGTGCTGGGTAACATTACACTCTTGGGGATCATCTCGGAACAACTCTTGATGTCCTCTGAAGATCTTGACAAGAGGTGCACTATGATTATCCTGAAAGTATTTGGGAAGATCATTAAGGATTTCGGAATTAGAAAGCGCTGACTCCTTGTCAGTGCTTTCGGGAGGAGAAGCTGGGAAGGTCTTACTGTGGATGTAGGGTTCTGTGAAGGTAGAATAGTTAGTCAGGACTGTGGGAGGAGTACCATTATATTGCTTCAGGAGGTTGACGTGGCACAGCTGGGTCTTCCGCCGCCTATCTGGAGTCTCTATTACGTAGTTGTTATTATTCCTGCACTCTTTGACGCGGTAGGGTCCTGAAAATCTGTTTTGTAAAGGTGAACCTGGGATAGGGAAATAGGCAAGGACGAAGTCTCCCGGCTTGAATTTTCTTACTTTGCTGGTCTGGTCGTAATGAGTCTTCATTCTCACCTGGGCTTTCAATAGATTATCATGGGCAAAGCGGTGGACTCTCTCTAGAATGTGTTGAAGGTTTTGAAGAAACTGGGGCACATTCTGATGCTCACTGAAGGTGGCATCTCTGAGAGAGTCTTTGAAAGCCTTAAGGGGAGTACGGCACTTACGGCCGTAGAGCATCTCATAAGGACTCATTGGGGAGACTTCTGAAAATACACATTATAAGGTCAATCTGCTTATCCCAATCCTTCGAGGTTTCACTACAAAACTTTTTCAAGAGTGCTTTGATGGTCTGATGACTACGTTCAAGAGAACCCTGTGAAGCAGGATGATAGGGGCTGGACAATACCTGTTTGATGTTGAACTCCTCCAGTGTCCTTTTGAAGAGATCACTGGTGAAGTTGGTACCACAGTCACTTTGAATCTCCCTGGGAAATCCGTATTGAGTGAAGATCTTCAATAGATGTTTGATAACCGTAGCAGCCGTGATGTTCTTCACTGGAACTGCTATGGGAAATCTGGTGGTAGGACACAGGATGGTTAGGATGTAGGCGTTACCTGAACTGGTCCGAGGTAAAGGACCAACACAGTCTATTATGAGTCTGTGGAAAGGTTCCGCAGGCACCTGTATGGGAATCAGTGGCGCTCTGGGAATGGAGACGTTCGGTTTGCCTGCCATCTGACATGTATGACACTGTTTTACGTACTGTTTGACGTTATTTACCATACCTGGCCAGTAGTAGTCTTGACGAATTCCATGGTAAGTCTTGTTGAAGCCGTAGTGGGAGAATGCTCCGTGGGCCAGGTGTAGAATAGTGGGCCGCAGGCTGGTAGGAATCACAAGTTGTTCGATGTTGGCCCAATCGTCCTCCTCCTTCAGTTTACTGGGTCTATATCTACGGTAGAGCAAGTCGTTCTCTAGGAAGAACCCAGGAATACTGTCGGGTTGAGTCTCAGCCTGGAAAAACAATGGTGTTAAAGTAAGATCTTCCCTCTGCAACTTACGGAACTCCAACTTGGTCAGATGCGGGGGGAGTTTCTGAGGGTCTTGAGGGACAGCGGTAGCAGTAGAGTCAGCTGGCTGTGGACGTGCGGCTTGTGCACGGGTGGTCACGAGAACCGGAGGAGAAACTTCATCACTCTCTTGAACCTCTGCTGGAACATACTCTAGAATAGGGTTACTTGGCACAGAGTTACACACCTGGGGTTTGTCCATGACGATCAGGTTGGTCGGTTGCAGGTCTTCTGCCAAGTCGTTGCCTAGGAGAAGTTGCACTCCAGGCATGGGAAAAGGCTTTTCCCTGACGGCGACTTGGACTTCCCCGTTCACGTAGGGACAATCCAGGTGGACTCTGGCGAGAGGGTATGGAGTGGTAGCAGTGAGGTCAGTGATGAAGACAGTTTCTCCGGTGTAGGTGATGTTGGGCACAGCCGACTTCAAGATGATCGATTGTAGAGCCGCTGTGTCCCTCAAGATCTTCAATTTGAAACGTCCCTCCGGATTTGAACCGTTGGCAGAGACAGTTCCAGTATACAGGTGGTTACTGAAAAGAGAAAGATCATTAACCTCAACACCAACATTCATCACAGGCTTACCGGACTTAGGAGGAGTGGGTTTGGGTCTTTGTTGGTCAGTGATTCCCTTGTATTGAGACTTACCACACTTGTCTATGGTATGTCCATAGAGTCTACAATACTTGCAGTACAGTTGTGAACCAGCTTGATCGGGGCTCACCTTCTCGTAACTGTACCACGACTTCTTACTGGAGGATGGTTCAGGTGTCAGCCGGTGGATGAGGCTGTAAGTGTCAGCCGACTTAGCACACTTCAGTCGGTTTCTTCTTTATCTGCTAAGTAGAGGCGGACAGGAGGCGGCACACGCCTCAAGAATTCTTCAACAAGCATCAGGTTGACGAGTTCTGTAAAAGTAGAGACATGTGCTGCTTCCAGCCATTTCATGAAATACCTCCGTTTCGTGTTAGCAAACTCAAGGAAGGTAGTGGTACTTTCCTTCAGGTGGTCACGGAATTTCCTTCTATAACTTTCGGTGGAAAGTAGGTAGGCGTCCAACACTGCTTGTTTCAGAGTGTAGTAGTCATTCTCAGACGCCAAAGTACTGAGTGTGACTGCAGCTCTACCTGTAAGATGGACTCTGAGAAGTGTGGCCCATTGGTCGACAGGCCAACTGAGTTGATTAGCAAGAGTTTCAAAGGTGGTGAAAAACACATCAACTTCTGCTTCTACAAAGGATGGCATTAACTTACTTGCATGTGATATATTAAAACTGACGGGAAGATTGGCAGTAGCTTGCTGGCGTTGAGTGAAGTGTGAAGTTTCCAAGGCGATTTCGCGTTGACGACACTCTAGAGCCAGAGTCGCTTGTTGCTTGTCATGTTCGCGTTGTATTTCCAACTCGCGTTGTTTGGTTTCAAGCTGTACGCGTTCACGTTCACGGAGTAATGCGACCTCACGTTCGTGTTCTTCTCTCCTCAAAGCGGCCTCGCGTTCTTGTTCGTTTCTCCTCAAAGCAGCCTCGCGTTCTTGTTCGTCTCTCTTCAAGGCAGCTTCGCGTTCTCGTTCTTCCCTTCGTATTGCAGCTGTTCGTTCTTTAATCTTGGCCAGCTCTAGTTTGAGTTTCAGCGTCGCCAAATCAGTTTTATCTGCAATATAGTAAGTTTCATGAGTTTCAGAGTCTATCTTACCTTGCTCTAAATAGTAATCCAGCAACAGGTTGTGTAGGTCATTTTTGTTGGCTTGGTAGGGAACTTCTAGTTGATACTCATGTGCAAGAGTTTGTAATTCAGTCTTCTTGGCACGACGTAAAGTCCCTATTTCACCTGCTGGATTTGTACGGAAAGCTTGGAGACGAAACATGGTGAAATTAGCAAATAAAGGTACACGAATATTCAATAGTGAATGTCAGAAACAGGACAACGTGGCAACTGGTACCTATCCTGTGAGATCTTTAACAATTAAAGTTAAGTAAAAGATGTTAAATGATTAAATTAAATCAAGGGCGCAGGAAATCTTGTACCCGGTACTCATGTAAGAGGATAAGGGCAAGAAAATCCTACTAACAAATGAAACAGAGTTTCGAAAACAAATGAAACAGTTAAATGCTTCAAAAGTAAAATTGGTAGTCCAAGGATGTAGGCATACCTTGCCAAGTCTCTATAGGACATAAAGCAAGTTTTTCCTACTGAATTTAATGATACTTACAGAATTAGCGAACTTTTGTGCTCTGAAAAAGTAAGCTAATTCCCTACCGTTGTATGTATCATCATCTCTGACTGACGTGTAGGGGTGCGAGGTGTCAACTGGTGACGAGAACTGCTGCTGAGGTCCCAATTCAGCAACTAAAGAGGAGCTAGAGGAACTATGGCCCTCTTTGTCCTCCTACAGTCAGATTGCAGAAGATTGGGTACTCTTGACCCGGGGCAGACCACAGTACCAGGGTACCAATATGATGATCTGTCAAAATGAGAAATATTCAAGGGACATAGATGGTAAACACGAGTAATAACACGGAGGGAGAGATGACCAATTAAGAGTATGACTGCGGCCTACAGTCACCACGTAATCCAAAGTTGTCTCACCTTCACTATATGTTACTATCGTAATGCACAATACACCGCACCTTATAAAAAATGAAATTGAATATGAAAAATAGTAAAGCTACGTTAACAAAGTTAAATACGCTTACCATAAATTACCACTTGGCACCAGTACCTGAGTGAAGCTCCTAGGACAGGCCCCCATATAACTTGTGACGGTAACGCGTTGGTGTTCGGCTGTTTAAGGCTAGGGGTATGGCCTCGTCACATAGTTATAAAAAAAAAGAAAAAACTGGAACTTCGTCTGTGGTAAGGTAAGGAGAAGACACACAAAACACAAGTAAATTTTAACAATGAAATTTTAATTACGTTAAATAAATCAAAACATGAATAAAATGGACAAACAAATTCTTATAATAAAATCAATCAATCAAAATAATAAGAATAATTAAATGACACAATGAAAAGTTACGTTAAGACAAAATAACAAGAAGTGCAATACAAAAATAAAGGTAAGGTGCTGGAATATTGGCTTTAAGCTACCACCTCTCTCAGTACACGCTAACGTCTAGCCGGGAGAAGTGTTAACCGTGGAAGCACTGAATATTCTGAGGTCTGAGGTCGTGGCGACCCCAGACATCAAGTAGTATGGGGGGGGGCGAGTGCAGTTGCAGCCAGACCGGCGACCAATCAGCGAGGAGCCGGCAGCGATCAACAGGTAGTTTGGCGGTTTGAGTCTGAACAGGTGTCCCTGGCTGCATACGTTTTGCGCTCTGGCAAACCGGAGACGTTGTTGTCGTTGTTGGACATTTCTTCCCTAGTAGTTTTATATAGTTTGTTGCGACGTATTTGTAGAGGGAAGAGCAGGCTCAATCTCTTGAAGGAGATTATCGTCACAATATATATATATATATGTCGTACCTAGTAGCCAGAACGCACTTCTCAGCCTACTATGCAAGGCCCGATTTGCCTAATAGGCCAAGTTTTCATGAATTAATTGTTTTTCGACTACCTAACCTACCTAACCTAACCTAACCTAACATTTTCGGCTACCTAACCTAACTTAACCTATAAAGATAGGTTAGGTTAGGTTAGGTAGGGTTGGTTAGGTTCGATCATATATCTACGTTAATTTTAACTCCAATAACAAAAAAATTGACCTTAAACATAATGAAATGGGTAGCTTTATTATTTCATAAAAAAAAAATAGAGAAAATATATTAATTCAGGAAAATTTGGCCTATTAGGCAAATCGGGCCTCGCATAGTAGGCTGAGAAGTGAGTTCTGGCAACTAGGTACGACATATATATATATATATATATATATATATATATATATATATATATATATATATATATATATATATATATATATATATATATATATATATATATATATATATATAACTGAAAACTCACACCCCAGAAGTGACTCGAACCCATACTCCCAGGAGCAACGCAACTGGTATGTACAAGACGCCTTAATCCACTTGACCATCACGACCGGACAAAATGAGGTGATAGCCGAGGTTATTTGAACCACCCCACCGCCGGCACTCGGATAGTAATCTTGGGCATAGCATTTTACCAAATCACCTCATTCTTTGCATATTGTCCTGGGGACCATTCAGGCTTGTTCGCATTTGTGTTCCTCACGTGTGCCCCAAAGAATGAGGTGATTTGGTAAAATGCTATGCCCAAGATTACTATCCGAGTGCTGGCGGTGGGGTGGTTCAAATAGCCTCGGCTATCACCTCATTTTGTCCGGTCGTGATGGTCAAGTGGATTAAGGCGTCTTGTACATACCAGTTGCGTTGCTCCTGGGAGTATGGGTTCGAGTCACTTCTGGGGTGTGAGTTTTCAGTTGCATATTGTCCTGGGGACCATTCAGGCTTGTTCGCATATATATATATATATATATATATATATATATATATATATATATATATATATATATATATATATATATATATATATATATATTAGTATATTAGTATATTTTGGTAGCAGTCTTTCCTGTAGACATATATTATTAAATATGACCGAAAAAGTAAGATTAATAATTCTAACACGAGTTTTCTCAATCTTTCGTACATTTCTTTTCACTGTTGGTGGTAATTCAAAAATCAATTCTCCAAAATTCATTTTTATTTCTAGTCTGACGCAACACTTGAGCGCGTTTCGTAAAACTTATTACATTTTCAAAGACTTTAGTTTACATATACACAACTGAATAGAACTTACACATCTCCGATTTGTTTATATCTACATTTGAGTGAGGTGGATGGGGTAAGGTGGTATTTAATAGGGTATTAAATTCATCAACACAAGACAGAACACGAAACAATGGGTATTGAATGGAAGTGATTGTAGAAAGCCTATTGGTCCATATTTCTTGATGCTTCTATATTGGAGAGGAGTCTTGAAGTGGGTAGAATATAGTTGTGCATTAATTGGCTGTTGATTGCTGGTGTTAACTTCTTGGTGTGTAATGCCTCGCAGACGTCAAGCCGCCTGCTATCGCTGTATCTATCGATGATTTTTGTGTTGTTTGCTAAGATTTCTCTGGTGATGGTTTGGTTGTGGGAAGAGACTGTATGTTCCTTAATGGAGCCCTGTTGCTTATGCATCGTTAAACGCCTAGAAAGAGATGTTGTTGTCTTGCCTATATACTGAGTTTTTTGAGGCTTACAGTCCCCAAGAGGGCATTTGAAGGCATAGACGACGTTGGTCTCTCATATAGCGTTCTGGTTTGTGTCTGGAGAGTTTCTCATGAGTAGGCTGGCCGTTTTTTTGGTTTTATAGTAAATCGTCAGTTGTATCTTCTGATTTTTGTCTGTAGGGATAACGTTTCTACTAACAATATCTTTCAGGACCCTTTCCTCCGTTTTATGGGCTGTGGAAAAGAAGTTCCTGTAAAATAGTCTAATAGGGGGTATAGGTGTTGTGTTAGTTGTCTCTTCAGAGGTTGCATGGCGTTTCACTTTCCTTCTTATGATGTCTTCGACGAAACCATTGGAGAAGCCGTTGTTGACTAAGACCTGCCTTACCCTACAGAGTTCTTCGTCGACTTGCTTCCATTCTGAGCTGTGGCTGAGAGCACGGTCGACATATGCGTTAACAACACTCCTCTTGTACCTGTCTGGGCAGTCACTGTTGGCATTCAGGCACATTCCTATGTTTGTTTCCTGCAGTGTGGAAAACTCCGCTCCTTTCCATGACTGTTACATCTAGAAAGGGCAGCTTCCCATCCTTCTCCATCTCGTAAGTGAAACGCAACACAGAATTCTGCTCAAATGCCTCCTTCAGCTCCTGCAGATGTCTGACATCAGGTACCTATGTAAAAATGTCGTCAACATACCTGCAGTATATGGCCGGTTTCAAGTTCATGTCGACTAAGACTTTTTGCTCGATGGTACCCATGTAGAAGTTTGCAAACAGGACACTTAGGGGAGAACCCATGGCGACCCCATCTACTTGCTTATACATGTGTCCATCCGGGCTCAAGAAGGGTGCCTCTTTAGTACAAGCTTGGAGTAGTTTCCTTAGAATGTTTTCTGGTATGTCAAGAGGAGTACAGGCCGGATCACGATACACTCTGTCGGCTATCATCTCGATTGTTTCGTCCACAGGTACGTTGGTGAACAGTGATTCTACGTCCAACGAGGCTCTTATCCCTGTGGCCCGTGTTCCCCGCAGTAAGTCAACAAATTCCTTTGGAGACTTCAGGCTGAAGGCGCAAGGGACATAAGGAGTCAGCAAGCCGTTGAGTCGTTTTGCCAGTCTGTTCGTGGGTGTGGGTATCTTGCTGATGATTGGCCGAAGTGGGTTTCCAGGCTTGTGTGTCTTGACATTTCCATACGCATATCCAGGTTTATATTCCCAATAATCTTTGGCAGGTGGAGTCCAGATTTCTTGGCGTTCACAGTTTCGATCAATTTGTTGACCTTTGCTTTCAATTCGGCTGTAGTGTCCTTCGTTACACTTTGGAATTTAGTTTGGTCAGAGAGTATGAGGTTCATTTTCGCCAGATATTCGTTTTTTTTAAGCATGACGTATATTGGCGACTTGTCACCTCTCCTGACAACTATTTCCTTGTTCACACGAAGGCTCTTTGCTGCCGCTTTGAGCTCGGGGGACAGTATGGTGCTTCTGTAGTTGCCTCGATTCTTTCCTCCTTCCGCAATAAGTTCTGCTTGTAAGGTATCTTTGGTGGTGACCTTCTTTTGTGTCTCGAGGTCGAATATGTCGTCCAACAGAATCTCCAACTCCACTTTCCGGGCCATCTCACTCGGTCTGGACAACATCGACGAAAGTCTCCGTACTCGCATTGAACAACACCTCGACATCCTCACAGACCGACATCACCTCAGCACTGAAACAATGATAATCAAGAAACTAACAACGTTATATGGAGGATCTATAGCAATTCCACGACCAAGAGATGGCTTCCTGAACCTTGCAGGAATCGACCTCACTGAGGACCAAGTCACTCTCCTAAATCTGGGTATAAACTGTCACGTTATGTCCGGACCGAGTGAGATGGCCCGGATATATATATATATATATATATATATATATAGGGGGGTACCACCACTGGTGTAATTATAGGGACCCACAGCCTCAGAGAAGGGAACACAGAGCACTCAGGGAAAAACTTGACATTTAACTCTGAATACGAAAGAGTGTTCACTTCTCCTACCACCCCCTTTTTTTTTTTTATTATGATGTACACTTTATTATGCAAGGTTATACAGTTACATATCTGATTTTATACAAAAAATGAACATTAAGAGGACACAAGAAAAAGTTCGCTTCCTAGAGGCTGTAGATTTCCTCGAACTCCTCCGACGCCGGGCAGGAACCGAGGATGCAGCGGGCATTTCCCCTCTGGATCGCGACACTGAGGCGCTGAAAGAGAAAACTTGCTGCTCTAGGGTCTCTTGTGGTGTCAATGAGCTTGGAACCAAGATCCTTAAGAAACCTTCTTGCACTCTCACCCCATGGGCCTAGGGTCTCAGACCCTATTGGAACGAAATTGTACCTTTGATCTAATTGCCTGTACTTGACTGACTTTTGTTTTTCTCTGTGTGTCGCTGCGGCTCCTGCCGTGCCGGCAGAGAGGGTGATGTATGTCGTTGCCAGGGTGGATACGCAAGTATAGTCCCATGCTAACTGCCTGCCACCCTTCCACGGACGCAGTGTGATTCCGTCTGGTCGGCCGGCAAAGCTAACAGAGTCACGGTTCAGTAGGTTGCGGGGCTCTCTCTATATATATATATATATATATATATATATATATATATATATATATATATATATATATATATATTATGTCGTACCTAGCAGCCAGAACGCACTTCTCTACTTAATATGCAAGGCTCGATTTGCCTAATTAGCCAAGTTTTCATGAATTAATTGTTTTTCGACTACCTAACCTATCTTTATAGGTTAGGTTAGGTTAGGTAGCCGAAAATGTTAGGTTAGGTTAGGTTAGGTACCTACCTAACCTAACCTAACCTAACATTTTCGGCTACCTAACCTAACCTAACATTTTCGGCTACCTAACCTAACCTAACCTATAAAGATAGGTTAGGTTAGGTTAGGTAGGGTTGGTTAGGTTCGGTTATATATCTACGTTAATTTTAACTCTAATAAAAAAATGACCTCATACATAAAGAAATGGGTAGCTTTATCATTTCATAAGAAAACAATTTGAGAAAATATATTATTTCAGGAAAACTTGGCTTATTAGGCAAATCGAGCCTTGCATAGTAGGCCAAGAAGTGCGTTCTGGCTATTAGGTACGATATATATAAATATATATATATATATATATATATATATATATATATATATATATATGTCGTACCTAACAGCCAGAACGCACTTCTCAGCCTACTATTCAAGGCCCGATTTGCCTAATAAGCCAAGTTTTCATGAATTAATGTTTTTTAGTCTACCTAACCTACCTTACCTAACCTAACCTAGCTTTTTTCGGCTACCTAACCTAACCTTACCTATAAATATAGGTTAGGTTAGGTTAGGTAGGGTTGGTTAGGTTCGGTCATATATCTACGTTAATTTTAACTCCAATAAAAAAAAAATGACCTCATACATAGAGAAAAGGGTTGCTTTATCATTTCATAAGAAAAAAATTATTGTAAATATATTAATTCAGAAAAACTTGGCTTATTAGGCAAATCGGGCCTTGAATAGTAGGCTGAGAAGTGAGTTCTGGCTACTAGGTACGACATATATATATATATATATATATATATATATATATATATATACATATATATATATATATATATATATGTCGTACCTAGTAGCCAGAACTCACTTTTTGGCCTACTATTCAAGGCCCGATTTGCCTAATAAGCCAAGTTTTCCTGAATTAATATATTTTTTCTAATTTTTTTCTTATGAAATGATAAAGCTACCCATTTCATTATGTATGAGGTCATTTTTTTTTTATTGGAGTTAAAATTAACGTAGATATATGACCGAACCTAACCAACCCTACCTAACCTAACCTAACCTATCTTTATAGGTTAGGTTTGGTTAGGTAGCCGAAAAAGTTAGGTTAGGTTAGGTTAGGTAGGTTAGGTAGTCGAAAAACAATTAATTCATGAAAACTTGGCTTATTAGGCAAATCGGGCCTTGCATAGTAGGCTGAGAAGTGCGTTCTGGCTATTAGGTACGACATATATATATATATACATACATATATATATATATATATATATATATATATATATATATATATATATACATACATATATATATATATATATATATATATATATATATATATATATATATATATATATATATATATATATATATATATATATATATATGCGAACAAGCCTGAATGGTCCCCAGGACTATATGCGAATGAAAACTCACACCCCAGGGTTCGAGTCACTTCTGGGGTGTGAGTTTTCATTCATATATATATATATATATATATATATATATATATATATATATATATATATATATATATATATATATATATATGTCGTACCTAGTAGCCAGAACGCACTTTTCAGCCTACTATGCAAGGCCCAATTTGCCTAATAAGCCAAGTTTTCATGAATTAATATATTTTCTCTCATTTTTTTCTTGTGAAATGATAAAGCTACCCATTTCATTATGTATGAGGTAAAATTTTTTTTATTGGAGTTAAAAGTAACGTAGATATATGACCGAACCTAACCAACCTTACCTAACCTAACCTAACCTATCTTTATAGGTTAGGTTAGGTTAGGTAGCCGAAAAAGTTAGGTTAGGTTAGGTTAGGTAGGTTAGGTAGTCGAAAAACAATTATTTCAAGAAAACTTGGCTTATTAGGCAAATCGGGCCTTGCATAGTAGGCTCAGAAGTGCGTTCTGGCTATTAGGTACGACATATATATATATATATATATATATATATATATATATATATATATATATATATATATATATATATATATATATATATATATATATATATATATATATATATATATATGTCGTACCTAGTAGCCAGAACTCACTTCTCAGCCTACTATTCAAGGCCCGATTTGCCTAATAAGCCAAGTTTTCCTGAATTAATATATTTACTATAATTGTTTTCTTATGAAATGATAAAGCTACCCTTTTCATTATGTATGAGGTCAATTTTTTTTTATTGGAGTTAACATTAACGTAGATATATGACCGAACCTAACCAACCCTACCTAACCTAACCTAACCTAAATTTATAGGTAAGGTTCGGTTAGGTAGCCAAAAAAAGCTAGGTTAGGTTAGGTTAGGTAGGTTAGGTAGACGAAAAAACATTAATTCATGAAAACTTGCCTTATTAGGCAAATCGGGCCTTGCATAGTAGGCTGAGAAGTGAGTTCTGGCTACTAGGTACGACATATATATATATATATATATATATATATATATATATATATATATATATATATATATATATATATATATATTTATATATATATATATATATATATATATATATATATATATATAAAGGAAGATGATTATCATAAGTTGTCGAGTTCCTCCAGCTCCTCAGATGGTAGACAGGAACCCAGAATGCAATGTTCATTTTCCCTCTGTATCGCCATGCTGAGGCGCTGGAAAACGAAGCTGGCAGTTCTAGGGTCTCCTGTTGTTTCAATTAGCCTAGAACCCAGTTTCTTCAAAAAACTGGTGGCACTCTTACCCCAGGTGCCGAGTGTCTCAGAAGCAATGAGGACAAAATTGTAGTGGTGAGCCAGTTCTCTGTACTTATGGGATTTGGCTGATTCCCTCTGAGTGGCAGCACCACCAGGTTGTGCAACACTGAAGTCAATGTAGGTGTTAGCCAGGGTTGATACGCACGTGTAGTCCCATACCAACTGTTTGCTATTCTTCCAGGGGTTCATTGTGATACCATCTGTGGTATCGTCTGTGGAACCTAATACCATCTGTGGAACCAATATATATATCACAGTAATAGCAATGACCGCATTTGTGGTAGTGTTGATTTTATACGGTAAGCTTTCTCTGCTATTATTTTCTTAGTATGAGCATTAAGACGAGCAATCAAGTTACAAAAAATCATAGTAAAGAGACTAGTAATTATTGTAGTCTTTATTTTCTACAACGTTTCGTTCCTCTCTGGAACATCTTCAGGTAAAGAATGAATTCATGATGTACATATAAATCTTCTTTATATATATACATGTACAAAAGTCGAAGGAGTGTGGGGTGATGTGATTGGGCAATCATTCATAGGGTACGGAGATAAGAACAATTAAACATAGTGACCAATCAAACAAAGGGAATGGGGTAGGGCAACTCAACCTTTGTGTAAAGCTCTGGTTGGCGACGAGACCTCTGTAGCGACGTTATTATCTAGTGATATTTGGTGAGGTCTTGGTCTAGTGTTGGCAAGGTAGTGAAGTCATTATTCTTTATATTTTAGGTGGGTCTTATAAATGGTCTTATAATTGCTCATAAAAGTATAGCTAACAAGAGCAAATTTTCTCGCTTTTCAATCTTCTTTGGTCGGTGGTTGACTCCAGAATTCTTATGTTATCTATTAGCGTGTTCGTAGTGAGTGTCGTTTTATGTTAACTTTTCATGTAGTTTCTGGGGGCACCAACTTGTTCAGTCTTCTCGGAAGCTTGGTGGTGGTCTTACCAATATAGGTAGATCGAATGCCTTTACTGAGGCACGAAAACTGGCAAAGCATGTTTACTTTTTGGAGAGGACTGAAAAATTGTTTATTAGGCCTGTTTTTTAATATTAAATCAGCAGTCCATTTTGTTTTGTTTGGTTTGATATATGAAGTAGTTTTTGGACTGGGGGCCATCGGTTTCACTCCATTTGAATAATAAAAAATATAACTTTAACTAATAAAGCTAAATAGAACGGACAGCGAAATAGTATCCCTCTCCCAAAGAGTTTTGGTTTAGTATTGGGCTTAACACCTTTCATCTATGGAAGGATATTAAGGCAACAACCACAGCTTACTGATCAACCAACAAATATACTTTGGTACTGAACATGGTTCAGGACTGAAGTAAACTGTCAGTTTATATACACCGAGAAGTGGGTTACACCTCATTGAGTAATACCAGTGTCCCAAGGGGGTCATGGCCTGAGAAACACGAGGTGCGGTGACTTCGTATGATCATACACAGAAAACAATGAAAGTATAATGAACTATTAAGTGGGGACTATAATTACAAATAATCAAGCTGTCACTAAAAAGACATTAATAATATATTTAGGAACCAATATTATAAAAGAAAATAGGAATACAATAGTCACTGGTTAAGATAAATTTAAAAGAGTCACAGTGATGATAATAGAAAACGGAGGCAATTTACTCACAAACAAAAATCTATTGCAATTCAGTTATGCTTGGAATAATTTATATATTGAAAGGATAATTATAACGTTTTAGGTGATAAATGGAACCACATATTACGAGGAAGGGATGAAACTAACACAAAACCTAAAGCAGAAGCCACAATTTTACGAGGCTAAATCAACGAAGGCTACACTGAACTACTGAGTTCAGTAAACTATTGCAGTTACTACACAGTAAACCTTGGAAACAAAATACTCCAAATAACACCAACCTGTCAGTATTCAACCAAAATTTCAGATCACTTGGTAAACTTTTTGATGACATCAATGCGCTACTTGAAGCACTGGGCTCTAAACTATCTTTCATTATCTTAACAGGAATATGGCTAAGTAAAGACCATACCCATCTATATACAACTTAGCCGAATAAAAAGCCATTTGCAACTGCTGGCCTGGCAAAAAAGGAGGTGGTACAGTTATCCATTATTTAGATAACTTCAACTGCACAAGTGTTATAAACAATAGAGACGACTGCTGTGAATATACCTCTGCTCAATTCTCGGTCAAATCCCTTAAATCGTCAATACCTATTGGGACTATTTATAGATTTCCCAATAATAATACAACTTCATTCTCAGATAATATAAGGAACCTAATCATAAACAACAAACTCAACAAAAATCACATTTTTGAATGCAACTTCAACACTGACCTCTGTTAACAAAATAGCCTCCAAGTCGGACACTTCCTAAATAGCATACTAATCCCCACAATCATCAACCTCACACGAATTACTCAAACATCTGCTACAACCCTGGACCACATATGGACTAATATTACAGCCCCTCTTGTCTGTTATAATCACTGACAGAACAACCGATCACTATCCTACCTTCCTCTCAGCAAACATGGACATAACACCCCTCGGTGTTTTACCTTAAACTTATAATAATAATTTAAATAAACTTACCTTTAGACTACGCAGTAAGTCAGCAATAGGGAACCTCATAAATGCACTTCACGATATAAACTGGAAATCTAAACTCAACAATACACAGGATATAAATTCATTAGCCGAAATCAATCTCTCTAAAACTCTAGGCCTCTGCAACACTCACTGTCCTCTCCTCACTAAGCAAGTAACTGCCAAAGGATTAAACAACGCCTGGCTCACAAATGGCATACTTAATGCAACTAACAAAAAACACGAATATGAAAAAATAACATAGGAGTGGCCTTGTTACGAAAGAAGAAGTATAAGAGATACTCATCAATGCCCGCCAATATAATACGAAGAGCCAAAGTTTCCATTTATAAGAATAGATATAAAGAAGCAAGTAAGTAATTATCAAAAGAAGGCACCAAACCGGGAAGGCTATGTAGCACCATCAAATGCGTGGAATAATCAGAGGGCGCTAAATATCACCAAGGATGCCAATACGAGAACAGAAATGCATAAGGCGAACGATATCAAAAGTATCCGATTCACCTAGAATTCTATTGAGGGACAAGCGACTGCGAGGGACGGTCGGAAAACAAGACACACGCTCGTCCTGGAAGTCAGGACATTCAACAAGGATATGCACGACCGTAAGAGGGACAATGCAATTTGGACAATAAGGAGCAGGACGGTGCTCCATTAAGTGACCGTGAGTTAATCGAGTATAGCCAGTATGCAACCTCGCCAGAGCCGTTTCCCATCGCCGGTTATGGTGGTAGGAGGACGACCATGAGGGAACACTACTCTTAAGAGTACGGTTTGTTACCAGTAACAGAAGACCAACAATCCTTCCAACGGGTAAGGATGGAGGAATGAATAACTTGGTAAAAGTCGGAATAAGGAGAACCTTTACGGGAGATTGGACAAGAGAGAACAGCTTCCTTAGCGGCAGCATCCGCACACTCATTTAAAGAGACACCAATATGGCTGGGAACCCAGCAAAACTCAACTGACTTAAATTTACTGGAAATAAGAAACAGCCAATGCTGAATCTCGACAACCACTGGATGGACCGAATTAAAGGACCCAAGAGCCATGAGGGCACTACAAGAATCAACAGCAACTACAAAGGAAGATTGACAACGAGAAAGCAGGAGACGAAGAGCATAGAGAATAACATAAAGTTCCGCTGTGAAGATGCTAGTCTCCGGAGATAGGTGACACATATAAGTGCTGTCAGGAAAACTAACAGAGTAGCCTACACCGTCCGCAGACTTAGACCCATCGGTGAAGATGAAAACGGAGCGGGAGTGCGAAGAAAAGTGCTCAAGGAAAAGGCGTTTCAGAACCGTAGGAGGGGTAAAAGTGATGCTGGTTAAGGATATGCAAAACTTCGGAAGGGGGACTCTCCACGGAGGCAAGGAAGGAACAACACGAGGAGAAATATAAGAAATACGACCTGAAAGAGAATCCTGTAAGCGAGATAACTGTACAGAATGAGGGAGGTGGTGAAGAGGAACAAGAACCTCAGGAGGAGTAAAAAGTAAAGCACGACAGAGGCGAGAGGAAGGGTGTTGCAAGGACCGCACAAGATAGCGAAGACAGTAGCGATCACGGCGGTCCTGGAGAGATAGGAAGTCAGTGTCAACATGCAAGCTGAGTACGGGAGTTGAACGAAAGGCACCAGAGCTGAGGTGCAACCCAATATGGTGCAAAGCATCAAGACGGCGAAGAGTAGAAGGAGAAACAGACGAGTAAGCAGGGCAACCATAATCGAGTTTAGACAGGACGAGAAAGGAATGTAAAGCGAGGAGAGTGTGCCTATCCACTCCCCAAGAAGTATGGGACAATACCTGAAGGAGGGTAAGGGCCTTAGAGCATTCAACTCGGAGGTAAGAGATATGGAGTGACCAAGACAAACGAGTGTCAAAGATTAGCCCCAAAAGTCTAGCGGAATCCTTGTACACAAGGGGGAGACCATAAAGAGACAAAAAAGGACGAAGAAGGACATGCTTCCGAGTGAAAGTCATAGCACAAGTCTTAGAGGTGGAGACCCTGAAGCCATGATTGGTGGCCCAAAACGACAGGGCATAAATCGCAAGTTGAAGCCGCCGTTGAAGAAGAGACAAATCATCACCCCGACATCAAAGGGTAAGATCGTCGACATAGAGAGCGGAGAAGACGTCAGAAGGAAGAGAGGAAAGAAGACCATTGAAGGCAACCAGAAAAAGAGTATTGTTCAGAACACTACCTTGGGGCACACCCTCGTATTGCTGAAAAGAGGCAGAGAAAGTGGTACCAAGCTTCACTCGAAAGGAACGAAGAAGGAGGAAGCTTTGGAAAAAGAGAGGGAGATTACCACGAAGGCCAAAAGAATGAAGTTGGGACAGAATATGATATCGCCAAGTGGTGTCGTAAGTATTTTCCAGGTCAAAAAGGACGGCAACAACGGAGATCTTCGCAGCAAAAGCAGTACGAATATAGACCTCCAAGTTCACCAGGACATCTGTCGTGCTGCGGCACTGGCGAAAACCAAATTGAGAAAGGGAGAGGTGGTGTTCTAAAAACCACATCTGACGAACGTTAACCATATCTTCAAAGAGTTTGCAGACACAACTCGTGAGGGCAATAGGGCGAAAGTCCTTAGGGGATGTCCCCATAGACACTGGTTTCCGAACAGGGAGGACAACGGCATCGAGCCAGTCCTCGGGGACTGACGACGACTCCCAGACCTGATTATACAGATTCAGTAAATACTGAGACTTGCACGGAAGGAGATGGCAAAGCATCTCATAATGAATGCTATCAGAGCTCGCTGCCGTAGAACAGCAGAGGGCAGGGAAGACTGAAGTTGAGAGAGAGAGAAGGGATCATTATAGGGAAGTCTGAGATGAGTGCAGAAATCTGAAGAACGAGGTTCAAAGACAGTTTACAAAGAAGGAAATATTGAGGAAGATGAGAATTAGAGCTAACAGATGAAAAGTGGGAACCCAGTTCGGTCGCGACCTGCAGCGGGTCCGCCACAAAAGTACCATGGAGGTGAAGGACCGGTGAGACATCGGGAACGAACTTACCCGCTATCTTGTGGACACGCTTCAAGATCTGCGGCAGAGGAGTTTCGGACGTAATGATGGAAACATACGACTTCCAACACTCATGCTTAGCTGTACGGATGGCCCTACGGGTCACTGCCATCGCCTTCCGAAACAAAAGAAAGGAATCAGCCGTCTGCTGGCGGCGGTGTCTCTTTCAGGCTGCACGCTTACAGCGGACAGCCCGAGCACAGTCCACATTCCACCAGGGACCACTTCCGTGGTCCCCGAGAGGTAGAGCGAGGAATAAAGCGGAGGGCAGCGTCGAAGATGGTGTCATGAAAGGAGGAGGGCGCGAGGGAGAGGCAGAAGGGAGAGGTCAGAGAGAGAGCAGCACGGAGGGTAAATAGGTTCCAGTCTGCCTTAGCATTTTGCCACCAAGGGAAGGAGAGGGGAGGGTGAAAACAGAAAAAGGTAACAAGGATGGGGAAATGGTCACTGCCATGGCATAAAGAACTCGCTACGTGAAATCCAGGTAAAGAGACGACGAGCAGAGAGAAAGATCAAGACAGGAAAGGGTGCGAGTCCGAGTGTCCAAATGAGTGGGCCCACCAGAATTCAGTGTTTGTCAGAACATCACCCCAGAAGGTATGTCGACAATTAAAATCACCCAGCAGGAGCACAGGCTCCGGCAAGGAGTCCAGTAGATGTTTAAGATCGAGAAGAGAAAACGGGACATTTGGGGGGAGGTAAATTGAACAAACCGTGTACCATTTACGCACAAAAACACGAACAGCAGAACATTGGAGAGGCGATGGAAAAAGTAATGGGACGAAGCGAACATCAGAAGGAATCAAGAGCAGAAGAGGAACGGGCCCCAGCAAAAGCCAGGGGGGGGGGGTGATGAAGAAAGGAATAGCCACGGAAGCGACCAGGGCGACATGGGTCAAATGTGACCCAATTTGTTGGTCGACTGGAGATATTTACCCAGTGCTTTGACTATTTGACATTATTCCTGTAACGAGAGGTCACCTCCTCCTAATATATGCTCGATGGTAAAGGTTATTTTAAGTGGGATAAATACTTGTTTGAAAAATACCGTCTATGATATACAAGAATGCTTCCCCTGTGTGGGGACAACTGATTCGTGTGATTTATTATTTATTTTAATACAATTATTAATTTATTGATAATATTATTATTATATTAATATTATATATATATATATATATATATATATATATATATATATATATATATATATATATATATATATATATATATATATATATATATATATATATATATATATATATATATATATATATATATATATATATATTAGTACATTTTGGTAGCAGTCTTTCCTGTAGACAAATATTATTAAATATGACCGAAAAAGTAAGATTAATAATTCTAACACGAATTTTCTCAATCTTTCGTACATTTCTTTTCACTGTTGGAGGTAAATCAAAAATCAATTCTCCAAAATTCATTTTTATTTCTAGTCTGACGCGACACGAGCGCGTTTCGTAAAACTTATTACATTTTCAAAGACTTTAGTTTACAAATACACAACTGAATAGAACTTACGCATCTCCGATTTTATATCTACATTTTAGTGAGGTGGATGGGGTGAGGTGGCATTAATAGGGTATTAATTTCATCAACACAAGACAGAACAAGAGGTGGCATTAATAGGGTATTAATTTCATCAACACAAGACAGAACACGAAACAATGGGTATTGAATAGAAGTGTTTGTAGAAAGCCTATTGGTCCATATTTCTTGATGCTTCTATATTGGAGCGGAGTCTTGAGGTGGGTAGAATATAGTTGTGCATTAATTGGCTGTTGATTGCTGATTGACTTCTTGATGTGTAGTGCCTCGCAAACGTCAAGCCGCCTGCTATCGCTGTATCTATCGATGATTTCTGTGTTGTTTACTAGGATTTCTCTGGCGATGGTTTGGTTGTGGGAAGAGATTATATGTTCCTTAATGGAGCCCTGTTGCTTATGCATCGTTAAACGCCTAGAAAGAGATGTTGTTGTCTTGCCTATATACTGGGTTTTTTGGAGCTTACAGTCCCCAAGAGGGCATTTGAAGGCATAGACGACGTTAGTCTCTTTTAAAGCGTTCTGTTTTGTGTCTGGAGAGTTTCTCATGAGTAGGTTGGCCGTTTTTCTGGTTTTATAGTAAATCGTCAGTTGTATCCTCTGATTTTTGTCTGTAGGGATAACGTTTCTATTAACAATATCTTTCAGGACCCTTTCCTCCGTTTTATGAGCTGTGGAAAAGAAGTTCCTGTAAAATAGTCTAATTGGGGGTATAGGTGTTGTGTTAGTTTGTAGATATAAAATCGGAGATGCGTAAGTTCTATTCAGTTGTGTATTTGTAAACTAAAGTCTTTGAAAATGTAATAAGTTTTACGAAACGTGCTCGTGTCGCGTCAGACTAGAAATAAAAATGAATTTTGGAGAATCGATTTTTGATTTACCTCCAACAGTGAAAAGAAATGTACGAAAGATTGAGAAAATTCGTGTTAGAATTATTAATCTTACTTTTTCGGTCATATTTAATATATATATATATATATATATATATATATATATATATATATATATATATATATATATATATATGTATATATATATATATATATATATATATATATATATATATATATATATATATATATATATGTATATATATATATATATATATATATATATATATATATATATATATATATATATATATATATATATATATATATATATTTTATAGGAGAAGGGGTACCACCTTTGGTGCAAGTGTAGGGACCCATAGCCTCGGAGAAGAAAATAAAGAGTACTCAGAGAAGACCTTGTGGATCCTCACTGAACACTTTGATATTTTCTTCTCCTACCACCCCTATTCTTTTGGTATGTGTGTATATTTATCTAACTTTATTTGAAAATGTCATTACACAAAAAAGTTACAATATTGATTACATGCAGGGTACAAGGCTGCTTGTCACAAGTTTAACAGCTCCTTCAGCTCCTCAGATGGCGGGCAGGAACCGTGGATGCAGTGAGCACTTCCTCTCTGGATTGCCACACTAAGGCGCTGAAAAAGAAAACTGGCAGCTCTAGGGTCTCTAGTTGTTTCGATTAGCTTGGACCCCAACTCCTTCAAAAAGCTAGCACCACTTTTACCCCAGGCACCAAGTGTCTCTGAGGCAATGGAGACAAAATTGTAGTGGAGCTCAAGGTCTCTGTATTTACGTGACTTGGCTGTTTCCCGGTGATTGGCAGCTCCTCCTGCTTGTGTATATTATCATATTATCATACAATATATTACAGTATATAGTATCATACAGTATATACATACAGTATATTATCATACAATATTATCATATATATATATATATATATATATATATATATATATATTTATATATATATATATATATATATATATATATATATATATATATATATATATATATATATATATATATATATATATATATATATATATATATATGTCGTACCTAGTAGCCAGAACTCACTTCTCAGCCTATTATTCAAGGCCCGATTTGCCTAATAAGCCAAGTTTTCCTGAATTAATATATTTACTATAATTTTTTTCTTATGAAATGATAAAGCTACCCTTTTCACTATGTATGAGGTCAATTTTTTTTTATTGGAGTTAAAATTAACGTAGATATATGACCGAACCTAACCAACCCTACCTAACCTAACCTAACCTATATATATAGGTAAGGTTAGGTTAGGTAGCCAAAAAAAGCTAGGTTAGGTTAGGTTAGGTAGGTTAGGTAGACGAAAAAACATTAATTCATGAAAACTTGGCTTATTAGGCAAATCGGGCCTTGCATAGTAGGCTGAGAAGTGAGTTCTGGCTACTAGGTACGACATATATATATATATATATATATATATATATATATATATATATATATATATATATATATATATATATATATATATATATATATATCTGGATCCAGAACGTTCTCTGATGTTCAGGGAACATTTTGATATATATAAAGGTATGGAACGTTATCGTGTTGGCAGTGAATTTGCCGTTTTAATTTGGTTATGCAAGTGCCGTACGCCCTTTTGAGTTACAAGATGGCACCGAGGCTTTCCATTTCCCGCCAAGGGAGCGTGACGCCTGCCAGCTGTTGACTGGACAGGTAAAGTCACGTTATATCATTGACCAATGAGGAGGAGCCCTCGGGCGGTGTGACGTCACGAGGCGGAGGGCGCCGGGCAGCAGGAGCCCCTTCGGGCTCAGTGCGTCACGGCCCGTTATTGAGAGCGGTCACGCTCACGTGAGCTCCCAATTTGGAGGCTAGGAAGCTCCAACCAGAGGACCCAAGCAGCTGCATTGATACTGCAGACATCGTGGGAGATCATCTGACTCCTGTAGAGTACATGGAAGCAAGGCTTGGCTGGTGTTTAGAGCGCCAAGAGCTCTGTGGCAGAGACGAACGTTGGGCTGGGACGTCTGGGACGCCTAGCAGGCCACGTTCAAACGCATCAGGCGAGCTGCTGTGCCCGGGGTCAAGTCCACTGGCAGACCGAGGAGAGGACACTGAACCAGACTGCAAGCTGTCTACAGTTCCAGTGTGGGAGGAAGAAGACGACGTGCTCACGGACCTGTATTCAGTACCTCGGGAGGAGAAGGAGGAGGACCTGCCTCCGGGGTGTGAGAACGGCGAGGACACGCATTTACAAGTCGATTGAGGACCTTTTGTGTACAGAACCCTGATCAACGGAGAACCGAACGCCAGGACCGAGGACCTCAGCGACCCTCGCCAAAGGATACATCGACTATGAAGCAGAAAGAGTTAAGGTAGATAAATTCCCTTTCATTTCCCCTTTGGTCTAGGTGAGCTAGGATATCATTCATGTCGTGAGCATTGTTTTTATTATCACTACCTATGTGGTAGAGAGTTAGGCTAGGAGCCAGGTTACTCATATATACACGAGTTAATATATTTATATGTGTGTGTGTGGGTGCTGTGACATTTGGGCAGTTAGAGGAAGTGGCTGGATTCAAGAGATCAGGAGCGAGCTCTTGAATCGTCCAGCTGACTGTGTTGCCAGAGGCGGATGAGGAGTGTTGTCACCGTCTGACAGTTCCACGAATATAAATCACTATGCGGATCCAATGTAGTTTTCTTCAGTAAACTTATCGATTTTAATACGTGTTTAAGTGAACTCTAGGGCTTTTTGAGTAAACCATTTATGTTGCACTGCATTGCATTTGAGATTGCATCCTTGGGCTGCGATGACGAGTTGGACCACTGAGAAGTGTTGCTGGGACACGAGCGCAAGCATCCAGCTGGAGACCTTGATTGAGGGAGAGTAATGAGGTAAGGCGTTACCTGCGTATCTTCCCAGTGTCACAGCGGGCAAGTCCAACCGCGAGTAGCAGAAGTAAAGTTGGATTTCCCCACTCGCCAGGGGTGCAATTCATGGCCAGCCCTTGGTGGACTGGGGAGGCCCCAGGGCGAGCAGTAGCGCCCAGGTACAAGGGGGGCGAAGTACCGCGGGAATAACCCTAACTACATAAGGAAGGAAAAGGGGGGGGGGGACATGTGACAGTATGCTAACACGCAGAACACTCTTAACTCTGTATTAGACTCATGTCAGACCTAGGTTTAGCCATCTCTGCAGAGAAAACAAAGATACTAAATCGTCGCCCACCCAGTCAGGGAGGAGCTGTTTGCAAGATGCAACTGTATGATTGCTCCCAGCTTGACTATGTAAACAGTTCATATACCTTGGCCTTGAAGTGCCACTGTATGGTCCTGTTGTATTCAGACTCTGTCGTCAGTATACAGAGAGGCTCAGAGCTCTCAAAGCTGACACGCCACACACTAGAAGGTGAAGGGACGACGACGTTTCGGTCCGTCCTGGACCATTCTCAAGTCGATTGAGAAGGATTACATTATGAAGGATTACATTATGTACTCATCGCCTCTCAAAGCTGTTGAAGTTTATCACTCAGGATATGGTGCAAATGTCAAAAATGTGAAAATGATGTACTTGCACACATTAGATCTTTACCGGATTATGTTGAACCTCTGCTTGCTTTGATGCCTGAAAGAAAGCTTGGAGGGCTTGAAAAATTGAGGATAATTAAACGAAATCTTGAGGATAATCCTTGGGTACCCCTCGTACCACAAAGATACTTAACATGAGAAAGAACTTAATATTCCGAGCTTCGTTGATGGTGTTGCTGAAATTAACTGTCATATTGGTATAAAAATGTTTACACTAGCTCATCCTATGCCTTGCACAGAAGCCCTGCAAAATTTCTTTATTGAAGGTCAACATTGTTTCAAATAGATAACTAAAACTGGAACTGAACACAGAATGTAATAGATTTATAATTTGTGCCAAGAGAGAGACAACAACGGCACTTTCCTGCACCGTGGGAGATTACCCCTTTTCCAATTTTAATCCCTCCCTTTCCACCTAAGAAGCAAATTAAAGAATAGCCCAAGCTTCGTCTTGAGGCAAAGCTCAACGCCTTAGGTCATATTGATTCTCTGTCCACAGAGCATTCTCTCTCTCTCAAATCATAGCCAAATATTCCCAGTTTGCTAACTGTAAGTAGTAACTGACTAGCCTATCCACCGCTGCCCACTGGTTGGGGGGGGGAGGCAGTGTGCAGGATAAACATATCAGTTGTGACACTAGCTCTCCACATATGTCATTTGCTTAACTTAGAAACTGTTCTTGTGGTAGGTCTCGAGCCCATTGTTGATGTGGCGATGTGCATGGAATTTTGTAACTAGCTCATCAAGATTGTAACTTTCCTAGCTAAATGAATTGTGGTGTTCAGTCCCATTATGTAGCCCTTTACACTACCGCTCACAGGATGGGTATGGGGGGGGGGGGGTGCATAATAAATTAACTAACTAAACTAACTGAAGAATTTGGAGGATATTAATTCAGACCGCTTCTTCAAAATGTTAGATGCAACATGAATAAGGAGGAAAGGCTTCAAGCTCCACAAATCACAATGCAAAACAGAAGACACGAGAGTATCTCTGTCACCCATAGGGTTACATTACAAACCACTGGAACCGCTTACCCGTCGAAGCAGCAAATGTAAAAAAAGCTGAATTTCAAAATCGACCTCGATAAATTCATCAGGACAAATGTGAAGACATTTGACAAACCGCCGGCTTCCTGTCCTCGTCGAGGCCACTTGAGAGATAGTAGCCTTCAAGTAAATTTAAATAATTAAGGTTAGTTCTGCTTGGCTGGGTGAAGGATTACATCATCCACTCTCCATCAATTACAATGATCACCTGAACCTTCCCTCGTGACCATGAAACATATCGAATTAGACTTCTGAAATATGGCTGTAAACGTTAGAGGATATAAGATTTTATTTACAATAATTTTACTTATGTTTTGCAATGATTTATTTACAATAATTTTATTTATGTTTTGCAATGAATAAACTGTACATTATTTATTTGCAGTGATTGAATATATTTGCAATGATTACATTTTGGTTGAGTGATTGTAGAATTTTTTCCAGACTTTTAAATTTCTGAATTTTACTTGCCGAATGGTTATAGTAAAAAATATATTATATTACTCAAGACAGATCTGTCTTGGCCATTGTTAATTAAATTGATCAACATTCAGCCATGATTTTAACAGTGTCCGCTTGAGAATAATTTACGTTTTCTTTTACAAGCTGGCACCTATTGAATGAAGAAAACAAATGTAGATCATACTAAAGTAAAAGTATTATTTATATATATATATTTGTTGTTGCCGCCGGAAGCGGCAAGTTTATTGTGCACCCCATACTCATCCTGTGAGCGGTAACGCAAAAAGCATTACAGAGGGCACAAAAGGTCTTTATCAGACCTCATTTTATATTATTACATAAACAATTTCATCTATCCTTCACACCTTATAGTTACATATCAGCTAGTTACAGAGAATGTACTATTTCAAGAGCTATATATTTAGTGTGGAGGGAACCACATTCATAATGCCCGCCAGGGAATATTTCTTATGTTAGCCGCTCCTGATTGGTGGACGGCTGCCCGACGCCGTGCATCTGCGCATCACCCATGCGCATGCCCAGAGGCGAGAGAAGGGGACAGAGAAGAACCGCACCGCACCGATACCTGTTAGTGACGCCTCCTAGACATTGGTCATCCAGCACCTCGTATTGGCCAACAATCATTGGCTCGCCCATCCTCGCCCCCTGAGAAGCCGTCGCATTGCTTCAGCCCTCCCATAGAAGACTTCAGCTCAAGGTGAGCACTGTTTCCCCGTTTTCTACCCATTTCTGTGTATGTTGATTACCACGTGGTTGGTCGGCCATAACCCCTAGGCGACCGCCTCCACACTGGCGCCGTGAGTAATCAGCCTACACGGTGATCAAGAGGACCTCGCCACGCTGTACGCATTTATCCTGCTGAATTTGATTGAGACTTCGTGTTCAACATTACAGTAAAATTTTCTGTCGTCGGTTGCACCTTAGATGTTTTCCAGTTTGCTAGGAATTGAATTATGCTTTTCAGCTGCGTTGTCTGAGATATTGTGGTTCCTGATTCCAGTATTTGTGCTTTATTCTCCATTCTTGCATTTCCTTGTGATTTTATATACTTCGTCATATCTCCGTTCCTGATTCATGAGTGTTCTATGGCCCCCATTCATTCTGCAAGTTTCTCGACATTAGATTCATTTCCCAGATTTTTTGCCCTCTTTGTGGTATCAATTTTCTCCATTTTTGGCAATTTTCTAAATTTTTTGTGAATTTCGGTGAATATTCATTGTTCTCAAGACGACGCCATCACCCAGCCAAGCCGCCATACTTGTTCCTACATGCTGACGGCCCGCCCCACCTGTTGGCATCCGGTCCATAGAATTACCCAAATCAGCCCAAATCGGCCCAAAACTACACAAATCGTCCTAGCATTACGTAAGTAATGAAGAAATATGGTATATTTACTTACTATAATGTTGGTGCTACACGTAGAACATGATCAAACCTATTTTTACCCTGAAATAATCTAATTTCATAACGAAATGAGACGTAAATATGTGAGAGGTGACGCCATAGGAAGTCGACGGTCCAAGCGACAATTGTGTGGAGCGACTTATCCAAGATATATGGTCGTCTGGAGAGTGTTTGCTGCCATATCAGCCTCCTGTACACAGTGATCCAGTCCTTTTCGTTCATTGAACACCGAACCCTACACTCCCTCTGATATATTGCTTAATTAACAAATATTCACAAATAAAGATTATATTTGCATATGTTATCAGAAAGGCAGATATAAAATAGTTTTTGTGAATCCATCACAGAGATTATACCTAATTAGAGAGGAAAAATATTCATACTTTAAACAAGGCTTTATGGCCGACGCTCTCCTCTCCGATATGGGAACAATGACCTTCCGAAGATCAATGTTAATTTAATCTAGATATTGTAATAAACGAAGTTTTCTATGTCATCATAAAGACATAAATATAAGCTGCATGTTAATACTTTGGCATAAATATAACTGAAGTGAAAGTGAAGATATATGCCTTTTTATAGTTACTTGATGGCTCGCTCAGGGAGTGTGAAGGCCTCCACACAAGCCAATCAATTTTATAATTACTTTGCATATATGCAAAGTAACGCCATAGGTCTTTATGTCAGAATAAAGACATGTAGACGATAATGTAACTACATTTCAAGGAAAACATATCTTGTTATAATTATTAAATGAATGCAAAGTTATGGTTAAATAAATAGCCAATACCACACAATCGCCGGTGTCCGGACACATGAATAGTCGCATTAGGTGAAAGGAAATTTACCTAACCATTTCCATTTACCCAACCAGTTTGTGCACCCTATACTCATCCTCTGTGCGGTAATTTATTGTGCACCCCATACTCATCTTGTTACCAGTAGTTTGTGCAACCCATACTCATCCTGTGACCCGTAATTTATTGTGCATCCCATACTCATCCTGTTACCGGTAGTTTGTGCAGCCCATACCCATCCTGTGACCTGTAATTTATTGTGCAACCCATACTTATCCTGTGACCTGTAGTTTATTGTGCAGCTAATACTCATCCTGTGAGTCATAGGACATTGCGCAACCCTTTCTCATCGTGTGAATCTTTGTTTACTTTGCTCTCCATATTCATCCTCTGCGCGATAGTTTCTTGTGCAACCCATACCCATGATGTGAGTGGTAGTTTATTGTGTACCCTATACTCATCCTGTGAGTATAGGGTACACAATTCTTGTTTGGATTCTTGTAATGTTATTTGTCTATTTGTACTCACAGCATTTGTGCGCCCCTTGAGGGACTTGAATTAGAGGGGGGTTGAAATAGCCTAAGCTACTCTATCCCTTTGAGATGTATTTATTGCTTATCTCAATAAACATACTTGAACTTGAACTTGGGTGCACAATGAGTTCATTTGTACTCCATACTCATCATCAAGAAGTGTATTTTACCAGCATTGTAATATAAATTAAGAATAAAAGCTTAACTGGATTACGGACCCATAATCAAAATAAGAGTCATCACTAATTATCATGACAAATTCTCTAGGCTACACTTCCGCCTTCGACAAGCTGCCGCCGGAGGTGGGTATAGTTTATTGTACACCCCCGCACCCCCAGTCCTGGAAGGGCGGGCATTGGGATGTGGACATGTGTACCATTACACCCCTCCCCCCCCCCCACACACACACACTCCTCTCCTGTTAATAATAATACTAATAATAATAAAAATTAAAAATAATAACGTTAATAAATATTATAATTAAAACACTTACTGTAATACCCTAGTGCTTGAATGAAGGTGAAGGAAAGACCCAATAAATGTGTAAGTGTATTAAAAACCAAATTTTCGTTGGGTGAGCTGGCAGGTGAGCACCACCTGCCAGCTCACCCAGTAATGAACATCACCTGCACACTGCACCGCACCACTTGCCAGCAGGTGCAGAAGTACGATGGAGAGAGCAAAGTATACAATATTTCAAGTATAATATTAAAGATATATTTAGGATTTAATGTTTTCCTATAAAGTTTCAATAATACCTTTATTTGATTTTTTTTTATTATTTTCTACCACAGACGTGGCCACACATTAACAATGCTAACCAGCATATATACATTTTCTTCTGTCCGCCATGGACTCTAACCCTTTCCACTACCGCCCACAAGATGGGTATGGGGTGCATAATATAAGAACTAAACTAACTAACTCCTTGGATAGGGTTAGAGATTTGTTAAACATATAGTTCAGGGATTTATTGAACAATCAACCTTACCTTGAGGTTACCTTCAGGTGCTTCCGAGGCTTAGCGTCCCCGCGGCCCGGTCGTCGACCAGGCCTCCTGGTTGCCGGACTGATCAACCAGGCTGTTGGACGCGGCTGCTCGCAGCCTGACGTATGAGTCACAGCCTGGTTGATCAGGTATCCTTTGGAGGTGCTTATCCAGTTCTCTCTTGAACACTGTGAGGGGTCGGCCAGTTATGCCCCTTATGTGTAGTGATTGTAGAACCACAGAAGGTGATTGTAGTGCTTTTAAAATGCTAGGCTAAGCTACATACGTAAATACATAAATACACAGATTTACCTATGCCCTACATAAAGTGTTCGATGTGTCTTTTACATAGTGTCATTAACGTGCATTTACAAAGGTGAAATGGAATTCTGATCAGCTTCCACATATACTTTATACACATACATATACACACACAGACATATGCGTACATATACATATATATACATACATATATACACACACATACATACACATATATTTGTCTCTTTTACTCTGACAAGGTGAGATAACTGATAGAGAAACTAGTGTGCAATTAAGCACTTAATCACTGAAGGTGATTAAAGTGCTTTCACAAGCTCAGGTTATAGAGTTACATCACATACATTCATAGTATAATTGATGCCTTACATGGTCAATCTAGGGTACAAGTCCAATATATCATCAAGTGTTCCAGTACTCAAATAGTAATTACACAGTTCAGCATACCTTAGCCCAGGAGGGCGAAAGTCAGTCAGTATGAGACATTCTACAATATAATGTTCAAGGGAGTGCATATTTTCTCTTTCACAAAGTTGACACATTGTGTACTCGACATTTGGGTTTTGAGAAAGCTGCCAGATACGTCTATATCCCAAGCGTATTCTGGCCACTATAACATCACATTGCTGGGTTCTTGTTCCATTAATCCTGTATGTGAATGTCTCCGCACGATATCTATCATAATATTTAATGCTACATGTGACGATAATCTCCTTCAAGAGATTGAGCCTGCTCTTCCCTTCATAATTACGTCTTCACAACTATATAAAAGACTATGGAAGAAATGTCCAACAACGACAACAAACACCAGCAAGGCTTGCCAGGGTGAGCAGAAACGTATGCAACCAGCCACCTGTTCGAACTCCAACCACCAAACTACCCGTTGATCGCTACGACTCCGCTGATTGGTCGCCGGTCTGGCTGCACCTGCCTCGCCCCCCCCCAATACTACCTGATGTCTGGGGTCGCCCCAACATCAGTCTTCAGAATGTTCCGTGCTTTCGTAGCCAGCACTCCTCCCAGCTAGACGTTAGCGTGTACTGAGAGAGGTGGTGGCTTTAAGCCAATATTCCAGCACCTCCCACTTAACTGTTGTATTGCACTTCTTGTTATTTTGCCTTAACGTAACTTTTCATTGTGTCATTTAAGTATTCTTATTATTTTGATTGATTGATTTTATTATACATATTTGTTTGTGCATTATTTTCATGTTTTGATTTATTTAACGTAATTAAAATTTCATTGTTAAAGTTTTACTTGTGTTTTGTGTGTCTTCTCCTTACCTTACCACAGACGAAGTTCCAGTTTTTCTATTTTTTTTTATAACTATGTGACGAGGCCATACCCCTAGCCTTAAACAGCCGAACACCAACGCGTTACCGTCACAAGTTATATGGGGGCCTGTCCTAGGAGCCTCACTCAGGTACTGGTGCCAAGTGGTAATTTATGGTAAGCGTATTTAACTCTGTTAACGTAGCTTTACTATTTTTCATTCAATTTCATTTTTATAAGGTGCGGTGTATTGTGCATTACGAGAGTAACATATAGTGAAGGTGAGACAACTTTGGATTACGTGGTGACTGTAGGCCTCAGTCATACTCTTAATTGGTCATCTCTCCCTCCATGTTATTACTCGTATTTACCATCTATGTCCCTTGAATATTTCTCATTCTGACAGATCATCATATTGGTACCCTGGTACTGTGGTCTGCCCCGGGTCAAGAGTACCCAATCTTCTGCAATCTGACTGTAGGAGGACAAAGAGGGCCATAGTTCCTCTAGCTCGAACTTTAGTTGCTGAATTGGGACCTCAGCAGCAGTTCTCGTCACCAGTTGACACCTCGCACCCCTACACGTCAGTCAGAGATGATGATACATACAACGGTAGGGAATTAGCTTATTTTTTCAGAGCACAAAAGTTCGCTAATTCTGTAAGTATCATATTAAATACAGTAGGAAAAACTTGCTTTATGTCCTATAGAGACTTGGCAAGGTATGCCTACATCCTTGGACTACCAATTTTACTTTTGAAGCATTTAACTGTTTCATTTGTTTTCGAAACTTTGTTTCATTTGTTAGTAGGATTTTCTTGCCCTTATTCTCTTACATGAGTACCGGGTACAAGATTTCCTGCGCCCTTGATTTAATTTAATATCTTTCACTTAACGTTAATTGTTAAAGATCACACAGGATAGGTACCAGTTGCGACGTTGTCCTGTTTCTGACATTTCATTATTGAACATTCGTGTACCTTTATTTGCTAATTTCACCATGTTTCGTCTCCAAACTTTCCGTGCAAATCCAGCAGGTGAAATAGGGACTTTAAGTCGTGCCAAGAGGACTGAACTACAAACTCTTGCACATGAGTATCAACTAGAAGTTCCCTATCAAGCCAACAAAAATGACCTACACAACCTGTTGCTGGATTACTATTTAGAGCAAGGTAAGATAGACTCTGAAACTCATGAAACTTACTATATTGCAGATAAAACTGACTTGGCAACGATGAAACTTAAACTAGAGCTGGCTAAGATTGAACGTGAGCAGCAAAAGGAAGCCCGCGAACAGCAAAGGGAAGCCCTCGAACAACAAGAACGAGCTGCTGCCATACGAAGAGAAGAACAAGAACGCGAAGCTGCTTTGAGGAGGGAAGAACAAGAACGAGAAATCACCCTCAGAGAACGTGAAGCTGCCTTGAGGAGAGAAGAACACGAACGCGAGGTCGCATTACTCCGTGAACGTGAACGAGTACAGCTTGAAACACTCCAGGAGCGGGAACGCTTACAGCTTGAAACCAAACAACGCGAGTTGGAAATACAACGCGAACATGACAAGCAACAAGCGACTCTGGCTCTAGAGTGTCGTCAACGTGAAATCGCCTTGGAAACTTCACACTTCACTCAACGCCAGCAAGCTACTGCAAATCTTCCCGTCAGTTTTAATATATCACATGCAAGTAAGTTAATGCCATCCTTTGTAGAAGCAGAAGTTGATGTGTTCTTTACCACCTTTGAAACCCTTGCTAATCAACTCAGTTGGCCTGTCGACCAATGGGCCACACTTCTCAGAGTCCATCTTACAGGTAGAGCTGCAGTCACACTCAGTACTTTGGCGTCTGAGAATGACTACTACACTCTGAAACAAGCAGTGTTGGACGCCTACCTCCTCTCTACTGAAAGTTATAGAAGGAAATTCCGTGACCACCTGAAGGCAAGTACCACTACCTTCCTCGAGTTTGCTAACACGAAACGGAGGTATTTCATGAAATGGCTGGAAGCAGCACATGTCTCTACTTTTACAGAACTCGTCAACCTGATGCTTGTTGAAGAATTCTTGAGACGTGTGCCGCCTCCTGTCCGCCTCTACTTAGCAGATAAAGAAGAAACCGACTACCTGAAGTGTGCTAAGTCGGCTGACACTTACAGCCTCATCCACCGGCTGACACCTGAACCATCCTCCAGTAAGAAGTCGTGGTACAGTTACGAGAAGGTGAGCCCCGATCAAGCTGGTTCACAACTGTACTGCAAGTATTGTAGACTCTATGGACATACCATAGACAAGTGTGGTAAGTCTCAATACAAGGGAACCACTGACCAACAACGACCCAAACCAACTCCTCCTAAGTCCGGTAAGCCTGTGATGAATGTTGGTGTTGATGTTAATGATCTTTCTCTTTTCAGTAACCACCTGTATACTGGAACTGTCTCTGCCAACGGTTCAAATCCGGAGGGACGTTTCAAATTGAAGATCTTGAGGGACACAGCGGCTCTACAATCGATCATCTTGAAGTCGGCTGTGCCCAACATAGTCTACACCGGGGAAACAGTCTTCATCACTGACCTCACTGCTACCACTCCATACCCTCTCGCCAGAGTCCACCTGAATTGTCCCTACGTGAACGGGGAAGTCCAAGTCGCCGTCAGGGAAAAGCCTTTTCCCATGCCTGGAGTGCAACTTCTCCTAGGCAACGACTTGGCAGAAGACCTGCAACCGACCAACCTGATCGTCATGGACAAACCCCAGGTGTGTAACTCTGTGCCCATAAATCCTATTCTCGAGTATGTTCCAGCAGAGGTTCAAGAGAGTGATGAAGTTTCTCCTCCGGTTCTCGTGACCACCCGTGCACAAGCCGCACGTCCACAGCCAGCTGACTCTACTGCCACCGCTGTCCCTCAAGACCCTCAGAAACTACCCCCGCATCTGACCAAGTTGGAGTTCCGTAAGTTGCAGAGGGAAGATCTTACTTTAACACCATTGTTTTTCCAGGCTGAGACTCAACCCGACAGTATTCCTGGGTTCTTCCTAGAGAACGACTTGCTCTACCGCAGATATAGACCCAGTAAACTGAAGGAGGAGGACGATTGGGCCAACATCGAACAACTTGTGATTCCCACCAGCCTGCGGCCCACTATTCTACACCTGGCCCATGGAGCATTCTCCCACTACGGCTTCAACAAGACTTACCATGGGATTCGCCAAGACTACTACTGGCCAGGTATGGTAAATAACGTAAAACAGTGTCATACATGTCAGATGGCAGGCAAACCGAACGTCTCCATTCCCAGAGCACCACTGATTCCCATACAGGTGCCTGCGGAACCTTTCCACAGACTCATAATAGACTGTGTCGGTCCTTTACCTCGGACCAGTTCAGGTAACGCCTACATCCTAACCATCCTGTGTCCTACCACCAGATTTCCCATAGCAGTTCCAGTGAAGAACATCACGGCTGCTACGGTTATCAAACATCTATTGAAGATCTTCACTCAATACGGATTTCCCAGGGAGATTCAAAGTGACTGTGGCACCAACTTCACCAGTGATCTCTTCAAAAGGACACTGGAGGAGTTCAACATCAAACAGGTATTGTCCAGCCCCTATCATCCTGCTTCACAGGGTTCTCTTGAACGTAGTCATCAGACCATCAAAGCACTCTTGAAAAAGTTTTGTAGTGAAACCTCAAAGGATTGGGATAAGCAGATTGACCTAATAATGTGTATTTTCAGAAGTCTCCCCAATGAGTCCCTAGGAGTATCTCCTTATGAGATGCTCTACGGCCGTAAGTGCCGTACTCCCCTTAAGGCTTTCAAAGACTCTCTCAGAGATGCCACCTTCAGTGAGCATCAGAATGTGCCCCAGTTTCTTCAAAACCTTCAACACATTCTAGAGAGAGTCCACCGCTTTGCTCATGATAATCTATTGAAAGCCCAGGTGAGAATGAAGACTCATTACGACCAGACCAGCAAAGTAAGAAAATTCAAGCCGGGAGACTTCGTCCTTGCTTATTTCCCTATCCCAGGTTCACCTTTACAAAACAGATTTTCAGGACCCTACTGCATCAAAGAGTGCAGGAATAATAATAATTATGTGATAGAGACTCCTGATAGGCGGCGGAAGACCCAGCTGTGCCACGTCAACCTCCTGAAGCAATATAATGGTACTCCTCCCACTGTCTTGACTAATTATTCCACATTCACAGAACCCTACATCCACAGTGAGACCTTCCCAGCTTCTCCTCCCGAAAGCACTGACAAGGAGTCAGCGCTTTCTAATTCCGAAATCCTTAATGATCTTCCCAAATACTTTCAGGATAATCATAGTGCACCTCTCGTCAAGATCTTCAGAGAACATCAAGAGTTGTTCAGAGATGATCCCCAAGAGTGTAATGTTACCCAGCACGACATCCAACTGCTCCCCGACACCCGGCCGATTCGTCAACCCTTCTACCGAATCAGCCCGAGCAAGAAGGAAGTCATGCGTGCTGAGGTGCAATACCTCTTGGATCATGGACTGGCTACACCTTGTGAGTCCCCCTGGGCCTCACCCTGTATCTTGGTGCCCAAACCCCAAGGTAAGGTGCGGTTGTGCACCGACTATCGTAAACTGAACTCTGTCACTGTCAAGGATGCTTACCCCTTGCCAAGGATAGATGACATCCTTGATGCCATTGGTAGTGCCCAGTACTTGTCCCAAGTGGACTTGCTTAAGGGGTACTATCAAGTGTGTCTAACGGAGCGCGCTAAAGAGATATCTGCCTTCATCACTCCTTTTGGACTTTTCAGATATGAACGCCTTCCTTTCGGACTATGTAATGCCCCGGCCACCTTTCAAAGAGCTGTCAACCGTGTCATCCAGGGCTTGGATAACACATACGCCTACCTGGACGATATCGTCGTAGCCTCCAACTCCTGGAGTGAACATCTGCTCCAGCTGCGACGTCTGTTCTCCAAGCTCCTGACAGCCGGCCTCACCATCAACCTGGGCAAGTCCACTTTCGCGAAAGGTAAAGTGCGTTATCTGGGTCATGTTATTGGGAGTGGCAGCATAGCTCCGTTAGACTCACACACTCAAGCCATCCTACAGTATCCACAGCCTACCACCAGGAAGCAGCTCCTGCGCTTCCTTGGTCTTGCCTCTTACTACCGTAGGTTTGTGAGGAATTTCAGTACAGTCGCCACACCTCTAATTCTATTAACCAGTCCCAAGCAACGGTATAATTGGACCATGCAGCAAACCGTTGCTTTCGAACAACTCAAATTCCTCCTCTGTTCTAACCCCATTCTCGCCTCTCCAGATATCACCAAGCCTTTCGTCCTTCATGTCGACGCCAGTGGTACCGGCGTTGGTGGTGTCCTGATGCAACTACGAGGCGAGGAGGTTCTACCTGTCAGCTACTACAGCTACAAACTGAAACCACACCAGAGGAACTACAGCACTATTGAAAAGGAGCTACTATCCATCGTCCTGAACCTCCAACACTTCGCTCCGTACCTACAAGGCGCCAGGTCTACCACCATCTTCTCAGACCACAACCCTCTCCGCTTCCTACATCAAGCCCAATTCACCAACCAGCGTCTTCTACGATGGGCTCTGTATTTACAAGACTTCAACCTGGAGATCCGCTATATCAAGGGTTCTGACAACACCATAGCCGATGCCCTCTCCAGAGTTTATGAAGTAGAAGCGACTCCATCCATTACTCCACCACATAACGACGTACTTCTTCCAGAACCGCAGGCTTCGGGGGAGAGTTGTGACGATAATCTCCTTCAAGAGATTGAGCCTGCTCTTCCCTTCATAATTACGTCTTCACAACTATATAAAAGACTATGGAAGAAATGTCCAACAACGACAACAAACACCAGCAAGGCTTGCCAGGGTGAGCAGAAACGTATGCAACCAGCCACCTGTTCGAACTCCAACCACCAAACTACCCGTTGATCGCTACGACTCCGCTGATTGGTCGCCGGTCTGGCTGCACCTGCCTCGCCCCCCCCCAATACTACCTGATGTCTGGGGTCGCCCCAACATCAGTCTTCAGAATGTTCCGTGCTTTCGTAGCCAGCACTCCTCCCAGCTAGACGTTAGCGTGTACTGAGAGAGGTGGTGGCTTTAAGCCAATATTCCAGCACCTCCCACTTAACTGTTGTATTGCACTTCTTGTTATTTTGCCTTAACGTAACTTTTCATTGTGTCATTTAAGTATTCTTATTATTTTGATTGATTGATTTTATTATACATATTTGTTTGTGCATTATTTTCATGTTTTGATTTATTTAACGTAATTAAAATTTCATTGTTAAAGTTTTACTTGTGTTTTGTGTGTCTTCTCCTTACCTTACCACAGACGAAGTTCCAGTTTTTCTATTTTTTTTTATAACTATGTGACGAGGCCATACCCCTAGCCTTAAACAGCCGAACACCAACGCGTTACCGTCACATACAACTTTCAGGTCTTTGTGAATTTGTTAGGTCGGTGAGATTTTCATTAGATGTTTGCTTAAGTATTCTCTTTGTCACTGCTAATGAAACACCCATATCAATTTCTACCACTGGTTTTCTACAGGCTGTCTTTGCAAGCATATCAACAGTGTCATGCCTTGAGATGCCAACATGTGATGGTATCCATAGGAATTTAATTTCAAATCTCTTTTCTTTGGCAGCTAAAATATTCATTCGAATATCACTGACTATTTTCTGGGTGTCACTACTATGTGCGTTCAATACCAGGAGTGCACTCTGCGAATCGCAGTATATAAGTCCACTGCCTTTGTCTTTTAAAAATTTCGTGGCAGGGTATATGCCTGCAAGTTCGGTTTGAGTTGTACTTGCCCAATCATTGACGCGCTTCATTGCTGTATGTACGAGAGAAGATTGTTCAAATATATTACATGCGCATCCGGTACATCGTCCACCTTCTTCTACAGAACCGTCGGTATAGCACTGACACACATCGTTACCCATACCCTGAGTACTCTCAGTGATGCTTTTCAGTGTTAACTGTTTTAATAATGTAGAGTGTACATTATCTTTCTTGGGTGCATTTACAAAATCAACTGCTAGATCCAAGTTATCCCATGGAGTAATTGGTTGATTAATCGTTAATTGAGTTGGGTACATATTTAATATTTTGATGGAGTTGGCTACCTTGTAGAACCAAAATGCATAATCAGATTTCGCTCTTCTACGGACCTCAGATGAGTGTAGCATATTAGAAAGTTTAGCTTGAAACTTCTTGTATTGCCGAGATCTACTCAATGCCTTCACGCCGAAAACTGTGCTAATAGACAAAATTATGTTAGAGATATGGGTCTATAATTATCTGAGTGTGCTTTGGGGATGGGAACAATGACACTGTCCAATCATCAGGTAATACTCCTTCACTTAAACTCATTCTGTACAACACTAAAAGTGGATTACCTGGTACTTGTGAGACTAATCTCAGTAAACTGTAAGTAATACCGTCCTCTTCAGGAGCAGTTGACTTATTTGATTGTGCTACACAGCCTTCCCGGCTTGGTGCCTTCTTTGGTAATTACTTATCAAAGGCAGCTCCATACGAGGAGCTGCCTCGTATGGGCCAATAAGTCTTTTATAGTTACCTTCATTCTTATGTTCTTACTTACATTTATTGAACTTTATCATCATCATCATTTACAGAAAGAAATTAACATAAAAAGTAGTCATTTTAATACACAAAACAGAAGTAGATATTATGTAAATTATGATGCAGGATAGGATCACTATTAAGAACTTAATTATAAACCACAATATGTTTTATATCATCAGAAATTCGGAAACATACCATATATTTTCAAATATTTACAATTAAAGTATTTATTTAGGAAATAAGTATTTTAGTTACCCTAGTTAGCTCTGAGAACACACATTCTTGCAGCAAGAATTTCTTCCCACTAATCTGAGAGATGCTAATGAGACCAGTCTCGACCCACTGGACAGGTCATGAACAACAATCAACTACAGCACCATCTATGTCAGAAGATATTCAAAATATTCTTGATATCATTCAAATTGTCAATACGAGAACAGAATACATAAGTTGAGTGATGTCAAAGGAATCATATTGACTGACCGAGCCCCATTGTAAATATCCGTGGCTTCCTGACCATAAAGGTACCGCCGCGGTCGAGGGTAAGACACCGGATGTACCCCATATACAAGCCGCACTAGCTATTAGTTCATATAAGCTGACAACTTACCCAAATAAACATTACTTCCTAATTATATATATATATATATATATATATATATATATATATATATATATATATATATATATATATATGCGAACAAGCCTGAATGGTCCCCAGGACTATATGCGAATGAAAACTCACACCCCAGAAGTGACTCGAACCCATACTCCCAGAAGCAACGCAACTGGTAACTACAGGGCGCCTTAATCCGCTTGACCATCACGGCCGTCAAAAGGAAGTGATAGCCGAGGCTATTTGAGCCACTTCCCCGACGGCAACTCGGATGGTAATCTTGGGCATAGCATTTCACCAAATCACCTCATTCTTTGGGGCACACGTGAGGAACACAAATGCGAACAAGCCTGAATGGTCCCCAGGACTATATGCGAATGAAAACTCACACCCCAGAAGTGACTCGAACCCATACTCCCAGAAGCAACGCAACTGGTAACTACAGGGCGCCTTAATCCGCTTGACCATCACGGCCGTCAAAAGGAAGTGATAGCCAAGGCTATTTGAGCCACTTCCCCGACGGCAACTCGGATGGTAATCTTGGGCATAGCATTTCACCAAATCACCTCATTCTTTGGGGCACACGTGAGGAACACAAATGCGAACAAGCCTGAATGGTCCCCAGGACTATATGCGAATGAAAACTCACACCCCAGAAGTGACTCGAACCCATACTCCCAGAAGCAACGCAACTGGTAACTACAGGGCGCCTTAATCCGCTTGACCATCACGGCCGTCAAAAGGAAGTGATAGCCGAGGCTATTTGAGCCACTTCCCCGACGGCAACTCGGATGGTAATCTTGGGCATAGCATTTCACCAAATCACCTCATTCTTTGGGGCACACGTGAGGAACACAAATGCGAACAAGCCTGAATGGTCCCCAGGACTATATGCGAATGAAAACTCACACCCCAGAAGTGACTCGAACCCATACTCCCAGAAGCAACGCAACTGGTAACTACAGGGCGCCTTAATCCGCTTGACCATCACGGCCGTCAAAAGGAAGTGATAGCCGAGGCTATTTGAGCCACTTCCCCGACGGCAACTCGGATGGTAATCTTGGGCATAGCATTTCAAATAGCCTCGGCTATCACTTCCTTTTGACGGCTGTGATGGTCAAGCGGATTAAGGCGCCCTGTAGTTACCAGTTGCGTTGCTTCTGGGAGTATGGGTTCGAGTCACTTCTGGGGTGTGAGTTTTCATTCGCATATAGTCCTGGGGACCATTCAGGCTTGTTCGCATTTGTGTTCCTCACGTGTGCCCCAAAGAATGAGGTGATTTGGTGAAATGCTATGCCCAAGATTACCATCCGAGTTGCCGTCGGGGAAGTGGCTCAAATAGCCTCGGCTATCACTTCCTTTTGACGGCCGTGATGGTCAAGCGGATTAAGGCGCCCTGTAGTTACCAGTTGCGTTGCTTCTGGGAGTATGGGTTCGAGTCACTTCTGGGGTGTGAGTTTTCATTCGCATATAGTCCTGGGGACCATTCAGGCTTGTTCGCATTTGTGTTCCTCACGTGTGCCCCAAAGAATGAGGTGATTTGGTGAAATGCTATGCCCAAGATTACCATCCGAGTTGCCGTCGGGGAAGTGGCTCAAATAGCCTCGGCTATCACTTCCTTTTGACGGCCGTGATGGTCAAGCGGATTAAGGCGCCCTGTAGTTACCAGTTGCGTTGCTTCTGGGAGTATGGGTTCGAGTCACTTCTGGGGTGTGAGTTTTCATTCGCATATAGTCCTGGGGACCATTCAGGCTTGTTCGCATTTGTGTTCCTCACGTGTGCCCCAAAGAATGAGGTGATTTGGTGAAATGCTATGCCCAAGATTACCATCCGAGTTGCCGTCGGGGAAGTGGCTCAAATAGCCTCGGCTATCACTTCCTTTTGACGGCCTTGATGGTCAAGCGGATTAAGGCGCCCTGTAGTTACCAGTTGCGTTGCTTCTGGGAGTATGGGTTCGAGTCACTTCTGGGGTGTGAGTTTTCATTCATATATATATATATATATATATATATATATATATATATATATATATATATATATATATATATATATATCCTACTCACGCTCATCCTAGCGCAGTAATTTATTGTGCAACCCATACCCATCCTGTTACCAATAGTTTGTGCAACCCATGCTCATCCTGTTACCTTTAGTTTATTGTGAAACCCATACTCATCCTATGAATGGTAATTTATTATGCACCTCATACTCATCCTGTGAGTCATAGGACATTGTGCAACCCTTTCTCATCGTGTGAATCTTTGTTTACTTTGCTTTCCATACTCTGCTCTCCGATAGTTTCTTGTGCAACCCATACCCATGATGTGAGTGGTAGTTTATTGTGTACCCTATACTTATCCTGTGAATATAGGTACACAATGAGTTCATTTGTACTCCATACTCATCAAGAAGTGTATTTTACCAGCATTGTAATATAAATTAAGAATAAAGGCATAATCTTATTATGTACCCATAATAAAAATAAGAGCCATCACACTATAATTTTCATGACAAACGGCCTAGACTCCACTTCAGCCTTCGACAAGCTGCTGCCGGAGGTGGGTATAGTTTATTGTACACTCCCGCACCCCCAGTCCTGGGAAGAGGGGCATTCGAATGTGGACATATGAACCATTACCCCCAACCCTCCCCTGTTAATAATAATTGAAACACTACACTACACACTATATGTTCATTTAATATTTCAAGTATAAGAATCAAGATATATTTAGGATTTAACGATTTAACATTGTCTCAATCATACCTTTATTGCACTTTATCATCATTATTTACAGAAAGAAATTAACATAAAAATGTAGTTAATTTTAACATACAAAACCGAATTTGAACATTGTTAATTTTGATGCAAGATCACTATTAATAAGAACTTAATTATAAACCACAATATGTTGTGTATCATCAGAAATTTGGAAACATAATATATATATATATATATATATATATATATATATATATATATATATATATATATATATATATATATATATATATATATATATATATATATAAATGGAAATTTAGCACATTTAAATAATGTTATTAAGCTTAAAAATAAATTACATAAGATTAACATAGTAAAATGACTGGGATACAGATGGATCAGTAATCACATTACAAGTCCAATTATTTCCTAACTGAAGTCTGTAACGCACTATCATGTCATATTTCATAATACAAATTAGGTAAGAGATATGCAATATCAACACAAAATCGTCAGCTACTATTTCCAAAACACATATATTATATAGCATTTAATTAAACTGCTCTTTCACTTCGGGGGCGCTTACGCTGATATGGTTTTTTGGCAATTCCAAATGTTTTTGGGATTGAAAATATTTTGTTTTTGTCATACATTTTAGTATTTTCATTATAAGGTTTTCTTGATATAAAGCACCATAAGTAATCTCTCTTTTCAGCTTTAGTTTTTTGGTCCCAAACTTCCTTAGGAACCAGGTACTTATCTAAATTGGATGATATTATATAATTTCCTTCTCCGTGTAATGCTCTCCTCAGATCTAGCATTTGGAGCGTTGAAACATTGCACATTTTTTCAATTAATTCTGGCAGTTTTTGGGGTTTCCAATCAATAGTCAGTTTAAGGATATGGTTTAGTGACTCACAATTGTTATTAGTCCATAACGTGTCCATTTTGGCTTTTGCGTGAGGTACACACACATAATTCCATAGAGAAGATTTCAAACGGCTATCAAAATAATCTTTGAACTTTGGGTATTTGTAAAAGTAAAATATGAGATTGTTGATTCCCCTTTCAAACTGATCCTCACAAACACTTCTAACTAACCCATTTGTACCAAAAATTTTCTTTTGGATACAAATCCTCTCGGTGTTTGTACAACCAATGTTATCAGTTAAATAGTGGCGAACATTTTCCTTCAGATGGTTACTACACAATAACAATGTTGCCTTCGGAAAACAACACATAAGTGCCTTTTTTAACGCGATTTCTTGATCACTACCAATCATTACATTCGAGTTGTTAATACAGTTATCGAGTTTGCCTCTTAGGTGGGAGAAAAATGATAAGTAAGTCTCGTATTCACCATCCCAGTGTAAATACATGGGCCCAAGGAATATAGGGTTGCTTGATTTTTCTTTTGTTACTACAGTAGTGTTCTTGTACACAAGTGTTGTTAAATAACAAGGGCCAAGATTGAAAGTCCTGTCAACACCGATAACTTTAGGGTTTTCCATTCCTGCAGCACACAAATGTTGCTTGAGATCTTCAAGTTGTTCCTTGGAATACAGTACCACACAGGGGACTTTGTTCGGCTTAATAATTATCTTCTTTACATAATCATGGGTATTAATCATGCTAATTATATTTAAAACGTCATCAGCAACATTGTGCCTATGAATAGGTTTGCGTTCCTTTATCTTGTCATGATATTTTTTACTCCTTACCTGTTGGAAGTCTCTTGGGACTAAACATGATTCTTCCATAAGCATATTTTGATAAACCTAACGTGGAGGTTGGATCTTAACATCTTGCCTATATTTTCTAAAACTTCAGGCCTGGTCCGAACATATGGAATGTTTTTTGTGAATTACCATGCATCGTCTCTCCTGTTTGCTTGCCAGAGTATTCTACAATACCTACAGACTCCAGCTCTTTAATAACAGTTACTCTTTTCTTAAAGCTTTCCTGCCCTTTGAGGACTGTGTAATAACGGTGCATTGTGATGAGAGTATCTGGGGAGGGCTGAGATTCTAAGGGAACCCACTGCGTTTTCCCTTTTGATAATACTCTTTTACAAAATATCTCATTTCTCAAATATATTAGCCTCAAACGATTATTATTATCCCATATGAATAAGGAGTTCACGGTAGTACCTCTGGCACTGTTCCACACTCCACAGTCGTCTGGAAAGCTCGACCGTGTTTTGGCGCCCTTAGTAAGATTATGTGAATTGTCAACCACATAAAATGTAACTTCTTTAGGCCCATTTGGGACACTTTTAAACACCTTGCTGTTCTCTCGCAAATGCCAATAGACTTCTTCTACAGCTAAAAATTTTCCATTGCGAAGCTTGCCAGAGCTTTCGCTATCGTTATCAGTCGACAATTGAGTTTTTTTTTTAAAGTGTGTGTCTCCTTAAAGTCATACAGTATTTTGGACACAAAAGTAGTAAAATCCTTTCCGACTGGAGTTGATGTATACATAGGGGGTACAGATAATGGTGATTGACACAAACTTAGAGGTGTGGATGTAATAGTGCTTAGTAACTGGGTACTGTTTATGGATATGTGACCCAGTGGAGGCAAGGACATTAATGGAACAAAATGGTTAGGTGTCCATGATTTATCCCCTTCCTTGAGATTGCCGCTCCACATAATATAAATGGGATCCTGCCTGTATCCCTCACACCGAGGGATAATTTTGGTATTGAGAATACCTATACATTTGTCAAGCATGCCGTTGACAGACGGATATACAGATATTATTTCTCTGTTTACAACAGAACTTGCTGCATACATTGTCATAACTGATGAATCTTTTCCAGGGATGGCAGAATAGAGACAAACTTCATTGAAATCAGGAGACACCAGGTTTAAATCCTGGTGTCCATTAAATATTTAATGGAAATTAGTGGTGTTTGAGCAAGCTAATCAACGTCAAAAATGTTTACGTTGTTGTTCTTCATCTGTAGTACTGAGCTCTACACATATGGGTAGCTTTGCCGCAGGCTGTTTACTGCTCTGAGAAATAAAGATAAATCCACATGCCTGGAGCCCGCGGTGCCCGGCGCCTTGCTGTGGGAAGTCAGAGATGTTTATGATTCTGGTCTAGGAATACCGTGGGATTTCACCAAAATGTGTTGTGTACAATGAAATGATTATACATTGCTCTGTTGTGAACATTGTATACAGTACCTCAAGATATAAATCCCACACCACTTAACTAGCTCCCAGATACCTAATTAATTCCCTACTCTCCGTAAATATCTTCCTGGTGTGTGTGTGTGTGTGTGTGTGTGTGTGTGTGTGTGTGTGTGTGTGTGTGTGTGTGTGTGTGTGTGTGTGTGTGTGTGTGTGTGTGTGCGTGCGTGTGCGTGTGCGTGTGCGTGTGCGTGTGCGTGTGTGTGTGTGCGAGAGAAAAAAATTTGTTAGTAAGTAGTTAGTAATAGTTGATTGACAGTTAAGAGGCGGGCCGAATGAGCAGAGTTCAACCCGCGCCTGCACAACTAGGTGAATACTCTCTCTCTCTCACCACCCACATATAACACCCACATATGTGCTGTATGTGGATGCTGAAGTTCAGTCTCTTGTCTATGTATAGGTCAAGGAACTTTCCATAATCATTATTGCTAATATTAACATTGTGTATCTGAAGTTGAATTTGGTTTCAGGATTTACTTCCTAACAAAAATAGTAGTCGGTCTTTTTTATGTTTAATGTGAGTTTGTTAGTTTACATCCATGAGTGGACTTTTTAAATCTGTTATTTTCATTATTATATAGTGCGTTTGGGTTGGGGTCTGAATAGATGAAGGTAGCATCGTCAGCACTTATGTTTACACTTATTGGAAGTATCTAAGTATCAACTAAAGTGTCTTCACACTTGACTTAAACTTTAGTAGCTATTTTCTGGACCATTCCTCAAGTTTCGGAGGTCAACGAAGATGGAATTCACATGAAATGGATTATGTTACCATCACTAATAATGTTGTGTTTTTCTCTGTCTAGCTTCGGACACGGTCATGTTACAATTGTGTCTTAGAGAGTTGCGCGCAATTAAGGATGATATAAATCACTTACAATTAATGCAGGATGGTAGAAAATCACAATTAATGCATCAAGTTTGGAGACTTGAATTGAAATTGAAATAAGTTTATTGAGGTAAAATATACACAAAGGGATGAGGTAGCTCAAGCTATTTTCACCCCGTTCAGTACATCGTGTTAATACATACATAGACACACACACTTGTACACATTTTAGTGTAACAAGCAAGGCAAATAGTTCTGTTTGATGGGTAGAGGCAACTGCACTTGCAGCTGCACCCGTGGGGCGGTGTAGGAAACCATCAATGTATATGATTTGAGAGAGAGAGAATGATCTGTGGACAGAGCATCAATATGGCGTAAGGTATTGGGCTTTGCCTCAAGATGAAGCATAATAAAGAACCCGAATATCAGGAGAAAAAATTACATTAAAAACTGTCCACATGATACATATATATAATCACGTTTTAAACATTTCAATTGTATTATTTGCATATATATATAATTAGGAAGTATTGTTTATCTGGGTAAGTTGTCAGCTTTTATGAACTAATAGCTAGTGCGGCTTGTATACTGGGTACATCCGGTCTCTTACCCTCTGCGGCGGTAACTTTATGGTCAGGAAGCCACAAATATTTACAGTTCAAGTTCAAGTATGTTTATTGAGACAAGAAAAAAATACATTTCAAAGGGATAGAGTAACTTAGACTATTTCTACCCCCTCTACTGCAAGTCCCTCAAGGGGCGCACAAATTCAGTAAGTACAAATAGACAATTAACATTACAAGAATCCCATTTAACATTGCAGGTAATATAGTAAGTACAGCATCTAATTGTTACACTCTTGGGGCAAAATTTTTGTAGCTCCTAAGTATACTGTCTATCATACCATTATCACACATACAAACAATTTGATGTGGTACATTACTTATTTCCTTATTTCTATAGTTATCAATAAGTTGACACTAATACATAATGTTCTAAGGTGTGGGCGTGCGGCATACTACATAATTTACAATCCTTATCTTTTTCACTGACATCAACTCCGTATTGCCAGACATATTTGTATCCTAATCTTAATCTCATGTAAATTGAATCCTTCCAAGTTGACTTTCCTTTTCCATAGGTGAAGGACGAGTTTGTGTTTATTACTGAATAATTCTTAAGTGTGTTACTACTATCCACTATTGCCATTCTTTTTATCATTTCTTCACCCTCATCTTCATTTCTTCTTATTAATGTTATATATACATGTACACATAATCATACATACATGTACATATATATACATATGCGGTAAATCCAGAGAAATGAAATATGGAATTTTCCGCATACAAATGATTATTGTTTCGTGATCGTCAATTGCATATATACATATACATACATATACATTCACATACATATTCAATCACCCACACAAATACACACATCAATAATCTTTGTATCACAAGTGATTCAACAAGAGGCTCACAAGTCACTATACTAGGCACTTTACATCTATGGTGAGTCGTCCAATTACTAGTCTTGCTCTACACCCACCCAACTGGGCGGCAGCTTTACAGTCATGTGCTCCACACCCACCCAACTGGGCGGCAGCTTTACAGTCATGTGCTCCACACCCACCCAACTGGGCGGCAACTTTACAGTCATGTGCTCCACACCCAACCAACTGGGTGGCAGCTTAACAGTCATGTGCTCTACACCCACCCAACTGGGCGGCAGCTTAACAGTCATGTGCTCCACACCCAACCAACTGGGCGGCAGCTTAACAGTCATGTGCTCCACACCTACCCAACTGGGCGGCAGCTTAACAGTCATGTGCTCCACACCCAACCAACTGGGCGGCAGCTTAACAGTCATGTGCTCCACACCCACCCAACTGGGCGGCAGCTTTACAGTCATGTGCTCTACACCCACCCAACTGGGCGACGGCTTTACAATCATTTGCATGAATTACTTACAGTAAGCAAATTTTAGATACTTCACTAAGATTTTGGGCAGCACGTCATTATAAATGAAGTACTTACACTTTTCTTGGACACCAATGATGGTGTTATCTCTGAATTCCGCGATTTTTTTTAAATTCCAGTACTGTATATAATGACGCAAAGTATGCGAATAGTTCTGCAATAGTGATCCTATCCTGCGTCATAATTTACATACATATCTACTTCTGTTTTGTGTATAAAAATTACTACATTTTTATGTTAATTTATTTCTGTAAATGATGATGATGATAAATTTCAATAAATGTAAGTAAGAACATAAGAACGGAAACTGGTCGCGTAAATGGAAATGGTTGGGTACATTTCCTTTCAGCTACCTAATGCGAATATTCATGTGTCCGGACACTGGCGATGGTGTGGTATTGCCTATTTATTTGACCATATCTTTGCTTTCATTTAAGATATGTTTTCCTTGAAATGTATTTACATTATCGTCTACATCTGTCTTTATTCTGAAATAAAAACCTTTGACGTTACTTTGCATATTACATTAATTACATATTACTTTGCATGGTACATTAATTATAAAATTGATTGGCTTTTGTGCAGGCCTTCACACTTCCTGAGCGAGCCATCAACTATAAAAAAGCATATATCTTCACTTTCACTTCAGTTATATTTATACCAAAGTATTAACATGCAGCTTATATGTCTTTCTGATGGCATAAAAAACTTCGTTTTTTACAATATCTAGATTCAATTAACATTGATTTTCAAAAGGTCATAGTTCCCATCGAAAGGGAGAGCGTCGGCCAAGAAGCCTTCTTTAAAATATGAATATTTTTCCTCTCTAATAAGGTATAATCTCTGTGATGCATTAACACAAACTATTTTATATCTGCCTTTCTGATAACATATATAAATATAATCTTTATTTGTGAATATTTGTTAATTAAGCAATATATCAGAGAGCGTGTAGGGTTCGGTGTTCTATGAACGAAAAGGACTGGAGTAGTTTAAATAGCGAACGCATACCAACGAATAACGCTAGTATCTATATAACAAATTTATTGTCATGTGGAATTGATTTAACTTCCAGACACTTTTTTTTTAATAAATATTAAATATTTTGTGGCTGTTTATGAAAAATATTATTATAAATACACATTCTACTTATTAATATTACCAATTAAATTTGCGACAATTTCAGCCATGAAATACGACGACTGGATCACTGTGTACAGGAGGCTGTTATGGCAGCAAACACTCTTCAGGCGACCATATATCTTGGATAAGTCGCTCCACAAAATTGTCGCTTGGACCGTCGACTTCCTATAGCGTCACCTCTCACATATTTACGTTACATTTCGTTATGAAATTAGATTATTTCAGAGTAAAAATAGGTTTGATCATGTTCTACGTGTAGCACCAACATTATAGTAAGTAAATATACAATATTTCTTCATTACTTACGTAATGCTAGGACGATTTGTGTAGTTTTGGGCCGATTTGGGTAATTCTATGGACCCGTTGGCATCTGCTCCACCAGTTGGCGTTCCCACTTACGACTAAGGTTGTACCCTCAGTTTTCTTTGCATTTACTATTTTTCTCGATATTCTACATCAGAATTCAGAGTTTTCGGCAATTTTTGTTGTTATAAGGGGAGTGAGGAGGAAGTTACCAACTCACGAGCATATCCGGGCTCAGTGTTATTGTTTACTCATGGTCGTGGAGGACCCAGTGGCTTCAACTATACAAAAGTGTTTGTTGCATCTCACTGGGCTGTATTATACATTGGCTGCACAAGTAAGTAATTATCAAAAGAAGGCACCAAACCGGGAAGGCTATGTAGCACCATCAAATACGCAAAATAATCAGAGGGCGCTAAATATCACCAAGGATGCCAATACGAGAACAAAAACGCATAAGGCGAACAATATCAAAAGTATCCCTATCGAGGGACAGGTGACCGCGAGGGGTGGTCGGAAAGCAAGACACACGCTCGTCCTGGAAGTCAGGACATTCAAGAAGGACATGCACGACCGTAAGAGGGACAATGCAACTAGGACAATAAGGAGCAGGGCGGCGCTCCATCAAGTGACCATGGGTTAAGCGAGTATGGCCAATACGCAACCTCGCCAGAGCTGTTTCCCACCGCCGGTTACGGTGGAAGGAGGACTGCCACGAGGAAACACAACATTTAAGAGTACGTAGCGTGTTACCAGTAACAGACAACCAAGAAGCCTGCCAACGGGTAAGGACTGAGGAATGGATAACCGGGTAAAAGTCGGAATACGGAATGCCTTTACGAGAGATGGGACAAGACCGGACAGCCTCCTTGGCGGCAGCATCCGCACGTTCATTTAAAGACACACCAATATGGCTGGGAACCCAACAAAACTCAACCGACTTAAATTTACTGTGAACGAGAAACAGCCAATGCTGGATCTCGACAACTACTGGATGAACCGGATTAAAGGACCCGAGAGCCATGAGGGCACTACGAGAGTCAACAACAACTACAAAGGAAGACTGACAACGAGAAAGCAGGAGACGAAGAGCATAGAGAATAGCATAAAGTTCCGATGTAAAGATGCTAGTCTCCGGAGGCAAGCGACACATATAAGTGCGATCAGGAAAAACAACAGAGTAGCCAACACCGTCCGCTGACTTAGACCCATCGGTGAAGACAGAAACGGAGCGGGAGTGAGAAGAAAAGTGCTCGAGGAAAAGGCGTTTAGAACCGTAGGAGGGGTAAAAGCTTTAGTGATACGGGTCAAGGATGTACAAAACCGCGGAAGAGGGACCCTCCACGGGGGCAAAGAAGGGACAACACGAGGAGAAACATCAGAAATACGAACGGAAAGAGAATCCTGCAGGCGAGATAACCGGACAGAAAGAGGGAGGTGGTGAAGAGGAACAGGAACCGCAGGAGGGGTAAAAGTTAAAGCACGACAGAGGCGAGAGGAAGGATGTTGCAAGGACCGCGCAAGATAGCGAAGACAGTAGCGATCACGGTGGTCCTGGAGAGACAGGAAGCCAGTGTCAACATACAAGCTAAGGATGGGAGTCGAACGAAAGGCACCAGAACTGAGGCGCAACCCAGTATGGTGCAAAGCATCAAGACGGCGAAGAGTAGAAGGAGAAGCAGACGAGTAAGCAGGGCAACAATAATCAAGCTTAGACAGGACGAGAGAGGAATGTAAAGCAAGGAGAGTGCGCCTATCTGCCCCCCAAGAAGTATGGGACAAGACCCGAAGGAGGGTAAGGGCCTTAGAGCACTCAACACGGAGGTAAGAGATATGGGGAGACCAAGACAAACGAGTGTCAAGGAATAACCCCAAAAGCTTCGCGGAATCTTTGTATTCAAGGGGATGACCATAAAGTGACAAAGAGGGACGAAGAACAACCCGTTTCCGCGTAAAAGTCATGGCACAAGTCTTAGAAGTAGAGAACTTGAAGCCATGATCTGTGGCCCAAGACGACACGGCATCAATTGCAAGTTGAAGCCGGCGTTGAAGGAGAGGCGAATCATCACCCTGACAACAAAGGGTAAGATCATCGACATAGAGAGCGGAGAAGACACCAGAAGGAAGAGAGGAAAGAAGACCATTGAGGGCAACCAGAAAAAGAGTAGTGCTCAGAACACTACCCTGGGGCACACCTTCGTATTGCTGAAAAGAGGGAGAGAGAGCGGTACCAAGGTGCACCCGAAAGGAACGACGAGAGAGGAAGCTGCAGAGAAAGAGAGGGAGATGACCACGAAGGCCAAAAGAATGAAGTTGAGATAGGATATGATAACGCCAAGTGGTGTCGTAAGCCTTTTCCAGGTCAAAAAGGACGGCAACAACGGAGGTCTTCGCAGCAAAAGCAGTACGAATATAGACCTCCAAGTTCACCAGGACATCTGTTGTGCTGTGGCACTTGCGGAAACCAAATTGAGAAGGGGAGAGGAGGTGATGGTGTTCCAGGAACCACATCAGACGAACGTTAACCATACGTTCAAAGAGTTTGCAGACACAACTTGTGAGAGCAATAGGGCGAAAGTCCTTAGGGGAAGTACCCAGAGACCCCGGTTTGCGAACAGTGAGGACAACGGCATCTAGCCAGCCCTCAGGGACTGACGACGACTCCCAGATCCGATTATACAGACTCAGTAAATACTGAGACGTGCTCGGAGGGAGATGGCGAAGCATCTCATAATGAATACCATCGGAGCCCGCCGCCGTAGAACCGCAGAGGGCCAAGGCAGAACGAAGCTCAGAGAGAGAGAAGGGATCATTATAGGGAAGCTGAAGATGAGTGCAGAAATCTAAAGGACGAGACTCAAGGACAGGTTTACGAAGAAGGAAAGATTGGGGAAGATGAAGACCAGAGCTAACAGAAGAAAAGTGGGAACCCAGTTCGGAAGTGACCTGCAACGGGTCCGCCACAAGAGTATCATGGAGGTGAAGGACCGGTGAAACATCGGGAACGAACTTACCCGCTATCTTGCGGATACGCTTCCAGATCTGGGCCAGAGGGGTTTCGGACGTAATTGTTGAGACATAAGATGCCCAACATTCCCGTTTAGCCGTACGGATGGCCCTACGGGCCACCGCACTCGCTTTCCGAAAGAAAAGAAAAGAATCGGTCGTCTGCCTACGGCGGTGCCTCTTCCAGGCTGCACGCTTACAGCGGACAGCCCGAGCACAGTCCGCATTCCACCAGGAAACGCACTTCCGTGGACCCCGAGAGGAAGAGCGAGGAATAGAGCGGAGGGCAGCGTTGAAGACAGTGTCATGAAAAAGGAGGAGAGCGCGAGAGAGAGGCAGAAGGGAGAGGTCAGAGAGAGCAGCACTGAGGGTAAATAGGGTCCAGTCTGCCTTAGCAAACTGCCACCTAGGGAAAGAGAGGGAAGGGCGAAAAGAGAAAAAGGAAACAAGGATGGGGAAATTATCACTTCCATGGAGGTCATCAAGAACCTGCCACGTGAAATCTAAGTAAAGAGAAGAAGAGCAGAGAGAAAGATCAAGACAAGAAAGGGTGCGAGTCCGAGAGTCCAAATGAGTGAGCTCACCAGAATTCAGAAGAGACAGGGAAGAAGAGAGGAGAAACGGCTCAAGGAGGCGACCCCGGGTATTCGTCAGAACGTCACCCCAAAGAGAATGACGACAATTGAAGTCACCCAGCAGGAGCACAGGCTCCGGCAAGGAGTCTAGGAGGTGTTTCAAATCAGGAAGAGAGAGCGGGACACTCGGGGGGAGATAAATGGAACAAACTGTGTACCATTTCAAGAGAGCAGAAGAATTAGAAGAGAGCAGAAGAATTAGAAGCCCCAGCAATGGCTGGGGGGGGGGGGAGAGAAAGGAATAGCCACGAAAACGACCAGGACGAGCACCAAGCATTGGCTCCTGGAGACAGACACAAAGGGGCGAAAACCGCAAAATCAGAAGTTGGAGTTCGAGGAAATTGGCGTAATAACCTCGAACGTTCCATTGAAGAATGAACAACGACGAGAAGAGAAAGGACAAAAACAAGGAAGAAACAAAGGCGAAAGAGCAACAGAGAACGTTAAAGAATATCAGGGTTGGGATCAGGGTCAGCAAAGTCAGGGTTAGGGGGCATGGGTAAACTGAGCAAAGACGGAGGGAAGGAAACGGGAGAACAGATCAGAGGAGGGCGGGCGGGGTCCGGAGGAGGAGAAGGAGGAGGAAGAGGAGGAGACAACGGAGAGGAGCAGTCAAGGACAGCAGCAGGAAGAGGGGGAGTAGAAAGAGGGGAGCGCACCCCAGCAAGAGCAGCAACCGAAAGGGAAGCAGGGGCCAAAGAAACCTCCATAGCAGGAACAGGGGGCGTAAGCACTGAAACGGGAGGGGAAGGAGCAACAGAGCCAGAAGTAGGAGCTGAGGAAGAAAGCGAAGCCTTCCTACCCGCCGGGGAAGAGGAAGGAGAGGAGCCAGGCTTACGCTTCTGACTTAAAGAGACCGGTGTCCCAGCAACTACGTACCGGGCAACGGATTCCAGTGTCTCAACAGGAGAAGCCGAACGAGAGCACACACGACGGCCGTTAGGAGAGCGATGGACATCCGCCCGCACCGATAGGCGGTGGGGAGAGCCGATAGATGGAGGAAGAGGATGGGAAGGAGGATCGGAGGGGGACGAGGAAGAAGACACAGGAGACACGACAGACCGGGTAGAAGGAAGGGGAACCCCAGACAGAGGACTAGGAGGAGGATCCTTCGGGAGAGAACCCAAAGGAACAAAGGAGGGGGCAGTGGGCGTAATCAGGGTCCAAGGCCCGGAAACGGTTGTGAGTCTGAGGAAGGCGGGAAGGACGAGGAGAGGAAGAGCGCAACACGCGAGCATAAGAGATATTAGCATAAGGCGGGAGCCGGCGAACCTGGCGTCTCGCCTCAGGAAAAGATAAACGCTCCCGGTGCTTCAAGTTGAGGACGGCTGCCTCAAGCTTGTAATGGACACACGCACGGGAGAAGGTAGGATGGGCCTCACCGCAGTTGAGGCAACGAGCCTGGGGAGAAGTGCACTCCGACTTAAGAGTGACCTTCGCCACCACACAAAGGACAGAGAGAGACAGTCCCGGAGCAGCGGAGGGCACCATGCCCAAACCACCAGCACTTGTTGCAGAGCCGAGGAGAAGGAATGTACTCCTGGACAGAGCACCTGGTACCAGCAAGAATGACAGAGGGTGGAAGGGTCCTACCATCAAAGGTAATCTTCACAACCCGGAGGGGTTGACGACGACTACCACGAGGGGGACGAGTAAACGTGTCCACCTGGAGAATAGAATGGCCCTGGGCAGCAAGGATATGTTGAATATCGTCGTGGCAGTCGCGCAGGTCCCGAACACCGGTCGCAACATGGGGCGGGAGCAAAATAGTGCCAACACTGGCATTCAACTGAGCGTTCTTCGAGACCCGAACAGGGGTCTCGCCAAGGCAGGATAAGGCAGCCAAGCGGGAAGCAGCATCCTGAGAAGGAGCAGCAACGACACGTGTACCGAGACGAGTGGGGTTGAAAGTAATGGAGGCATCCACGGAATCAACGAGATGTCGATGGAGGGTGAAATCGTCAGGAGGCGCAGAATCAAGAGGGAGGACATCAAAATATTTGGCCCACGAAGCGGGACCAAACAAGGCTTGATAGGTAGCAGAACTGGAAGGAATCGAGCGAGGGCGGCCGTGACGAGGACGGCGGTGAGAACCCCCAGAGAGAGAGGGGTTAAAAGGCGCAGTAGTTACAACTAGAGAAGGAGCCGCGCCAGGGGACGAGGTAGTCACCACTGGGGGCTTGGGGCTCGACCCAACCACAGAGGAGGGAGGGGAGCCAGGGGAAGGAGTCAGAGAGGCCAAAGGAGGAGCAAGGTCAGGGCCCAATGCAGCGGAGGCTACAGAGCCCGGTCTTCCAATACGGACCGACCCGGGGGCTTGGTCGCCCACCCCACGAGCCTGAGAAGGTAAACCAAAAGCAGCCGAAACAGGGTTTATCATCATGACGAAAAGAAGAATTCATTCACGAATGTGTCCCCACACCCACCACGGAGCCACAATTAGAGGCAGGACACCCAACAAGAAGCTATCGCCGATCTTGCCAGGGCCTCCTAGGGGTGCGTCGTGAGTATACACCCCACAAACGCCACCTTAAGAAACCGACAGTCCGTCGAGATCGGGTTCAGTGACGAAATGGGGATTGACAATAAAAGGTTCCCCTCGCTCTCGACGTCGGGTACTGCAGTTCTACGGGTGTAAGAGTATGCCTCCTCAAGCACCCGAGCGTCAAAATAGAAGAAGTCCAAGGGAAGAACCAGAACGAGCAAAAAAGTCGGCAGGAAACGGCAAGCAGATAGGAGAAGAGGGGAGAGAAAAACGAAACAGAAGGAAAAGGAAAAGATGCCCAGCAGAATTGGAGAGGACGGCAGCAGGAGCACAAGGCTAGAAAAGGACAGAGGACTGTCCCAAGGAGCATCACACTCTGGCAGCCGCCCACTAAGCCCCCACACGGCGACAACGAGCTGAGCGGGGAGGGGGTTGGCTGCACAAACTTTCCTTATATATATGACTCCAGGGAGACATATGTGTTAAGAAAATTAGTGTTGGTGTACTTAGAACCTGAGTAAAGGAAACATATTTCTTCACTGGGTACACCAGTGAGTTTCTCCATTCACCTGAAATACATGTGTTGTTCTTTAATGGGTGCATGAACTTTAAACTATATACTCATTGATAAATATAGATAAGGTGCATAAACTTAATTTTAAGTAAAATTAGATACATTTACTTGAAACACTTAGGTGAAATATACTGATATATATTAGTTAAGTGAGTGATACTGAGGAATATACAATTGAAATATTGAAACTTGGAACATTGTGGTACGCAAATGTCCACTTTTTAGGAGAACGTAATCTACAAGTGACCAGTGAAAATACTTAGAAATAAGTGATAAGGGTTCTTACCTAACATACACTTGTAAGAGTGCAATACATGTTTATACCCTAAATTTAAGTGCATGACCTTAGATTTAAGTGCATGATTCTAGATTTAAGTGCATGATCCTAGATTTAAGTATATGATCAAGTGTATGAGCTTACGATTATCCAGTCCTATTGAGTGTTCACAACCATACCAAGTGTCGTCTACTTTTGAAATTTTTTGGGAGGGAGTACCATTGAGGTCAGGTAATCCTAAGTATTGAGGCCATCCTGTTTTTCTCCAATTTTTTGGACATCGTACAGTGAATGGTTACCTCAAACATACTGGATAATTCTTAAGTGGCACCTGCTTCCATTAGGTACAGACTTTGAAGCAGAGTACTATTCTTGACCATTCCTAGAATTAAGGCCTATTCCCTGACGTGTCTTATTTTTATTCATTGGTGGTTTACTTTGGCTGTGAACGTACATTTTGCAAAAAGACTAGTTCTGCGCTGCGGCTTTTCATTACTGCAAGATGCCCCGCATATGCATTAACTTTGCGTCTGTGACTGATCTAATAACATTACCGTACAGACCGTACACACTGGCCAACAGAATTGTCAAGTTTAGACATACACGCACTATCACGGCAGACAACATTCACCATATTTCTCACCTTAAGATTACAACTCCTTTGTTGAATGCCATATCTATTGACACAGACCCACTACCTCAGTGCTCAGGCTCCAACACAATAGCAGAACCAAATGCTCGGAGACGTTCAAACTCGCCATCAACCGATGGGAATGCCTCCGCTGCCTCTGGAGGTGCAGCTGCACGCAGTCACACCAGACGTAGGTCTCCTCCTCGTATTACCCATAGTTTGCATAGTTCTGGTTTTCGGTGACAGGGACATATTTCAACTAAGGGTTCGTCTCATTCCACTCGTCATCCAGTTCGAGGGTTGTCAGCTAGCTCTCAGGATTCTGATTCGGATGACTCTACGTCTCCTCAACGGTGGACCAGTCATGGCCGAAGGGGTAATTCGTTCTGTCCACCACCTCGAGAACTCGATTATGATGGTAAATCTGATTGGACTCCGTTCTATCGCCGTTTCACATCGTATGCAGCGGAAGAAGATTGGAGTGGCACTACTTCCCTAACAGGTTGTTGGTGTCTTAAGGGCAAAGCTAGTGATATTTACAACCGGATACTAGACCGGGAACTATCAATTGATTACACTCGCATGATGCACAAGCTTGTAAAGCGATTTGGGGATAAGGAGGTTTTAGACGTGGCAATAATGAAATTTTCTCAGGCCCACCAGGAGAATGGTGAGGAAATCCTAGAATGGGCTGATAGAGTCCAGCATTTGGCTCATCGAGCTTACAAACATCTGGAAAGGGGAGAGGAAGAGCAGATGGCAATCACGCGATTTGGCCAGGGTTTGCTGGATAAGCGTTTTGCAGAATATATTTTTGTTACCACCCTTGAGACTAAATAAGGTTCTTCTCCCCGCAGTGTAAAGAAATGATAATAAATCGGCCTTGCCAACGAATGTCTAGGGGTATAATTACATCACTGCATAAAATGGAGAACAATATATTTATGCTTAGGGGGCCAAACTTAACAACAATTAAATGTATAAATAATAGCCAGAAATATTCTTCAGCATGCAATATCATAGAATGAAATTAATTATTGAGACATGAGCAATATCACCAGAACATGGATTAATCAATAGTAATACTCAAATCATCTAACCAGATAATTAACATTTATATGGGCTAAAATAACAGGGACCAACGACTTAGCTTAAAACACAACTCCTCTCAACAACAGCCGCCACGCTACTGCCCAGGCTTTGGTCCGCAGGCCAAACGTCGACTAAACGTCTACCAAAAAATCAGCTAAACGTCCACGCAAACATTGTGGAAATTCTAATAACAAAATGCAGCACTAATATTTAAAACATTGTCAAACTAAAGAGTAGTAAACACTGGTACAACATTCCATACAATAATACGGCAACCAAATATGGGAATAAATAAAGGTAAAACTATAGACACTCGATTGACAACAATGTTCCCACACTGGCCATATCCAAATATGGTCAACCGCCACACGGAGAAACTACATGCGAAATCTAACACCAAAAGCCTCACACACACTACACAGCATGCTATGTTATATATATAACATACAAAATCTTATATCATACAACTGGATGCAATATTAATTAGAGAACAAGACAATAAAGTAATATGAGAATCAAGAGTAACGGCAGAATCTTAGTAAGATTCGTGACAATTTCCAATGCTAATATTTCTTCCATGGAAAAAGCCAATGATAGGGCTCAGACATTTCAGCATAATTCTGTTGCTATTCACGGGTCAGTAGGTTCATCCTCATATGGTTCCAAGCAGCAGAGGTCCCAAGGGCCAGTAGTGCGGATAAATGCTGTGGGTAGACCTTCCAGATACGAGCAGCCAGCCCGGTGTAGTTTGGCTTCCCGCCTCCGCTCACTGACACCCACAAAATCCCCAGATTCGTCACCGGCTGCTAGGCTATCAGGTCATGGTAATGGGGGTCTCCGGCAAACAAATGCTAGGTCAGGTTCTCCCTTTCTTGCGGGAATAGATACAAAGCTAGATAAATTGACAGGCATGAACGCAAAACTAGATGAAGTTGTCTCAGAGATCTCAGGGGTTCGTGACAAATTGGATGAGGTATGTGAGGGTTTGAGGGGTCTCACAAATGCTATCATATCGCCTCTTGGCCAACGCACCCCATCACCTAGGCGGAATAATATGTGTTACCTATGTGGGGACGAGGGTCATTTTGCTCGTGATTACCAAAGATCCCAGGACGGTTGGGAGGAAGGCTGCAAACAGGGGGAACATGCCGACAATAAGTTTCATGTTTCATTCAACGAGGAGAATTCGTCTTTAAACATGGACGGGTCGGCTCAACAGCCAAGTAGCACGGGCTATGGTGAGCCCGTGATGGACTTACCTGGCACAGGAGCGGGGCTGGAACTGGAATTAAGTTTCTAATACACCCCTTGTTTTATAAGGACGGGGGGAGTGTGGAGGGAACCACATTCAAAATGCCCGCCAGGGAATATTTCTTATGTTAGCCGCTCCTGATTGGTGGACGGCAGCCCGACGCCGTGCATCTGCGCATCACCCACGCGCGCATGCCTGGAGGGGAGAGAAGGGGGCAGAGAAGAACCGCATCGCACCAAAGACACACCTGTTAGTGACGCCTCCTAGACATTGGTCATTCAGCATCTCGTATTGGCCAACTATCATTGGCTCGCCCATCCTCGCCCCTGAGAAGCCGTCGCATTGCTTCAGCCCTCCCATAGAAGACTTCAACTCAAGGTGAGCACTGTTTCCCCCGTTTTCTACCCATTTCTGTGTATGTTGATTACCACGTGGTTGGTCGACCATAACCCCTAGGCGACCGCCTCCACATTATTATAACATGTATAAACAGTTTACCAGAACGAAATGCAAGTAGCAGAAATCCGTCCTTCTCATAGCAGGTCGCATTTTGACGAATATGTTATCCAAGACCCAAAACTTTCTAACTAGAAAATGGTTGCAGCTCGCGAAATTGACATGTCCAGCTTTCTGTTAGTGTGTCCTCTGGGAGGTTAAGATAAAGCACTTTAGTACGACAGTTTCTCTCGCGATAACGGACTGTCTCAGGAATGTTCACTTTTAATTTGTTTTTATTTTTCGCATTTACGGTTTCAACGGGTAGGCAGTTCCATTCCATGAAAGAAATTTTACTCATTTTCTAAAAGATAGTAAGACAAAAAGATCTGAATTTGATCTCTACTGAAATTATAGGATTTAGAGCGCACACTTTTCATTTTTTTTTATTCTCTCTCTACTGAAATCGATGTTGGACAATTTTGTAATCAAATATTCCAACAGAAATATCATGAATTGTACGAAACAAAACACCTATCTTACTGCTTTTCTAACATTGACGATGTATAGCATTTGAACATACTTGGACCAAAGGATGCAAGTAGTTCTTATTGTTGCCGACCTATGAACTAATTTATTATATGAAACGTTTCCTAATACTTTTTTCTAATCACAAAGTCTTTGATTAAGTCCTCCAAACCAATTTTGCATAACAATTCTGCTTTTATATTTAGCACAGATAAAGAATTCAGCTAGCCTTAGCTTATAGTTGTTCTGTTAGAATTTTGAATAAACTTCAGCTCAGAAAATGAATGCTTACCGGTGCAATTTGTGCCTAATAATATTAAAAACATCTCAAGGCAATGTCTGCATTTGGAAACACACATTACAGTTTGTCTTCTAAATTATTTTAGAGAGTTCTACATGACTGAATCTGATTTTAACAGTAGTTGTTGCACTAAACCTATGGCTGAAGCCAAGATTAGAAATTAGTGTGCAAGTCCTCTGGGTAAGCATATTTAGCTATTGAGAACATTTACAGAACCTTTTAGTTTCAGTAGATAAAGTTACATTATTTGGTATATCACGTAGAAAAGAAATATTTCTGCTATTTCTTTGTGTACCTCTCGTTTTCATCTCATCTGGGTTTCCAGTTAATTACCACCTATTACACAGTTGTTCAGAAATTAATGTCGATAATTCAATTCTATTCCTGTGCCATCTGTATCAATGGGCATCTTTTTGATTCATTTGCGCATTTGACCTGCACTCTAATCAACAAATGGCAGTATTTCCTTTGCAAGTGCTTCAAAGCTTTCAGTCATCTCTCAAAGTATATAATTGGTCTGCTAATGACCAGTACAGATCTGCACATGTTTTTAAGTTCATATCCTCATTTTGCAGAATTTGACTTGCTCTATGACATTTTTACAAATTTTGATCCACATGATCAACATAAAAAATTGCTTAGTTGTTGTATCTTATGTGCAATATTGTCTTCTAGTCTCGTTTTTGTGACTGGTTTTCAGATAAATATTACGCTTACTAAAATTTTAAATAAAACTTCAGAATTGTTGCTGTTGCTATAGCATGGGCCTCCCACTTGGTATTAGAGATGGATTTTAACAAACTTTAATTTTCAAGACAAGCTTTACGAAATTTCCACCGGCTGGCTGAGTCCGAATTTAATATATAGAGCAATTGCAGTAGAAAAAAATAACTGCCGCTTGACAACAGTCAAGAGCACTTAGGCCTAACCAGATTTAGTGAATTCGTGGCACAGGACATATACATGGAAAACTTATTTTCTTATGAAATATTTTGCTGCATACCCTTATACGTCCAGACATATTAGCTGTGTTGTCGTAGGACTAACCCCTGCATTTAACAAAAATCTAGCTTGCAAATTTCACGTAAGTAATGCAACTCTTAGTTTGCTATTTCTTCAAATGGTGTCGTTTTTTATTTGCGGAATGGTAAAACAAACGTTCAATAGGCCCCTTGATACCTGCTTGATGGGGTTCTGGGAGTTCTTCTATTCCCCCAAGCCCGGCCCAAGGCCAGGCTTGACTTGTGAGAGTTTGGTCGACTGGACTGTTGCTTAGAGCGGCCCGCAGGCCCACATACCCACTACAGCCCGGCTGGTCCGGCACTCCTTGGAGGAAACAATCTAGTTTCCTCTTGAAGATGTCCACGGATGTTCCGGCAATATTTCTTATGCTCGCTGGGAGGACGTTGAACAACCGCGGACCTCTGATGTTTGTACAGTGTTCCTTGATTGTGCCTATGGCACCTCTGCTCTTCACTGGTTCTATTCTGCATTTTCTTCTATATCGTTCACTCCAGTATGTTGTTATTTTACTTTGTAGATTTAGGACCTGGCCCCTCCAGTATTTTCCATGTGTAAATTATTTGGTATCTCTCTCGTCTCCTTTCTAGTGAGTACATTTGGAGAGCTTTGAGACGATCCCAATAATTTAGTTGCTTTATCGCATCTATGCGTGCTATATATGTTCTCTGTATTCCCTCTATTTCAGCAATCTCTCCTGCTATGAAGGGTGAAGTGAGTACTGAGCAGTACTCAAGATGGGACAATACAAGTGACTTGAAGAGTACAACCACTGTGATGGGATCCCTGGATTTGAAAGTTCTCTTAATCCATCCTATCATTTTTCTGGCTGACGTAATATTTGCTTGGTTATGCTCCCTAAACGTTAGGTCATTGGACATCATTATTCCCAAATCCTTGACATGCTGTTTTCCTACTATGGGCAGATTCGATTGTGTTTTATACCCTGTATTATATTTCAGATCCTCATTTTTGCAGTACCCGAGTACCTGGAATTTATCACTGTTAAACATCATGCTATTTTTTGCTGCCTAATCGAAAACTTTGTTGATATCTGTGTGGGAAAAACCTGCTGGGATTGATATGAGAGGAGAACTACCAGGGACTTGTACTGAACTAAATTAAAAATTACTGTCTGTAAATTAATTCAACTAAAGGCTGGTAGTAAATCCTAGCTCCTCTTTTCCTAATGACAGATTGTGGGCTGTAAGGGACAAGTGGGGTGAATGAATTAGTAGATAGGTTGATTGAAGATCCACAATCCACCTGCCAACAGGTATCAGCTTGTATTTTATACAAGGATAAGATTTAATAAATTCAGTTCTGTGACTAAAAACTGACTCTGTTTAAATCAGGGATTTAAACTTCTACATAGACTAGCCTAGCACCATAACTATTAACAGCCAATATATTCTTGTACTATAAACAACAATTTAAATTGTATAAGTATGATAAATGACCTTAAATGTAGTCTAAGTACTGTTAACAAAGTACTAGAATTGATATTCAATTAAATGAACTTATATGATAACTTAAAAATAACTAAGTAAGCAATTGTTAACTTAATTTATATATTCAAGTATATATATAGATATATTCAGTTTATATGAAGTAGTTCAGTCAGCCTGATTGAATCTTTTCCCACATAATGGACACTCATGAAGTTTTGTTTGTTTATCGTGATTTAATTTTTTCTCACACAATGAACACTCATGAGGTTTGGTGCTTAACCCTTAAACTGCGCATGGCGTATATATACGCCCTGAGTAACATGTCCCATGGTGCGCATGGCGTATATATACGCCATAGGGTGCCAGGCCTGATTCAAATGGCCCGCGGCTACACGGGGTTCACAGTAGCTTCCTCAGGGCTCTTGTAAACAGATGCCATTTTAAAAAAAAATCGTGGGCAATATTCTCAGGTGTATGAGGCACAGTACTGTTGGAGCAACCAAGGCCGGCGCACGCCGCATGAGCGAACAGCATTGATGTTCAGCTTGTGACCACAGCATCGCCGAAAAATGTCAAAATAAATATATAATTGTTATTATTTAGCGATGACAATATTACAGATGACCAATGACTGTGATATAAATAACCAGGGTTGTGATAATAGCAGGATTGTTGTAATAATTAGTGCTGTGTGAGGAGTGATGCTGAGAGACGGAGGGAGACAGCATCGTTTACTGACTGTGTGGCCACCTGTTATTGTTTGCGTTCACCATACCAGGTCAGTGGTTCTCTATGGTGAACACAAATGTAGATACTTATATATAATGTGTGTATTAGTGTAATAACAGCAAAAGGATTATGCTGGGAGGAGCCATATGGGTGACGGAGGTGACGTCGTCTGCACGATTTCTCTAGCTGTTTAGAGGGTGCCCACTATGCTCTTTGGGCGCTCTACAAGCTTAGGTGTACAGTTACGGTGCATAAAACATGTAGATATTTATATATAATATGTGTATATAGGGTAATAACACTGCAAAAGGTATTGTTGGGGGAGAAAGTTTAGTGCGTGTGACTTTGAAAGAGTGAGGGAGCCGCCAGCCGCCATCTGTGTATAGCGACGACTCTTAGTGCCTGAACTAACTATATCAGCTTAGCTGTACAGTTGTGGTGAACAAAATATACACATACTTATATATAACGTCTGTATATAGTGTAATAACACCACAACTGGTATTGTTGGGGGAGAAAGTTTAGTGCGTGTGTTGAGGGAGTGGCAGCGAGTGGCTGGCTGGTGTGTGGCGGTAACTCCTCGTTGCTTTTCGACTCTCAATACCAACTTAGTGGTTCGGTATGGTGACCAAAACATGCCAATACTTATATATAACCTGTGTATAGAGTGTAATAGCAGCAAAACTATTTGTTTATTGTTTTATAAACATAATAATTGAATCACTAATATGCACATCATACTTTTGAGTATAGCGATTATTAACCACTTTTATTATATAAATATATTACAATACACACTATTGAATAATATTACTGCAAAAAAACTAAGAACAAATCAATCGGAGACATTGAAACAATTAGGTAATAATATCTTTGTGGCAACTCCCATCTGTCAACGCGGGTGACGCTGACCGGGTCTGACGACCGCTCTGTCAACGCCCACTTTTTGCCAGACTTCCTCGGTCAATTGCGCCCAAAATATGTCACCTACGATTTTTTTTTATTTTTCCCGTGCTCAGGGGACACAAATTAACATGTTTAGAAGACGAAAAAAATTTTTTGAATTTTTTTTTTTCTTGCGCACAGGGGTGTAAATGTCCATATGACCCCTGAGCAGTGTAAGGGTTAAAGATTCAACTGCTGCACTACAATATTAATAAACTTACTGAAATGAGGCGTTGCCTCACTCTATAACCGACAGACAGACTTATAGGATATTAAAGTCATACAAGCATACAATTGGCCAATTAATACACTACTGTAATAATATTCAATATACTTCTTTGCCTGCCAGGTGCCTGTCTGACAGTGTGCCAGACTGGATAACTCTCTTGTCGCGAGTTTAGGCACGATATTTTATATCACAGCTTTGCTGTATGATGTTCTAGTAGCGTTGCTATGTGATTGTCTTTAATTGCAGTTGCTCAAAGATGAGGGTGGAGACAGGGTCACTGTGTGCTCCACTATACACTCTTATTTGACATAAATGTTCAAGGAATTTTCCTTGTAGATATTGCCCAGGTACTCCTCCAGTTCTAGAGAGTAATCACTGGTGATAAAGATACTTCGATAAGGTGTCCTGAGCTAAGTAATGTTCGCTAAGGCTCCGTCACTGTTGTTCACTCCTTTGTAAACAAACGCGTTCTGGCTGCGGGGTGTGGTGGGCGCTTCTTGTTCCTGAGATGCCCCTCCCTCTGCCTGAGAGGGGTAGCTTTCAATAAATATTGATTGATTATTTTTACTGTCTAGACATATGATTGAGATAAGATGTGATTATAATATAATTAGATATAGGATATAAAGATTATAAGTAGTACTTGATAGTACTACTGATTCTTATTAAGGATTCGATTTATAATCCCTACCGGAAATCAAATCATGTTCCAAAAGTTTTTTAATTAAGAAATCCTTCTAGAAGCTTCTGGATCCTTCAGAGATCATGCACAAAGTCACTTTGGCATCTATAGGGCCCCTATGGTGTACGTGATCATAGTGACATTGTCATCTAAGATCAAGATGTATAATGAATCTATAGTGATTCTGATATGATTTTGAAATGATTTTGATATGATTTATATATGATATAGAAATAATGCATTTCTTAGATGATAATATAGATATGGTGGGTCAAATTTCCCACATCCTGCTTGTAGTTTTTCAATGTCTTCCGCAGAGGTAATTTTTATGCTGATTTTTTGTGTCCTCTGCAAAGGATGATACGAAGCTGTGACTTGCATTTTTGTCTATATCTGATATGAGAATAAAGAAAAGCAGTGGTGCAAGGACTTTACCTTGACGTACAAAGCTTTTAACTGCACTTGGGCTCGATTTTATTTGATTGACTGTTACTCTTTGTGTTCTGTTCGACAGGAAATTGATTATCCAGCGTCCTACTTTACCAGTTATTCCCATTGACCTCATTTTGTGTGCTATCACCCCATGATCACATTTGTCGAATGTCTTTGCAAAGTGTGTGTATACTACATCTGCATTTTGCTTTTCTTCCAGAGCTTCTGACATTTTGTCATAGTGGTTGAGTAACTGTGACAGACAGGATCTTCCCGCTCTAAATCCATATTGTCCTGGGTTGTGTAGTTCATTATTTTCCATAAAACTAGAAAGTTGATTCCTAATCACTCTTTCAAAAACTTTTTTTTTATGTGAGATGTTAGTGTAACTGGTCTATAAATTTTTGCCAAGGCCTTCTTGTGCAGCGGAGCTATATCTGCTGATTTAAGTGCAGCTGGTATCTCCCCTGTATCCAGGCTCTTTCTCCATATTACGCTGAGCGCTCGCGCTACTGGTACTTTACATTTCCTAATGAATATTGAGTTCCAAGAGTCCGGCCCAGGAGCTGAGTGCATGGGCATATTGTCAATTTCTCTTTCAAAATCTTCCGAGTTTGTGTTAATATCCGTTATAATATCTGCAGCTTGAATGTTATTCATAAAGAAACTGTCTAGATCATCAACTTTCATGTTGTTTATTGGTGTGCTAAACATAACTTCATACTGGCTACTTAGAATTTCACTAATTTCTTTGTTGTCCTCTGTGTACGTACCTTCAGTTGTAATTAAAGGTCCAATACTGGTGGAGGTTTTTTATTTTTATTTTGTATATGTGAAAAAATATTGCTGATTTTCTTTATCTCTTGTATAGCTTTCTGTTCCAATTCCATTTCCTCAGACTAGTATGATTGCTTCAACGTTTGTTTTATTTCTTCAATCTCCCTGTTTAGGTTTATTTTCCTTTCATGTGATAGTCGTGTCTACCTAAGCATTTCAGTTATTTTTTTCTTCTCCTGTACAGTCGCCTGCGTTCTCTTTCTAGAGTGGTCCTCTTTCTGACCAGCCTCACAGGCACGTGCTTCAAGCAGACCTTGTATGCTTCAACTGTCAGTTGAGCTATTCCCTGTGTGAGAAGTTTTGTCGCTAAGGCCGTTCCCCATTGAATGTTTGCAAGGTCTACATTTATCTTCTCCCAGTCGATCCTCTTATTGATGAAATTGAATTGATTGAATACCCCTTCTCGCTTGTTGGGTCTCTTAGACCTACTACCATTATTTATGCTAGTTCGCACTTCAATGAGCTTATGGTCTGAGTATGTAGAATCTGAGATTGTAATGTCTCTGATTAGTTTATCATTGTTTGTGAATAACAAGTCTAGTGTGTTTTCGTTCCTAGTTAGTTCTGTGATTTGTTGATTGAGCGAGAATTTGTCACAGAATCTTAAAACTTCTCTAACCTGTGGTTGGTTATATTCCAGGTCGTTCCCTGCTATGATATTTGTGTTTGCCATTCTCCTTCTTAGACTTGATAAATGGAAATCTCCAAGGAAGATAATATCTGGTGCTGGGTTCGTTAGATTTTTAAGGGTGTTCTCTATTTTGTGCATCTGCTCTGTGAATTCCTCAACCGTTGTATCTGGTGGTTTATATATTAGAACAATAATTAGGTTTATTTTTTCTACCTTAATTCCAAGTACCTCTACCACCTCATTAGTTGAGTTTAGTAGCTCTGTGCATACCAGGTCCTCTTAAATATACAGACCTACTCCTCCGTTTGACCTATTTTCTAATATACAGACCTACTCCTCCGTTTGACCTATTTTCTCTATCACATTTATATAAATTATAATTTGGAATCCAGATTTCACTATCGATGTAACCTTTCGTATGAGTTTCTGTGAATGCCCCAAATATTGAGTTTGACTCTAATAGGAGACCATATATGAACTTAACTTTATTTCTTGACTTTGACTTTAGACCTTGAACGTTTGCAAATATGAATGATATTGTGTGTCACTTCTGGAAAGTTTTGGTAGTTCTCCCTCCTCTCTACCCTGACCCAGGGTGTGCTGGTCTGGCAATGGTTTGTCCAGTTTTGGAGTTGGTACTGTGGAGTGTGGTAGTTTCTGTGTAGTTGGAGGGTGTAGTATGTGTGGGCTTGATGACGAAACGTAGTCCAGTCTTGGGCCTTTCCCTCTCCCCCATCCGTACTCCTGCAAGGTTTTTGCCTGTCTGTTCCTCCCTCTGGGTCGGCTTGCATCTAAAAAATTTCCCGGGCTATTATATTGGACTTCCAATATAATATCTTATCTTGAAGTATCGTAGTACAACACTTAACTGATCTATATGTGAGGGACTGAGTAATCTGGTGTCAGCTGACAATCTAAAATAACCAGAATTTACTTCGTCAACAATGAGAACCAGACCTATTGAGACATTAATTCAATAAGTTTCACTCGGGTGGTTTTGGACGAATAAAAACGATATAATTTTCCAGAATTTCCATGTTTTGAAATGTGCCCATCTAAAAATGGATTAAACTAACTTGTGTTTATACATTCCTAAGAAAATCCAAATTTTTCTGCAAACCAAATCTTTCATCTGTTTCTCGAAGAACCGGGCCACGTTCAACTAGCGTACGAATAACTGCTGTTACACTCTCCAAGTCATGTTTCCAGGAATTAAACTTCTCTTTAATCGTTTTTCCAACTCTTGCCCTAAGACTAAACTTTGTCTGCGAATTAAATATGTTAGCATAGAGTTTCGGCGAAGTACGTCTCTCGTGATGTTCAATTACAGTAGTATTTCGCCAGTCAATGAACCTTCCTCTTTCAACAATGTGTGAAGAACATTTGTGAGCAAAACGTTGACCAGCTAAGCAGTAACTGACCCTCTTGAAGTGTGAATCAATGACCAATCTGCTTTGTATTGCTCACAATTGGCTTTCATTCCACAGATAATAGTTTGTGAACAATATCTTGACTGTTTGTCACTGGTGAAACGCCAAAAGGAACTGTCAAATATCCCATTGTTGTGTTGACAGTCACTGGACCCATAAATAATCCAATAAGCCACATTGTCAACAGAGAAATTTAGATACGATCCTCGTTCCTTTGCTATATTTACTTCATCTTTTGCAAACTGATTCTTGTATGATTATCCAGTAGACCTTAATTTTTAACAGTTAATATCAGACGGTATTGTAGAGAAACTTTTATTAATATCTGCGGTAGAGATATTAAGAGAATATACGGCAGAGTGAGATAAGTATTGAGACTTGTGCCAGATGAGCCAGTGTGGGACACTTCAACATCACTATCATGTTCTAACCTAGAGGCGGACAACGTGGTAGTTTAAGTGAGTGGAGGTTTGTTCAATGTGAATCTTGTCAGTTAGATACAATACAAGAAGCATCTGATGGTAGAAATTGGTTTTAGTTTGGAAGATCGTGTGTTCCACACAGCACTCAGTGACAGACTGCGTTCCACACAGCACCGGGTGACATACTTTGCACTCCACACAGCCCTAAAAGACAGACTATGTACTCCATACAGCACTGAGTGACAGACTATGCCCTCTACACTGTACTGAGTGACAGACTGTGTTCCACACAGCACTGAGTGACAGACTATGCCCTCTACACAGTACTGAGTGACAGACTATGTGTTCCACACAGCACTGAGTGACAGACTATGCCCTCTACACTGTACTGAGTGACAGACTATGTGTTCCACACAGCACTGAGTGACAGACTATGCCCTCTACACAGTATTGAGTGACAGACTATGTGTTCCACACAGCACTGAGTGACAGACTATGCGTTCCTTACAGCACTGAGTGACAGACTGTTCTCCACACAGCACTGAGTGACAAACTATGCATTCCACATAACACTGAGTGACAGACTATGTGTTCCACACAGCACTGAGTGATAGACTATGCGCGCCACACAGCACTGAGTGACAGACTATGCGTTCCTTACAGCACTGAGTGATAGACTATGTACTCCACACAGCACTGAGTGACAGACTATGTACTTCACACAGCACTGAGTGACAGACTATGTACTCCACACAGCACTGAGTGATAGACTATGCGCGCCACACAGCACTGAGTGACAGACTATGCGTTCCTTACAGCACTGAGTGACAGAATATGCACTCCACAAAGCACTGAGTGATAGACTATGCGCTCCACACAGCATTGAGTGACAGACTATGTACTCCACACAGTACTGAGTGACAGACTATGTACTCCACACAGTACTGAGTGACAGACTATGCACTCTACACAGCACTGAGTGACAAAATATGCACTCCAATCAGTACTTCCCGCATAAACAGTAGTGAGAAGTGTGTCAATATGCAATCACTTTAGGTTTTCTCAGCGAGTGCTCATTGGTACACTTTCTTTCCCGTTAACCTCTGGGATTGTTTATTGGCGTAGTATTTGTTCGTGTCAACCTTGACGCTTCGTCATTGGCATAGTGAATTTTACCACGGAGATTAAACTTCTTCCTCCTAGTCCCTACTAGTGTACCACAGGAGATTAAACAGTCGCCTCCCATCATCCTCAAATTTGATTGCCTAGGTGCTTCGCATGGGTACACTCATCCTGAATGTACAATGTCGTCATCAGCCAGCCTTCCTTCATCTTCGATCAATTAGTCCGTTTTCTATGATGGCATATTTAATCCTATTTTCATATTTATCCCTATTTTCAATATTTTTTCCCCAAGATATTAAAGTGCTCCTTTCCGTTATCTCTAATTTCTAATGACGTCATCAGCCAGCCTGCCTTCAGCTTCACGCATCAAGACCGTTTTTTGTGATAGTATTTTTAATCTAATTGTTAATGATTTAATCTCATTTTCATATTTTTCTCATTTTCAAAGATTGATTCTATTCAAAAGACTGAATATTAAGCATAAGAAGGAAAACTGCAGAAGGCCTTTTGGGTGGACTGCTCAGTATCTTCTATTTATTTCTGCCCAAGTTGAAGCATTCATTAACTGTCCTTATGATATGAACTGCAGGTCCCATACATGAGAAGGAAGGGAAATAGCTCAATGTTCACACAGGTATTTACCAATGTCCTACCTATTGTCTATTAAATACCCCAATTAATTTATACCCTTTTTCATCCCCGTTTAACCGCTTATAGCCTTCAATCATGTCTCTCCATCAATATGCAGAAGATCCTATTAATATAAACCTTTATTATGCCCATTCGTCTGTTGGTACACCATACTCTTTGCCTAACTGTAGAATAGCTTATTTGTTCAAATATTTATAAAAGAGACAAATTAAATTGTGAGAAAGATTGCTAGTACTCTCAGCTAAAGATTGTTTACTCGTACCTAATATTCATAGTGTATTGCCTAAGGTCGTTTATTGAGCATAGGAATGAAATGAAACAGCCAATTTCCCATTCATATGAAATAAAGGAAACAACACAGAGTTTGAACTGAGAAGTATCTCACTCGTTTAGTATGAATATTTCCTAAGGGGGTATACAACTAGGATATTAAAAGTTGTTCAATTGCAATCAAACTTTTTGACTATGTCTATATGAAAAGGGCTGCAACTGTTTCAAGTTTCAGTATCACAGCCTAAATTGAAAGTGAGATTTTTTTCAACGAATTTTACACATTTTCAAAAATTTACTACAACCACACGTTTCAAATTAAATCACTTCTATGACACTCTTCTATTACATTAGCATATAGTAAAGGATTTGTATTACTGGATTTTCCGAAATATGTTTAGTTTTACTAATACAAATAGTCAAAGTTCCCCCCCAAATTATGCAAATATATTACGTTTAGTATTATTTATAAAATCAATAAATAATCTTAGGAAAATTACTTCTTACCAATTGTAGAGACAAACTCTATAAGGTGTAAGTTTCTTGTAAATTGAATACAAAATGAGAGAGTAGATGTTACGTTTATGTTACTTGAAAGGAAATAATTAAAAAATGAAGTCTATGGGGCTACCATCTGTACAACCAATTTCCTACAAAATTGGCACCCTTACAGATAGGCTTACGTCCAGTCAGGTGTACAAGTCATATGCAAATCGCCCGATAAACAATAAGAAAAAAAAAAATAGAAAAAATCTATTTTTTTTAACTAATTTCTTTTATAAATCTAATTATTAGTTTTTTTATTATATGCTATTGTGATAGCTGAGAGTCATAGACATGGTTTCAGTTGACACTTGTGTTTGATGTTAATTCTTGAACATTTTGGAAAATTGTTGATATATAACTAAATATTTTTTGTTATCCCTCCCTATTTATGCTACGATGCTGAGACTCGGATCAGATGAAGCTTTTTTGATATACAACTAGTCAAAAAAGTTTGACTGAAATCGAACGTGTTTTCATTTATTGCATAATTTTGTCATATCTGAAAATTATGCCCTGTGTCCCAAACGCAAAGATCATTACTCAACCGCCTGTTGAGCTGGCGTCTTGCGCTGGCTGCGATGGTCGGAGAGAGACTGAGCCATGGCCTGCGAGATGGCTGTGAGGACAACTGACTATGAACAAATAGGTTAGTCAGTTGATGGATTTGATGGATAGATGAATCCATTGACAGATAGATGGATGGATAGATGAATCCATTGACAAATACATGGATGGATAGATGAGTAGATGGATCGACAGAAGAGTACATTGATGGAGACATGAGAAGATTCAGGGATAGATGGAAGAAAAGATTGATATATAGATGGATAGAATGATACATAAATGGCTGACGTGACGAATAGGTTAATAAAAGGATTGATAGCTGGATGGATGGATATATATATAGATGGACAGATTGATAGACGGGACACAGAGACTTGCAATGCCGTGTAATGTCTGGTACCCCCCTAATGCTTGCATGAAATAAATATATGTTGTACCTAGTAGCCAAAACGCAGTACTCGGCCTTTCAGTTCTTCAATGCAAGGCGCGATTTGCCTAATAAGCCAAATTTTCATGAATTTATATATTTTTCCAATTTGTTTTCTTATGAAATTATAAATCTATTCATTTCACTATGCATGAGTAAATTGTTTTTTATTTGAGTTAAAACTAACGTAGATATATGACCGAACATAACCAACCCTACCTAACATAATCTATCTTAACCTAACCTAAACTAACATAACTTAGTAAATAATTTATGTTCTTAATATAATATAATATTAATGATTCATATAAACTAATTGGAAACGATTTATTGAAAATAACAAAATCACTCAGCATATTAGGCAAATCGGGCCTTGCATACTAGGCCTTGAAGTGCATTCTGGCTACTAAGTACGACATATATATATATATATATATATATATCAAACTGAAAACTCACACCCCAGAAGTGACTCGAACCCATACTCCCAGAAGCAACGCAACTGGTATGTACAAGACGCCTTAATCCACTTGACCATCACGACCGGACAAAATGAGGTGATAGCCGAGGCTATATGAACCACCCCACCGCCGGCACTCGGATAGTTATCTTGGGCATAGCATTTTACCAAATCACCTCATTCTTTGGGGCACACGTGAGGAACACAAATGCGAACAAGCCTGAATGGTCCCCAGGACATATGCAACTGAAAACTCACACCCCAGAAGTGACTCGAACCCATACTCCCAGAAGCAACGCAACTGGTATGTACAAGACGCCTTAATCCACTTGACCATCACGACCGGACAAAATGAGGTGATAGCCGAGGCTATATGAACCACCCCACCGCCGGCACTCGGATAGTTATCTTGGGCATAGCATTTTACCAAATCACCTCATTCTTTGGGGCACACGTGAGGAACACAAATGCGAACAAGCCTGAATGGTCCCCAGGACATATGCAACTGAAAACTCACACCCCAGAAGTGACTCGAACCCATACTCCCAGAAGCAACGCAACTGGTATGTACAAGACGCCTTAATCCACTTGACCATCACGACCGGACAAAATGAGGTGATAGCCGAGGCTATATGAACCACCCCACCGCCGGCACTCGGATAGTTATCTTGGGCATAGCATTTTACCAAATCACCTCATTCTTTGGGGCACACGTGAGGAACACAAATGCGAACAAGCCTGAATGGTCCCCAGGACATATGCAACTGAAAACTCACACCCCAGAAGTGACTCGAACCCATACTCCCAGAAGCAACGCAACTGGTATGTACAAGACGCCTTAATCCACTTGACCATCACGTCCGGACAAAATGAGGTGATAGCCGAGGCTATATGAACCACCCCACCGCCGGCACTCGGATAGTTATCTTGGGCATAGCATTTTACCAAATCACCTCATTCTTTGGGGCACACGTGAGGAACACAAATGCGAACAAGCCTGAATGGTCCCCAGGACATATGCAACTGAAAACTCACACCCCAGAAGTGACTCGAACCCATACTCCCAGAAGCAACGCAACTGGTATGTACAAGACGCCTTAATCCACTTGACCATCACGACCGGACAAAATGAGGTGATAGCCGAGGCTATATGAACCACCCCACCGCCGGCACTCGGATAGTTATCTTGGGCATAGCATTTTACCAAATCACCTCATTCTTTGGGGCACACGTGAGGAACACAAATGCGAACAAGCCTGAATGGTCCCCAGGACATATGCAACTGAAAACTCACACCCCAGAAGTGACTCGAACCCATACTCCCAGAAGCAACGCAACTGGTATGTACAAGACGCCTTAATCCACTTGACCATCACGACCGGACAAAATGAGGTGATAGCCGAGGCTATATGAACCACCCCACCGCCGGCACTCGGATAGTTATCTTGGGCATAGCATTTTACCAAATCACCTCATTCTTTGGGGCACACGTGAGGAACACAAATGCGAACAAGCCTGAATGGTCCCCAGGACATATGCAACTGAAAACTCACACCCCAGAAGTGACTCGAACCCATACTCCCAGAAGCAACGCAACTGGTATGTACAAGACGCCTTAATCCACTTGACCATCACGACCGGACAAAATGAGGTGATAGCCGAGGCTATATGAACCACCCCACCGCCGGCACTCGGATAGTTATCTTGGGCATAGCATTTTACCAAATCACCTCATTCTTTGGGGCACACGTGAGGAACACAAATGCGAACAAGCCTGAATGGTCCCCAGGACATATGCAACTGAAAACTCACACCCCAGAAGTGACTCGAACCCATACTCCCAGAAGCAACGCAACTGGTATGTACAAGACGCCTTAATCCACTTGACCATCACGACCGGACAAAATGAGGTGATAGCCGAGGCTATATGAACCACCCCACCGCCGGCACTCGGATAGTTATCTTGGGCATAGCATTTTACCAAATCACCTCATTCTTTGGGGCACACGTGAGGAACACAAATGCGAACAAGCCTGAATGGTCCCCAGGACATATGCAACTGAAAACTCTTATGAAATGATGATCACTTCTGGGGTGTGAGTTTTCAGTTGCATATGTCCTGGGGACCATTCAGGCTTGTTCGCATTTGTGTTCCTCACGTGTGCCCCAAAGAATGAGGTGATTTTTACTGTCGATAGTAATTGAAAAGTCAATTCTCCAAAATTCATTTTTATTTCTAGTCTGACGCGATGCTTGAACGCGTTTCGTAATAACATATTACATTTTCAAAGACTTTAGTTTACACACACACAACTGTAACCTGAAAACACTTAACAGAGTTTTACTAATTCTAACGCTAAACAGCTTGTCTTATATACTCGCATTTGGGTGAGGTGATAAGTTGGAACTGTTCTGGATGAGGTGAACAAACGTTTGACCAACACAAGACAGGACACAGTGCAATGGGTATAAATTGGATTAGTGAAAGGGAAGAATGGAAGCATCTGCAAAGGGCCTATTGGCCTGTACTTCCTCTTGATGCTTCTATATTGGTTCGGAGTCTTGAAATGGGTAGAATATAGTTGTGCATTAATTGGCTGTTGATTGCTGGTGTTGACGTTTTTGATGTGTAGTGCTTCGCAGATGTCAAGCCGCCTGCTATCGCTGTATCTATCGATGATTTCTGTGTTGTTTGTTAAGACTTCTCTGGTGATGGTCTGGTTGTGGGAAGAGATTATATGTTCCTTAATGGAGCTCTGTTGCTTATGCATCGTTAATCACCTGGAAAGAGATGTTGTTGTCTTGCCTATATACTGAGTTCTTTGAGGCTTACAGTCCCCAAGTGGGCATTTGAAGGCATAGACGACGTTGGTCTCTTTTAAGGTATTCTGCTTTGCGTCTGGAGAGTTTTTCATGAGTAGGTTGGCCGTTTTTTTGGTTTTATAGTAAATGGTCAATTGTATCTTCTGATTTTTGTCTGTAGGGATAACGTTCCTATTAACAATATCTTTCAGGACCCTTTCCTCCGTTTTATGAGCTGTAGAAAAGAAGTTCCTGTAAAATAGTCTAATAGGGGGTAAAGGTGTTGTGTTAGTTGACTCTTCAGAGGTTGCATGGCGTTTCACCTTCCTTTTTATGATGTCTTCAACGAAACCATTGGAGAAGCCGTTGTTGACTAGGACCTGCCTTACCCTACAGAGTTCTTCATCGATTTGCTTCCATCCTGAGCTGTGGCTGAGAGCATGGTCGACGTAAGCATTGACAACACTTCTCTTGTACCTGTCTGGGCAGTCACTATTGGCATTGAGGCATATTCCTTTGTTTGTTTCCTTAGTGTAGACTGCAGTGTGGAAACCTCCGCTCATTTCCGTGACTGTTACATCTAGAAAGGGCAGCTTCCCATCCTTCTCCATCTCGTAAGTGAAACTCAACACAGAATTTTGTTCGAATGCCTCCTTCAGCTCCTGCAGATGTCTGACATCAGGTACCTGTGTAAAAATGTCGTCAACATACCTGCAGTATATGGCCGGTTTCAAGTTCATGTCGACTAAGACCTTCTGTTCGATGGTACCCATGTAGAAGTTTGCAAACAGGACACCTAGGGGAGAACCCATGGCGACCCCATCTACTTGCTTATACATGTGCCCATCCGGGCTCAAGAAGGGTGCCTCTTTAGTACAAGCTTGGAGTAGTTTCCTTAGAATGTTTTCTGGTTTGTCAAGAGGAGTACAGGCCGGATCACGACACACTCTGTTCGCTATCATCCCGATTGTTTCATCCACAGGTACGTTGGTAAACAGTGATTCTACGTCCAACGAGGCTCTTATCCCTGTGGCCCGTGTTCCCCGCAGTAAGTCAAGAAATACCTTTGCAGACTTCAGGCTGAAGGTGCAAAGGACATAAGGAGTCAGCAAGCCATTGAGTCGCTTCACCAGCCTGTACGTGGGAGTGGGTATCTGGCTGATGATTGGCCGAAGTGGATTTCCAGGCTTATGTGTCTTGACATTTCCATACGTGTATCCAGGTTTATATTCCCCAATAATCTTTGGCAGTTCGGAGTCCGGATTTCTTGGCGTTCACAGTTTCGATCAATTTGTTGACCTTTGCTTTCAATTCGGCTGTAGTGTCCTTCGTTATCCTTTGGAATTTAGTTTGGTCAGAGAGAATGAGGTTCATTTTCGCCAGATATTCGTTTGCCTTACTCCGTTTGAAAGGAGCCGAGGTTTCCCCACTGCAGTCTACACTAAGAAAACAAACAAAGGAATGTGCCTAAATGCCAACAGTGACTGCCCAGACAGGTACAAGAGGAATGTTGTTAACGCTTATGTCGCCCGCGCTCTCAGCCACAGCTCAGGATTGAAGCAAGTCGATGAAGAACTCTGTAGGGTAAGGCAGGTCCTAGTCAACAACAGCGTCTCCAATGGTTTCGTTGAAGACATCATAAGAAGGAAGGTGAAGCGCCATGCAACCTCTGAAGAGACAACTAACACAACACCTATACCCCCTATTAGACTATTTTACAGGAACTTCTTTTCCACAGCTCATAAAACGGAGGAAAGGGTCCTGAAAGATATTGTTAATAGAAATGTTATCCCTACAGACAATAATCAGAAGATACAACTGACGATTTACTATAAAACCAAAAAAACGGCCAACCTACTCATGAGAAACTCTCCAGACACAAAGCAGAATGCTTTAAAAGAGACCAACGTCGTCTATGCCTTCAAATGCCCACTTGGGGACTGTAAGCCTCAAAGAACTCAGTATATAGGCAAGACAACAACATCTCCAGGCGATTAACGATGCATAAGCAACAGGACTCCATTAAGGAACATATAATCTCTTCCCACAACCAGACCATCACCAGAGAAATCTTAGCAAACAACACAGAAATCATCGATAGATACAGCGATAGCAGGCAGCTTGACATCTGCGAGGCACTACACATCAAGAAGTCAACACCAGCAATCAACAGCCAATTAATGCACAACTATATACTACCCACTTCAAGACTCCGCTCCAATATAAAAGCATCAAGAAATATGGGCCAATAGGCCCTCTGCAGTTACTTCCATTCTTACCTTCAATTTACCCAATTAATACCCATTGTTTCGTGTTCTGTCCTGTGATGAAAGTTTTGTTCACCTCATCCAAAACTGTTGTAACATATCACCTCACCCAAAATGCGTGTATAAAATAAAATGAAAGCTGTTTAAATCATCATATTATGGGCTCACCATAGCCCGTGCTACATGGACACTTCGTCCTGAGTAGCTAAATCTTTAACAACTACACCATGTTTAAATCATAGCATAGTAAGAACTCTGTTTAGTATTTGCAGGTTATAGTTATGTGTGTGTATACTAAAAGTGTTTGAAAATGTAATAAGTTACTACGAAACGCGTTCAAGTGTCGCGTCAGACTAGAAATAAAAATGAATTTTGGAGAATTGATTTTTCAATTACCATCAACAGTGAAAAGAAACATAAGAAATATTGAGAAAATTCGTGTTAGAATTATTAATCTTACGTTTTCGATCATATTTAATAATATATCTCTACAGGAAAGACTGCTACCAAAATATACTAATATTAAAACGCGCGTCCCAGCAGCAAGGAATCAAGCCTTCACGATAAAATATCGCCAAGATCTGATTCGTAATCAGATTCATAAGGCAGGAAATGAAATCAAAGACAACAAAACGCAACTACTTCATGCTACAAACCAATGGAGAAACAGCAACATCGACGAAAGTCTCTGTTCTCGCATCGAGCAACACCTCGACATCCTCACAGATCGACATCACCTCAGCACCGAAACCAGGATAATCAAGAAGCTAACAACGTTATATAGAAGACCTATGGCAATTCCACGACCAAGAGACGGCTTCCTGAACCTTGCAGGAATCAACCTCACTGAGGACCAAGTCACTCTCCTAAATCTGGGTATAAACTGTCACGTTATGTCCAGAGCAAGTGAGATGGCCCGGAAAGTGGAGTTGGAGATCCTGTTGGACGACATATTCGACCTCGAGACACAAAAGAAGGTCACCACCAAAGACACCTTACAAGCAGAACTTATTGCGGAAGGAGGAAAGAATCGAGGCAACTACAGAAGCACCATACTGTCCCCCGAGCTCAAAGCGGCAGGTAAGAGCCTTCGTGAGAACATGGAAATAGTCGTCAGAAGAGGTGACAAGTCGCCAATATATGTAATTCTTAAAAAAGACGAATATCTGGCGAATTTAACCTCATTCTCTCTCTGACCAAACTAAATTCCAAAGGGTAATGAAGGACACTACAGCCGAATTGAAAGCAAAGGTCAACAAATTGATCGAAACTGTGAACGCCAAGAAATCCGGACTCCGACCTGCCAAATATTATTGGGGAATATAAACCTGGATACGCGTATGGAAATGTCAAGACACATAAGCCTGGAAACACACTTTGGCCAATCATCAGCCAGATACCCACACCCACGTACAGACTGGCGAAGCGACTCAATGGCTTGCTGACTTCTTATGTCCCTTGCGCCTTCAGCCTGAAGTCTCCAAAGAAATTTGTTGACTTACTGCGGGGAACACGGGCCACAGGGATAAGAGCCTTATTTGACGTAGAATGACTGTTTACCAACGTACCTGTGGATGAAACAATCCGGATGATAGCGAACATCAAAAGATCCGGCCGGATCACGAGTGTGTCGTGATCCGGCCTGTACTCCTCTTGACATACCACAAAATATTCTAAGGAAACTACTCCAAGCTTGTACTAAAGAGGCACCCTTCTTGAGCCAGGATAAGGACATGTATAAGCAAGTAGATAGGGTCGCCATGGGTTCTCCCCTAGGTGTCCTGTTTGCGAACTTCTACATGGGTACCATCGAACAAAAGGTCTTAGTCGACATGAACTTGAAACCGGCCATATACTGCAGGTATGTTCACGACATTTTTACACACGTACCTGATGTCAGATGTCTGTAGGAGCTGAAGGAGGCATTTGAGCAAAATTCTGTGTTGCGTTTCACTTACGAGATGGAGAAGGATAGGAAGCTGCCCTTTCTGGATGTAACAGTCATGGAAACGAGCGGAGGTTTCCACACTGCAGTCTACACTAAGGAAACAAACAAAGGAATGTGCCTAAATGCCAACAGTGACTGCCCAGACAGGTACAAGAGGAATGTTGTTAACGCTTATGTCGACCGCGCTCTCAGCCAGAGCTCAGGATGGAAACAAGTCGATGAAGAACTCTGTAGGGTAAGGCAGGTCCTAGTCAACAATGGCTTCTACAATGGTTTTGTTGAAGACATCATAAAAAAAAGGTGAAACGCCATGCAACCTCTGAAGAGACAACTAACACAACACCTGTACCCCCTATTAGACTATTTTATAGGAACTTCTTTACACAGCTCATAAAACGGAGGAAAGGGTCCTGAAAGATATTGTTAATAGAAACGTTATCCCTACAGACAAAAATCAGAAGATACAATTGACCATTTACTATAAAACCAAAAAAACAGCCAACCTACTCATGAGAAACTCTCCAGACACAGAGCAGAACGCTTTAAAAGAGACCAACGTCGTCTATGCCATCAAATGCCCACTTGGGCACTGTAAGCCTCAAAGAACCCAATATATAGGCAAGACAACAACATCTCTTTCCAGGCGATTAACGATGCATAAGCAACAGGGCTCCATTAAGGAACATATAATCTCTTCCTTGAACCAGACCATCACCAGAGAAATCTTAGCAAACAACACAGAAATCATCGATAGATACAGCGATAGCAGGCGGCTTAACATCTGCGAGGCACTACACACCAGCATTCAACAGCAAATTAATGCACAACTATATTCTACCCACTTCAAGACTCCGCTCCAATATAGAAGCATCAAGAAATATGGGTCAATAGGCCCTCTGCAGTTACTTCCATTCTTACCTTAAATTTACCCAATTAATACCCATTGTTTCGTGTTGAAAGTTTTGTTCATCTCATCCAAAACTGTTGTAACATATCACTTCACGCAAAATGCGGGTATAAAATAAAATGAAAGCTGTTTAAATCATAGCATAGTAAGAACTCTGTTTAGTGTTCTCAGGTTATAGTTGTGTGTGTGTAAACTAAAAGTCTTTGAAAATGTAATAAGTTACTACGAAACGCGTTCAAGTGTGACGTCAGACTAGAAATAAAAATGAATTTTGGAGATTTGATTTTTCAATTACCATCAACAGTGAAAAGAAACATAAGAAATATTGAGAAAATTCGTGTTAGAATTATTAATCTTACTTTTTCGGTCATATTTAATAATATATGTCTACAGGAAAGACTGCTACCAAAATATACTAATATATATATTTATATATGTATAAATATATATATATATATATATATATATATATATATATATATATATATATATATATATATATATATATATATATATATATATATATATATATATATATATATATATTAGTATATTTTGGTAGCAGTCTTTCCTGTAGACATATATTATTAAATATGACCGAAAAAGTAAGATTAATAATTCTAACACGAATTTTCTCAATCTTTCGTACATTACGCTTCACTGTTGGAGGTAAATCAAAAATCACTTCTCCAAAATTCATTTTTATTTCTAGTCTGACGCGACATGGGCGCGTTTCGTAAAACTTATTACATTTTCAAAGAGAAAATGTAATAAGTTTTACGAAACGCGCCTGTGTCGCGTCAGACTAGAAATAAAAATGAATTTTGGAGAAGTGATTTTTGATTTACCTCCAACAGTGAAGCGTAATGTACGAAAGATTGAGAAAATTTGTGTTAGAATTATTAATCTTACTTTTTCGGTCATATTTAATAATATATATATATATATATATATATATATATATATATATATATATATATATGTCGTACCTAGTAGCCAGAACGCACTTCTCGGCCTACTATGCAAGGCCCGATTTGCCTAATAAGCCAAGTTTTCATGAATTAATAGTTTTTCGACTGCCTAACTTACCTAACCTAACCTAAGCTAACTTTTTCGGCTACCTGACCTAACCTAACCTATAAAGATAGGTTAGGTTAGGTTAGGTAGGGTTGGTTAGGTTCGGTCACATATCTCCGTTAATTCTCCAATAAAAAAAAATTGACCTCATACATAATGAAATAGGTAGCTTTATCATTTCATAAGAAAAAAATTAGAGAAAATATATTAATTCAGGAAAACTTGGCTTATTAGGCAAATCGGGCCTTGCATAGTAGGCTGAGAAGTGCGTTCTGGCTACTAGGTACGACACACACACACACGGTATGGGTTCGAGTCACTTTTGGGGTGTGAGTTTTCAGTTGCATATAGTCCTGGGGACCATTCAGGCTTCTTGTTCTTCTTTCCTTAGGGCAGCCTAAGGAAAGGCTGCCTAAGGATATATATATATATATATATATATATATATATATATATATATATACATATATATATATATATATATATATATATATATATATATATATATATATATGCGAACAAGCCTGAATGGTCCCCAGGACAATATGCAACTGAAAACTCACACCCCAGAAGTGACTCGAACCCATACTCCCAGAAGCAACGCAACTGGTATGTACAAGACGCCTTAATCCACTTGACCATCACGACCGAACAAAATGAGGTGATAGCCGAGGCTATTTGAACCACCCCACCGCCGACACTCGGATAGTAATCTTGGGCATAGCATTTTACCAAATCACCTCATTCTTTGGGGCACACGTGAGGAACACAAATGTGAACAAGCCTGAATGGTCCCCAGGACAATATGCAACTGAAAACTCACACCCCAGAAGTGACTCGAACCCATACTCCCAGAAGCAACGCAACTGGTATGTACAAGACGCCTTAATCCACTTGACCATCATGACCGGACAAAATGAGGTGATAGCCGAGGCTATTTGAACCACCCCACCGCCGGCACTCGGATAGTAATCTTGGGCATAGCATTTTACCAAATCACCTCATTCTTTGGGGCACACGTGAGGAACACAAATGCGAACAAGCCTGAATGGTCCCCAGGACAATATGCAACTGAAAACTCACACCCCAGAAGTGACTCGAACCCATACTCCCAGAAGCAACGCAACTGGTATGTACAAGACGCCTTAATCCACTTGACCATCACGACCGGACAAAATGAGGTGATAGCCGAGGCTATTTGAACCACCCCACCGCCGGCACTCGGATAGTAATCTTGGGCATAGCATTTTACCAAATCACCTCATTCTTTGGGGCACACGTGAGGAACACAAATGCGAACAAGCCTGAATGGTTCCCAGGACAATATGCAACTGAAAACTCACACCCCAGAAGTGACTCGAACCCATACTCCCAGAAGCAACGCAACTGGTATGTACAAGACGCCTTAATCCACTTGACCATCACGACCGGACAAAATGAGGTGATAGCCGAGGCTATTTGAACCACCCCACCGCCGGCACTCGGATAGTAATCTTGGGCATAGCATTTTACCAAATCACCTCATTCTTTGGGGCACACGTGAGGAACACAAATGCGAACAAGCCTGAATGGTCCCCAGGACAATATGCAACTGAAAACTCACACCCCAGAAGTGACTCGAACCCATACTCCCAGAAGCAACGCAACTGGTATGTACAAGACGCCTTAATCCACTTGACCATCACGACCGGACAAAATGAAGATTACTATGCCCAAGATTACTATCCGAGTGCCGGCGGTGGGGTGGTTCAAATAGCCTCGGCTATCACCTCATTTTGTCCGGTCGTGATGGTCAAGTGGATTAAGGCGTCTTGTACATACCAGTTGCGTTGCTTCTGGGAGTATGGGTTCGAGTCACTTCTGGGGTGTGAGTTTTCAGTTGCATATTGTCCTGGGGACCATTCAGGCTTGTTCGCATTTGTGTTCCTCACGTGTGCCCCAAAGAATGAGGTGATTTGGTAAAATGCTATGCCCAAGATTACTATCCGAGTGCCGGCGGTGGGGTGGTTCAAATAGCCTCGGCTATCACCTCATTTTGTCCGGTCGTGATGGTCAAGTGGATTAAGGCGTCTTGTACATACCAGTTGCGTTGCTTCTGGGAGTATGGGTTCGAGTCACTTCTGGGGTGTGAGTTTTCAGTTGCATATTGTCCTGGGGACCATTCAGGCTTGTTCGCATTTGTGTTCCTCACGTGTGCCCCAAAGAATGAGGTGATTTGGTAAAATGCTATGCCCAAGATTACTATCCGAGTGCCGGCGGTGGGGTGGTTCAAATAGCCTCGGCTATCACCTCATTTTGTCCGGTCGTGATGGTCAAGTGGATTAAGGCGTCTTGTACATACCAGTTGCGTTGCTTCTGGGAGTATGGGTTCGAGTCACTTCTGGGGTGTGAGTTTTCAGTTGCATATTGTCCTGGGGACCATTCAGGCTTGTTCGCATATATATATATATATATATATATATATATATATATATATATATATATATATATATATATATATATATATATATATATATATATATATATATATATATATATATATATATATATGTCGTACCTAGTAGCCAGAACGCACTTCTTGATCTACTATGCATAGCGCGATTTGCCTAATAAGCCGAGTGATTTTCTTTATTTTTAATAAATTGTTTCCAATTAGTTTATTTAAATTATTTATAATATATTATATTAGGAACATAAATTATTGACTTAGTTGTGTTAGTTTAGGTAAGGTTAAGATACGTTAGGTTAGGTAGGGTTGTCATATATCTACATTAGTTTTAACTCAAATTTAAACAATTTAACTCATACATAATGGAATGGATAGCTTTATCACTTCATAAGAATTTTTTTTAGAAAAATACATAAATTCAGGAAAACTTGGCTTATTAGGCATATCAGGTCTTGCATAGTAAGCCGAGTACTTCGTTCTGGCTACTATGTACAACATATATATATATATATATATATATATATATATATATATATAACTGAAAACTCACACCCCAGAAGTGACTCGAACCCATACTGCCAGGAGCAATGCAACTGGTATGTACAGGACGCCTTAATCTGCTTGACCATCACAACCGGACATAAGGAAGTGATAGCTGAAGCCATTTGAACCACTTCCTCGCCGGCACTTGGATGGTAATCTTGGGCATAGCATTTTATCAAATCACCTCATTCTTTGGGGCACACGTGAGGAACACAAATGCGAACAAGCCTGAATGGTCCCCAGGACTATATGCAACTGAAAACTCACACCCCAAAAGTGACTCGAACCCATACTGCCAGGAGCAACGCAACTGGAATGTACAGGACGCCTTAATCAGCTTGACCATCACGCCCGGACATAAGGAAGTGATAGCTGAAGCTATTTGAATCACTTTCCCACCGGCACTCGGATGGTAATCTTGGGCATAGCATTTTATCAAATCACCTCATTCTTTTGGGCACATGTGAGGAACACAAATGCGAACAAGCCTGAATGTTCCCCAGGACTATATGCAACTGAAAACTCACACCCCAAAAGTGACTCGAACCCATACTGCCAGGAGCAACGCAACTGGAATGTACAGGACGCCTTAATCCGCTTGACCATCACGACCGGACATAAGGAAGTGATAGCTGAAGCTATTTGAATCACTTCGCCACCGGCACTCGGATGGTAATCTTGGGCATAGCATTTTATCAAATCACCTCATTCTTTGGGGCACATGTGAGGAACACAAATGTGAACAAGCCTGAATGATCCCCAGAACTATATGCAACTGAAAACTCACACCCCAGAAGTGACTTGAACCCATACTGCCAGGAGCACTATGCAACTGGTGGACAGGGCACCTTATCCACTCGACCATCACAACCGGACAAAAGCTGATGGTAGCCGAGGCTATTTGCCCATCAACCCGCCGGGACTCTCGTGGTAATCTTGGGCATAATACTTTATCAAATCACCTCATTCTTTGGGGCACACAAGAGGAACACAAATGAGAACAAGCCTGAATGGTCCCCAGGCATACATGCATCTGAAAACTCACACCCCATAAGTGACTCGAACCTATACCGCCAGGAGCACTATGCCATTGGTGTACAGGGCACTTTATCCACTCGACCATCATGACCAGACAAAATCTGATGTACAGGGCATCTTATCCACTCGACCATCCGGTCAATGATCATCGTTGATGATCCAAGATGATCCATTGATGGATGGATGATCCAAGGCGATCAACTGTCTGAGATTCACGAGGAGTGGATTGAGGGCTGAGAGTAGAGCTCTGGGGTCTTTGAGATAAGTTAACTAAGGTCAGGGTAGTGGATGAAGTAGAGTCATTATCCCGTCCTCGTTAGAATGGTAGCAGCGGTGTTTTCAGCAATTTCTCGATAAATTGTTGAAATGCTCTCGCGTCTTGGCCATTAGGTCACCAACAGTAGGTTTAAGATTTGAATTAAGTGTAGGCATATAAGTTAGGATTATAAGGGGGTCGCCCTTGTTAGTTGGACAGGATACTTATTACTCGACCCTCTGAAACTAATTAAAAGGGTGTTGCATGGTTTCTTCGCAACAGCAATTCTTGTTTCTGAATTGTCCGGGCGGGGAAGTAAATCGGACGCTATTATTTACCCTGAGGGAGTGTTAGACGACCCAATCGCTAGACTTTACGGTAAAGCCATGAAAGTAACCGAGGTTAGCTGAGGGATGGCCTAGTGAATTCTCTAGCAACGGAATGACAGTAACGTCGGACAGTAGATTCGTATGTCGTTCCGCCTTCTAGTCTAACCATTGACCGCGAAGGCAGGTATTTTCATACTTTTGGAATCTAGGTATATGCGTTTACCTAAGCTCGGGGCGACAGGGTGGGCCGGGACGGTTATAGTTTTAAATCGAGTTTGTTAAGTAGATGTTAGTATTCTTTTAAATTCAGTGTTTCCCTCAGATTTCTGTGTTCCAGTGTTTAAAGTTTCGTTTCTTAAGTAATAAATTAAGTTCCCCTTGTAGTTTTAAGATTTCCCCTAATTAAGTTGTATATTCCTAGGATATATCTAGAGAAAGAGTTGTTGGAAATTTCCAACACTAATAAACTACTATTGTATTTTAATACATCAACATCATTATATACTAACTACAGTAGTTATTAATTTCACTAACAGTAGTGTCAACATAAATTAACCATTTCATCTGCGTATTAGTGCTAGAATTCTCATGAAATCGAGTAGCAAAATTGCGTCAGATAATGTCTAGTTAGACACATTTATTACCAATGTGTTAGAGAATTGAATGTGGTTCTCTAAAATTATCAGTATTCCATGTAATAAATACCTACGGATAATATGACTCCCGATAATCTAAAACCGAGAGTTATTAACTGAAATTATTATCAAGTAGCAGTTTTATCTGTTACGTACGAATGCTATGGAGAGAATAAAAATCTTCTCCATTTCTCGTTTAACACCATTAAACAAGAATATGATAATATTTAAGTCCCTATAATTGCAACCCAGTTCTCATTAGCGTATTACATCAATAATTACGCGGAAAAGAATTATCCGTGATTAATAATTTCTGTGGTGAATGTGAGAGACGGGTTGAGGGAAGGCGGAGATGCCATTGTACACAAGGCATCCCTGGCGAGAAGAGTGGCGAGACACGTGGTAGTGACTGGGGAGTTTTTATCGACAAGAATTACGTTGATACCCGTTTAATAGTCAAGAATTACCTATTCACGTGTTCTATAGTGCTCTGCCAGTTAATAACGCGTCAACAATTGAAGCCACAGCCCGTAATTACGTATACACAGCAGTGGACATCTGGGACTGGCTGACGCGATTTCGGCAGACCTTAGTATTTGATACGCTCATGCTAAGTATACCATTCTCGTTTGATGCATCATTCTAGATTGTATATTTGTGGGTAGTCTGTCGTTATACAGCATGGATACCTAATACACAACGTTAGTTGATTTTCCACATTTTCTCAGTTTTCATGAATATTTGAAATAATTCGTAGCCTAATCAAATGCTACTTAAATTTCTCTGATTTCAGCGTGTATATGAGGAGTCAACAAGTTGTTTCTCTTCATTCGTGATATTCATCTCGGGTTCTTTCTTTATAGGGATCCTGTGACCATGAGGACGAATGACGAAATGGCGTTACAGAAATCGTCTTACAGATAAGACATTTATTTCATACAAATTTATCTAAGATTATTACTGATTTCCATATAATTCATAAAGGATCTTTACAGTGAATAATTTATTGCCAGAAATGATGATTTGGTAATTAATGTGTTTGCTCTTACTGTTGCTCAATAATTCATAATCTTTAATATTCATAATTTGAGTTATCATATCTTTGAATCTATTGTAGTTTAGATTTACTATGTTACTAACTTAACAATGAACTAGTGATGAACCACACTGGTTCCTAGATATATATGAACTTCTAGAAATACCCCCCCAATGTTGATATTTGAGGCTTTGACTTGAATTAATTAATAATACAGTCGATTCATTATTTTCAAGTGATAATTCATTTAATTAATATCCATAGACACTGGTTCTCTAGTGTCATTCTAATGATCACTTTTACTCGTTTTCCCTCTTTTCTCAAAAGTGGGTGGTCCTTCAATTTATTTAAATACAATAATCAAATAATTGAATATATGAGTCAAGCTCCAGAAATCCAACATTATGGTCCTTCGAACCGGATACATACCAATTAACTTTACTAATTAATCATAACTAATCAAAGTGTGAAGTAGTCTAGACTAACCACATTTTATTAATTGTGGCTACCGGCAGTGTACCACATAGGTTAGCCTAATTCACACCAATTTATTTGCTGCTTATACCTCATTTATAAAGTAGCACTCGTGGGACACAGTCAATTGCCTACAACACTCAGACCTATACCTCACACTGAGGTAAGAATCTTCAGGTCACCAGGAGCAACAGCTCATAACTTCTATAACAATTCCACATTAACACCTGCTTTAGAGTGGCCTCACCATCTAACTATTATTTATTTAGGTGGTAATGACATCCATCCAACTCGACACCCAGCTGAGGTAACTAATCACCTTAAAACAATAATTTCATCATTTAAACTTGTTAGCAGTTGAGTAGTGTTCACATTGGTGGAACCTCGCCAACTGAGCAATAATAATCATTGGGGAGTGGGTCCAGAATATTACCAAAGAGCTGCCAAATATATAAACTTTAGGCTGAGGAAGAGAGTACAATTGGATGCCACTTACATTCAATTTACAGCCCGACCATACAGGCAAAACCTGGCAAGAGATGGTGTACACCTGTCAGGTGAGTATAGGTCACATGTAGTTGACAAATTGATTAACATAATCAATCACCATAAAAGGCTGTGGCTGGCAAGCCAAATTAATTGTACATAATTGTATTTTCACCTGTGTGTGCAAGTTTACCTTTATAAACTATAAAATCTAAAAACCCAAAAACACAGCACAACTATATATTCACATTATTGCACCACAAATTAATCTATGCCAACCTTTATTAGGTAGGAATTTAGGCTGTGATTGTGCTGAATTTGGCACAAATGCAGACTAAATAAATTCGTAGTTTCTTAGGTAGAAATTTTACAACTAGTCTTGGACTAGTCAGTAGTGCATACATTATTCATTCTTGTGCTGACCCTATCAAGGGTGGGATTCAACTTTATAGTAACTCTGATTGGAGTATATTCATATTAATTATTTGTGTACTCATTATTTGTGTGTATGCATTTTGAATGCTTCTGAATTATCACCATTACATCTAATGGTGATAAAGATGAGCTAGCCGGAAGAAAGTTAATGGTGAAGTTCAAGCACTGCTCAAAATCCTTAGCAACTTATTGTTAGGTAGGTACATTTAACCTCGAGTGAGGTAGAGTGTAATTTAGCCAGATTAATTTAGGCTATACTCAATATTACTTGTCAGCTAATGAGCAAGTACCCAAGCTTCATTAGTAATACTTATTCAAGTCCTATGAAATTTGGACTTAAAGCCACCATGGCTACTCCTGAACAATTAAGGAGAACCTATATTGGCCTTAAAGGTCATTTAACTAGACTAATTAATAAGTCTGATACCTTGTCTAAAGCAACTCCCATTGATTACTATCGACTAGAAACATCAGTAAGAGTGGCTGATCTAAAATTTGATCAAGTTAGATCTACAAGCCTGTCTTATCTCCACCTACTGAATGCAACTGAAACTGATCCTGATGAAATAGATCAAATTTTAGCAGATATTTCATGGTATGAAGATGAGACTCAAGATAAACTTGACATACTATCTAATATAGTAACACAATCTAAATCTAATGCAAATAATACTAGGTCTCAATCCAGTAATCCATTACCTGAGGTTCGTCTACCTACTTTAGACTTACCTACATTTGCAGGGCTGGATGAAGAAAATTGGGACACATTTTGGACTTCATTTGAAGTTCATATACATAAGAAATCTTCTCTTGACAAAATTTCTGAATTCTCATACCTGATTAGTCTTCTCAAAGGGGAGGCTAAAAAGGTCATAAATAACCTAGCTCTCACTGAGAGTAATTATGAGGAAGCTATAAAACTGCTAAAGTTGAACTATTGCAACAAGGAGTTGAGTATAGCTAACCTTTATTACCAGTTGCCGGATCTGAATGCACCAAGTAGCAGACCAGACTCACTTCAAATCTTCAGGCTAGAAGTAGAGTCTCTAGTGAAGGCCTTAGGTACTAAAGTTGTTGTACCAGCCTCAGAAATGTCAATCAAGTTACTTTTGCAGAGGAAATTACCTCGAAATATCTTACCAGAAATCTGCTCACGCTATAAAACCGAGTTTCTCACTCTCGAGCAAATATTCGAGGGACTGAGAATAACGGTTAACAGGTTGAAGACTCATGATAAGATTAAACCTGAGTCTAAACCACCTAACATTGAAAACTCAGTCAAACCCAAATCGACTTTGAATAAGTCCAATAAATTCAAACCTAAGACTACTCCATCCACTGGAAAAAGGAGTAGTCTCCCTCTGACGTTACAACTGATATGTCTACTAAAAAGACAAACTCAGCCAGAGAGAGAAGGTGTCTGTTCTGTGATCAAGAACATGTCGCCTACAAATGCACTGTTTATCCTAATTTTAATACCAGGATTAAACGACTACAAGAATTACACAGATGCACGAAGTGCATGGGTTCTCATGATCCAGTAAATGTGTAGTGCAACTACGGTTATGCAGTAGATGCAACAAAGGTGTACATCATTATGCCTTATGTAGAAAAACTTCTACACAATCTATGACACCTAGGGAGAATTCTATGAATTCTACCACAGTACAATATTGCAAGGTACATCAAGAAATAAATGTACTTGCTACTGAGTCAGGCAATAATAACACTCTGCCTACAACTCAACTCAAACTAATTGACAGGAAGTCTAGAGTTAACACTAGAGGCCTCTTTGATCAAGGATCACAGAAAACCTTCATCACACAACAATTAGTCGAGCAGTTAAAATTAAAACCTGCCAAAAGTGTGAGACTGAATATTTCTGGGTTCCTGACTAATAGTGGACCTCGTGAATACCAAGTAGTCAAGGTGTTAGTGAGACTTGGATCTTCCACTAGTCCAATACAAGCGGTAGTAGTAGATAAACTTCCTTCAGACCTGCAGGTCACAGGACTAGCTCGCACTGCGAGATATCTTAAACGAAACCGCATGAGGCTAGCAGATTACAAAATAAATTCTGACTGCCTCACTGATGTTGGTATACTTATAGGCGCTGACCATTATTATAAATTTATAACGGGATGCACCAGACAACATGGAATGAATTTGTTGTCATCTGCTGGAGGCAAGTTGCTTACTGGACCGGTGCTTTTCCAACAAAACCCAGCGTCAACCAACCAACAATCTAACAATACAATAGTGGCATGACTTAGCTTGGAACAGTCACCCCTACATTTCAGAGAAATATCTGAAGATAATGAGTCTGATCCACCTGTACATCGTCTGTGGGATTTAGACACTTTAGGTATTGTCCCTGATAAACCAAGCCCTGATGATATGTGGACTTACCAGCAATATCTGGACACAGTTGTCTATAAGGACAAACAATACTGGGTGAGACTACCATGGAAGTTAAATCATCCACAACTTCCAGTTAATTATTTCATGGCAGCCTCTCAATTACAGTCTCAATTAATATGGCTGAAGAAACAGCCAGACAAATTGAACATGTATCATCAATTAATTCAACAACAACTCAATAGTAAATTTATCGAAGTTGTTGATAATGATGACCGAAAAATAGGTCACTATTTACCCCATCACGCTGTGGTGAAAGATTCATTAACAACGCCAATACGTATTGTCTTCAACTGTAGTGCCAAAGTGAAGGCAAACAGCGTGTCTTTGAATGAATGTCTCCAAACGGGACCTAGCCTAACACAAAGGCTACATGATGTACTATTACGATTCCGCACTGGTATTTTCGCTTATACTGCTGATATCAGTAAAGCTTTCCTTAGAGTAGGTTTGCAAGAAGAGGATCAAAACTACACCAAATTTCTCTGGATTAAGGATCCACTGGATCCTGACAGTGATGTCATAACCTACCGGTTTGCCTCTGTGCTATTCGGAGCGACTTCCTCCCCGTTTCTACTTCAAGCCACATTAGATGATTTGAGGAAGTCAAATAGCCCTTATAAAACAGAGATCAGTGACAACTTGTATGTCGATAATTTCCAGGGAACTACAAATGACAGATCCAAATTGGTAAAAATTTACCATGAGACTAACCATGAGTTATTAGGAGCCAATATGCCACTACAATCATGGGCCTCAAACAACAAATCGTTAAACCAGATAATCGAGAAAGAATTTCCGGGTTATCAGGTGCCTAATCAATTAAAAGTTCTGGGCATGGATTGGAACACAGGTACTGACGAGATGAATGTCAAGTCAGTACAAACCAATAATTCAACCCTTACCATGAGAAAATTACTCTCGTATGTCAGTCAACCATTTGGCCCTTTAGGCTTACTTAGTCCTATATTAATAAGGGGCAAACTCCTAATGCAGGAATGCTGGCAGAAACATATGGGATGGGATGATCCATTACCAATTGAGTTGCAAGATAAATGGCAAATACTCGCAACGGATTTCAATCAATTAGGTGTTTTGAAATTTCCTCGTAATGCTTCAGGACAAAACTTACCTACAAATTTGCACGTTTTTTGCGATGCCTCTGGCAAAGCGTATGGCGCTGCAGCCTACTTAGTCAATAGTGCACAATCAATTTTACTCACATCTAATGCAAGAGTTGCTCCAATCAAGAAGAGATCTTTACCTCAAATGGAGTTAACTGCATTGCTGGTGGGAGTAAGATTGGCTCATTGCCTGACCAAGACACTCAATAATATCCACTTTGGTGAAATCGCAGTGTGGTCAGATAATGAGGCAGTCTTACAATGGGTAAGAAATAACAACAATAAAACTCCCTACGTTAGTAATCGCGTTAGGGAAATTCATGAACTATCTGCTGGATATAAATTTAGACATGTCCCCACTAAGGACAATCCTACAGATTACTTATCTCGAGGTTTAACATTAAAACAACTAATCAAGTCTTCGTTGTGGTTTAATGGACCTCCATGGCTTGTTAGTGGTCAGTGGCCCAAACAGGAGCCACAAGTCATAGTGACCAATATCACTACTCCCATGAAAGAACCAGAACCTCATCGAATCTCAGCTATTAATCCTCACAATTATTCTAACTTGAGTAAGTTATTAAGAGTGACAGCACATGTGTTTGACTTTCTTGCTAAGATAGGAATTAGACATAAGTTTCCCAATCCTATACTCTACTGGATCAAACGTGCACAACAAGAGACGTATGGAAGTGAATATGAAAATCTTCCAGATAAATTAACCAAGTCTCTAGGTATCTGGTATGATACCAACACTCATAATATACTAAGATGTGGAGGACGTTTGCTTCATGCAAAAATTGATCTGGATACAAAGAATCTGCTCCTTCTACCACGTCACCACATTATTACTAAACTTCTAGTTTTACATCACCATCAATATGGTACTTTGCATGGTGGAGTGTTAGACACTCTCACCGACCTAAGACAGAAATATTGGCTTTCTTAAGGTCGTCAAACTGTCAAATCAATCATTAAGTTCTTTGTAATCTGCAAAAGATACGACGCTTGAGTGTGTCCTTACCCAGGACCTCCACCACTCCCTAAGGAGAGAGTAGTTCATCTTCGTCCTTTTGAGACCACTGGTGTCGATTACACAGGAGCCTTACTTCTCACTGGCACGCCAGATAAGATACCGGTGAAAGCTTATATTTGCCTCTCCACGTGTGCTACCACACAAGGCGTACATCTAGAAGTGACTTCGGACATGAGTGCTGAAGCCTTCATCCAAGCTTTTCGTAGATTTGCAGCTCGCAGATCCTGTCCTAAACTAATGATATCTGATAATGGTTCAAATTTTGTGGCAGGAGAAGCCTGCCTACGAGAGATATGGAATCATCCAGAAGTGCAGTCTGTCATGCAGAGACGACAATGCCACTGGAAATTTATTGCTCCCAGAGCCCCCTGGCAAGGTGGGTTCTACGAACGTATGATAGGGACTGTCAAGAAATGTTTAAAGAAGACCTTGCATCGACAGAAAATTAGTTACACTGAACTCCAAACACTCGTCGTGGAAATTGAGGCGCGAGTCAACAATCGCCCATTAACTTACCTATCAGATGACTTCTCACAGAGAGAACCCCCTGAGTCCCTCACATTTAATATATGGAGGCCTGCTGAGCCCTCTGATACCTTTGGCAGAAGAGGATCCCGTCGACCCTTCCCATGTAACCAGGAGTGACTTAGTAGAAAGTTACCAACATCTCTCGAGAGTAATTGAAAGGTGGAATGAGGTGTGGGCTCGAGAGTACCTCACAGCTCTATGAGAGTACCACTATGGAGCTTCGAGCCCCTATAATAAAGTTCAACTCAAACCAGGAGACCTAGTATTGGTTGACAGTGATGGACCAAGGTCAGAATGGCCTATAGGCAAAATTGTTTCTATCCACTCAGATCACCTAGGCATCCTGAGAGTAGTACGGGTTCTGTACCGAGGCACTACTACCCTAAAAACATTAGAGAAGTTGGTACCTCTCGAATTAGCAGAACGAGTGTATCAGAACCAGCTTCACCAACAGTTTCCGAGGACGACAATTCTGATCCACCAAGCACCCGCCCAACTAGAGCAGCTGCTCAACAATGCAAACGGAGACTACAAGCCTATTATAGCTCTGACTAAGAGCAAATAATTTACTATCCAATTTGAGTAATCATGATGATGCTGTGTTGAGATGTCAAGTAACAAATCAGTTACAAGTCACAATGACCCAAGACATTCACTTCACAGTGGATTCTCAGTTACTTTAAATTGTATGATTTAATCCTTAATTTGTTTGTGTAGGCTGTCAACTATAACATTATTTCATCTAGAGCAACTATGAGTTTGCAAAACTTTAAGACTTAGTAACATAACCGTTACATGTCATTGCGACACCAGTCAAGGAGTACATTGTAGGCTTTATTAGTCATTAACTTTAGATAATTCACAATTCCATGTTTTCCATTTAACATGAGTTCCTTTACAAGACTTAACGTCTTGTATGTCCTTGACAATTACGGGACATCCGTTATGTGTGTACTAACGTACTAACATACTAACGTTAATACTAACTTCGGGATAGGTACGTCAGTACTCAACATTGCACTGCGACCCGAGTTTTCTCCCCCCGGAGTTATGTTAGAAATTTCCAACACTAATAATACTTATATATAATACCAACACTATTGTATTATAATACATCATCATCATTATATACTAACAACAGTAGTTATTAATTTCACTAACGGTAGTGTCAACATAAATGAACCGTTTCATCTGCGTATTAGTGCTAGAATTTTCATGAAATCGAGTAGCAAAATTGCGTCAGATAATGTCTAGTTAGACATGTTTATTACCAATGTGTTAGAGAATTGAATGTGGTTCTCTAAAATTATCAGTATTCCATGTAATAATTACCTACGGATAATATGACTCCCGATAATCTAAAACCGAGAGTTATTAAATGAAATTATTATCAAGTAGCAGTTTTATCTGTTACGTACGAATGCTATGGAGAGAATAAAAATCTTCTCCATTTCTCGTTTAACACCATTAAACGAGAATATGCTAATATTTAAGTCCCTATAATTGCAACCCAGTTCTCATTAGCTTATTACATCAATAATTACGTGGAAAAGAATTATCCGTGATTAATAATTTCTGTGGTGAATGTGAGAGACGGGTTGAGGGAAGGCGGAGACGCCATTGTACATAAGGCATCCTTGGCGAGAAGAGTGGCGAGACACGTGGTAGTGACTGGGGAGTTTTTATCGACAAGAATTACGTTGATACCCGTTTAATAGTCAAGAATTACCTATTCACGTGTTCTATAGTGCCCTGCCAGTTAATAACGCATCAACAATTGAAGCCACGGCCTGAAATTACGCGTACACAGCAGTGGACGTCTGGGACTGGCTGACGCGGTTTCGGCAAACCTTATTATTTGATACGCTCATGTTAAGTATACCATTCTCGTTTGATGCATCATTCTAGATTGTATATTTGTGAGTAGTCTGTCGTTATACAGCATGGATACCTAATACACAACGTTAGTAGATTTTCCACATTTTCTCAGTTTTCATGAATATTTGAAATAATTCGTAGCCTAATCAAATGCTACTTAAATTTCTCTGATTTCAGTATGTATACGAGGAGTCAACAAGTTGTTTCTCTTCATTCGTGATATTCATCTCGGGTTCTTTCTTTATTGGGATCCTGTGACCACGAGGCCGAAAGACGAAATGGTGTTACAGATAAGACATTTATTTCGTACAAATTTATCTAAGATTATTACTGATTTCCATATAATTCATATAGGATCTTTACAGTGAATAATTTATTGCCAGAAATGATGATTTGGTAATTAATGTGTTTGCTCCTACTGTTGCTTAATAATTCATAATCTTTAATATTCATAATTTGAGTTATCATATCTTTGAATATATTGTAGTTTAGATTTACTATGTTACTAACTCAATGATGAACTAGTGACGAACCACACTGGTTCCTAGATATATATATGAACTTCTAGAAATACCCCCCCCCCAATGTTGATATTTGAGGCTTTGACTTTAATTAATTAATAATACAGTCTATTCATTATTTTCAAGTGATTATTCATTTAATTAATATCCATAGACACTGGTTCTCTAGTGTCATTCTAATGATCGCTTTTCCTCGTTTTCCCTCTTTTCTCAAAAGTGGGTGGTCCTTCGATTTATTTAAATACAATAATCAAATAATTGAATATATGAGTCAAGCCCCAGAAATCCAACAAGAGTATTGTTGTGTGGTACAGTAATTTTTGTGGGAGCGTGGACGTGATGTAACGAAGAAATTGTTTGGAAAACTGTGGGAGAATTTTTCTAAGTCCAATTGGACAGAAATTCGGGTTAATTGCGATTAATTCGAATTCATGCATGAAATCAATGTCCAATAGTTCAGTGTTGTTCGGTAGACATCGCCAGTAAGAAGAAATATTGTGTTTATCTCAGGGAAGCGAAAAATTTATTTTTGTTGATTTAAGCGAGTTTTCAATATTTTGGGTGACAAAAAATTTTCCGAGTCCAATCGTATGAAAACTCAGATTTTGACGAAAGTTCGAATTCAAAGGTGTTGAGAACGTCCTAGGTGTCAGTATTGTTCTGTGGACATCGCCAGTAATATGAAATAGTGTGTTTATATCAGGGAAACGAAAAATTGTTTTTTGTAGAGTTAAGAGAGTTTGCAATATTTTGAGTGTTAGAAATTTTTCAGAGTCCAGTTGTTGGAAAACTCAGATTTTGGCGGAAATTCGAATTAGCGTGTTAAGTGCGTGTCCCAGATGTCAGTGTTCCTCATTATTGCGGGCTATTAACATCGTCCTTGTTTAAAAGTTGTAAATTGACAATTGGAATTTTTAGTGTATAAGCGATTTTTGCGCGAGACTAGTTTTTTGTGGGTTGACTCAGCGCTGAGTTCAGCGGTGATATTTTTCAATTTATTCAAGCACCATCTAGAATCCAAGCGCATAGCTGGTTTGTTTATAGAATAAAGCCCAAACAATTAGCGTCATTAAATTAATTTAAAGTAAAATAATATTTTGTATTTTTTAATAATTTTGTGTGGTAATCTCTTTATTTAATATTGATAAAAGTTCAGTAAAGTAAGATTGAAGTAAACGTGTTATCTTTCATCTCTTTAATTCCGAATGAGGTTCGCATATAACGAGAGACAAGAATTTCATTCATTTCGCCTGGGGTCAGGGCGTCGACGACACCTGTCAGCGCTTTTCATAACAACGAGATGATATATTGCTGCTCGCAGGATAGATATTTTTTGTATTATTGGCGAAATTTTTACATCCAAGAACTGGCGCATGGAGTTTTCAGGGGTTAAGTTAAATTTTTGGCATTGATGGTGAATGTTTGTTTATGGAAACGTGAAGTGCATGGGACTTCACCTGGAACCGTCGACGGGTCCCAGTGTGTTGGAAAATGATGAATATGGATACTCTCCATGGATGCCCAATTGACTCCACCCATCCCCACCGAACCTCTCCCGACATGTCCACCTCACGCCACCCCAGGCTATCCCATATCCACCCCATCCCCTGGCCACCCCTGGCCACCCCATATCCACCCCAGGACGCCCCATACCCACCCCAACCCCAGACAGACCCATACCAACCCTTGTCGATGCGTTATTGGGATTGTGGAACACAACATTTCCCTCTCAACCCCTACAACCTGGTCTCTCCCACCCCCACCCCCTACAACCCCCATCCTCACAACCCCCTGATTACAACCCCTCCCGGGCCACACCTTCCAACACTCCTCTGGCCTTCCCTCACCCTCCGTCCTACCCCCTAACCCATTCAACCAATCCCTCCTCATGCTCCCCACCCCACTCCCTCCATTAACCCTACACCTTACCCCCTTCCCTCCTCCTTTCCCTTTTTTCAGCCCCAACTCCTCGTACCAACCACCACACCTGGTGACAACCACACTCCGTCCTCTAATCCCTCACCTTCCACCGACCCTTCTCACTCCTCCATCTCCCCCCATCCCCCCGCTCCCCCTTACCTCCCCTCCCGGTGTTGACTCTCTAGGATTTGCTTGTGAAAATAGAAAGCGGGCGTCTGGTAGGCGCAATACTTTTAAGGATTAATGTTGGAATTGTAATGGTTGAAGCTATTTTAGAGATTCCTGTATAGAGGTACGGATTACGGCAGACCCAGGACAGGTCAGTCATAATGATGGCATACCCACTTTTGAAATGAAGGTCGATGGGTTGAGGTTGACTGCATTTGTGGACACAGAAAGTCAAGCTACATTGATTAAAAAGTCAGCCTTCAGCAAACTGAAAGATGTACACTTTAAGCGTAATTTCAAACAGTTAACAGCAGTAAATGGGGAAAGGATTAACATTTTGGGTCATAGCACCATTAACTTTGATATTAATGAGGAATCTCACCCTTACACATGCGTAATAGTGGGAAATCTTGATTTTTCCTGAGGACATTCTCATGGGGGATGGACTTCCAGTCATGTTTTAATTACTCCTTGTCTGCGAGCAAGAGTGCTCGGAACGGCAGGCTGCATTTGGGAAGAAGTTCATATCCAGTGAAGATGGTCGACCATCTCCCCATTGTGGCTTCAATAAAGAGAAAACAGAAATATAACGTAAATTTTTCCAAATTGTTATTTCAGTCTCTTCAAGACACCAATAGGAGGTCATGTAGTCACCTAATTGTACTCACCTAATTGTGCTTGCGGGGGTTGAGCTTTGGCTGTTTGGTCCCGCCTCTCAACTGTCAATCAACTGGTGTACAGATTCCTGAGCTTACTGGGCTCTGTCATATCTACATTTGACACTGTGTATGGAGTCAGCCTCCAGTCATGTGTGTTACATGCATTGACCAAGCGAAGTTGCCCCCACGTTCTGTTAAATTTCTGAAAGTATCCGTGGAACGTCACAGGGTCTTCGTGCTTGTAGTATCCAAAGCGATCGGCGTCTGAGATTCACGAGGAGTGGACTGAGGGCTGAGAGTAGAGCTCTGGGGTCTTTGAGATAAGTTAACTAAGGGCAGGATAGTGGATGAAATAGAGTCATTACCCCGTCCCCGTTACAGGGGGTCGAGCTCCCACGACCTATAAAAAGCTTCCGTACGGCGTGCGTCTCAAATAGCCTCTGACAACCAACTCCAACTCCTGATCTGCATGGATGGCTTAGTCTTTAAGTCCGGCGGAACGGCAGGACAGAAGAAGGGGCGAGGGCGTGCCTCTGGTGCCTTAAAACCAGCTGCTCCGACTAGATGGGACTCGACAGCCTGGGAAGGCAGCTCATCCACGGGGAGGAAAACCCTGATTTCAAATCTCTGCTGCTTTGCGGTCATACCCTCTTTTGGGAAAAGCTTCTGGAGTCAACCTCGAGGAAAATCTGGAGTTGGAGCCACTAAGGCATTCGTTGTTGACTTCAACCTCGTACTGGCAGCTCTTGCGACGGTGCTGGAACCAAGTGTATTGGCGTTTGCCTTTCCATTGGAAAATTTCAGCAACGTGGAGAAGGGGTACTTGCTGCACGGGTGACAGCTTCTCCTCCATATCGACCTACCCAGGCTTTGCTTCCTGGAGAGGGTAATCCAGCCCCACCTCACAGCGTCGATCCAACACGAGAAGCGACAGTTTACTGGTTTTAAGTCTTCTGCTCGATTGGCGAAGAGCATGACGCCAGGGGATTGCTTCCGATGGTAGGATGGGATCATCGCGCACCACTGGGCAGCTACCGCCCGTTTCAAGCTGGACAAAAACAGACAATATGGTGCTCCCTCGCCACGGTCCGTTAACCTTTCTGGATTCGTGGGGTTTAGGGTGAAAACCGACAAGCAGCCTGACAACTTTGTACCTAATCCAAAAAGAAAATATCAACTGCCCTAAAGCTGGGCACATGGAACATCAGGACACTGACACAAGGTTTCTCTGACGACCTGCAAGAAATCAACGACGCCCGAAAAACAGCAGTCAACGATAGGGAGCTGAGCCAACTGCAGATCGATATTATTGCTCTCCAAGAGATCAGGCTTTCAAGATCAGGATCTATGAGAGAGAGGATCTTCTCTTTCTTTGGGCAAAGAAAACCTCCATTTGAGTCCAGAGAAAACGGTGTGGGATTTGCCGTCAGGAATGCACTATTGGGACACATTATACCACCGACGGGAAAAACCGAACGAATTTTCTCTCTCCAGCACCCTCCAAACAGGACTAGTCAAAGTAATTAGTGCATACGCACACCAAGCCTTAACTTCTTCAGCAGAGGCGCATGAAAAATTCTATGATGATCTCAACAGGGTCATAGCGAAAATCCTTGTAAAGGAGCCACTGTTCATCCTCGACGACTTCAACACCAGAGTGGGTGCCGATCACAACTCTTGGCCCACTTGTCTGGGTCTATTCGGCATTGGGAGAATGAATGAGAACGAGAAACGTCTGCTAGAACTATGCTGCCTTCATGGTCTCTGTGTCACCAACACTTTCATCGGCACAAAGCCTCAACACTGAGTCTCTTGGAGACACCCCAGATCCTAGCACTGGCACCAGCTTGACCTGATTCTTACCAGGCATGCAATTCTACTCAACATCAAGATTACACATAGCTACCAGAGTGTTGTCTGTGACACCAACACTCCTTTGTATGTAGCAAGGTCAAGATGCAAACAAAGAAGATTCTCCACTCGAAAAAGGAAGGCAGACCTCGCATCGACACCAGCAAGACCCGCAATCAGGACAAGGTGGAAAATCTTGCACGTGCTCGATTTTGCGTGGAGCTGCTCGAGGAAGCTTTCTATGACCCAGCCGGGGTCACCGCCTATTAAAGATGTGGAGTACTTCAGAGACGCTGTGTTCAACGGTGCCATGTCCACCTTCGGCACGAAGACCCGCAGGTCAGCAGACTGGTTCGAGGCTCACTAAGGCTCACAGCCGTATAAGCCTACAAAGCCTGCCCAAGTCAGCCCAACTTTCCGATCCTTCGGGCCGTGCACTGCAAAGTGCAGAAGAGCACCAGGCGATGCGCCAACAACTATTGGCTTCAGCTCTGCTCCCAGATACAGGCAATGTAAAGGAGATGTATGACGGCATCAAGCAGGCCCTCGGCCCAATCCAGAAGAAGATCGCCCCCATGAAATCTGCCACAGGCGAGGGGATTCAGGACCAGACACTGCAGCTGAAACGCTGTGCCTGAAACGCTGAGGCACAGCGTTAGGCAATGCTGTGCCTCAAGCATAGACACAGAGAACACTGTGTCTATGCTTGAGGCACAACTCTCCTAAACACGAGAGTGAAGTATACAACTTTAGAACACTTTCCCACCAGGAGACTCGAACCCTAGCCAGCACAGAAGCCTTCCAGCAACTGGCATAACAGGTACGCCTTAACCCACTCCACCACCTGCTCAGACCCTTAAAAGAGATGGTAATTTCGGAGTATTTATACACTCCAAAGACCACCATCTCCCAAGAGCACTAGAGCAAGTGAGGGGTCATTTTTACGTTTTTTCATCAAGTCCCTGTTAATATGGGAGAACACTGTGTCTATGCTTGAAGTTGTATACTTCACTCTCGTGTTTAGGAGAGTTGTGCCTCAAGCATAGACACAGTGTTCTCCCATATTAACAGGGACTTGATGAAAAAACGTAAAAATGACCCCTCACTTGCTCTAGTGCTCTTGGGAGATGGTGGTCTTTGGAGTGTATAAATACTCCGAAATTACCATCTCTTTTAAGGGTCTGAGCAGGTGGTGGAGTGGGTTAAGGCGTACCTGTTATGCCAGTTGCTGGAAGGCTTCTGTGCTGGCTAGGGTTCGAGTCTCCTGGTGGGAAAGTGTTTTAAAGTTGTATACTTCACTCTCGTGTTTAGGAGAGTTGTGCCTCAAGCATAGACACAGTGTTCTCCCATATTAACAGGGACTTGATGAAAAAACGTAAAAATGACCCCTCACTTGCTCTAGTGCTCTTGGGAGATGGTGGTCTATGGAGTGTATAAATACTCCAAAATTACCATCTCTTTTAAGGGTCTGAGCAGGTGGTAGAGTGGGTTAAGGCGTACCTGTTATGCCAGTTGCTGGAAGGCTTCTGTGCTGGCTAGGGTTCGAGTCTCCTGGTGGGAAAGTGTTCTAAAGTTATATATATATATATATATATATATATATATATATATATATATATATATATATATATATATATATATATATATATATATATATATATATATATATATATATATATATATATATATATATATATATATATATATATATTAAATATATATATTATTAAATATGGCCGAAAAAGTAAGATTAATAATTCTAACACGAATTTTCTCATTATTTCTTATATTTCTTTTCACTGTTGATGGTAACTGAAAAATCAATTCTCCAAAATTCATTTTTATTTCTAGTCTGATGCGATACTTGAACGCGTTTCGTAATAACTTATTACATTTTCAAAGACTTTAGTTTTTGGAGGGGGGAGGGGGGAACAGTGGGGAGGACTGGGAGACAGGAGAATGTTGCTGTGGCTCGGCAACGCACAGACATTGCTGAGCCTCATCACCACTTTTCCGGGTGCAGCAAGTAAATTAATAACAATGAACTGAAAATTCTTAAAAACGTGGAAAAATCTGCAAAATATTTCCAAAATCGTTGATATTTGGTTTAAATCACATAAAAGGAAAAAAGAATTATAAACGACAAAATATTCTGAATTCGATAATTTTTAGTACAAAACAAAATGCAACAAAACTTGCTTAAAAGCGCAATATTATGCAAGATTCTGAGATTTGTAGGCCAAATCACATATCGTGAGAAAACATGAAGTAGTATCGAAATATTTCTTAATTCAGTTATTTTTAATTTAAATCACACAACATGAAAACCGTGAGAAAAGTCACTATATTATCAAATTCGAGGATTTTTACTTCAAATCATTAAACAAAGTTTTGTGTTATTTAGATTATTAAAAGGGCATGTGAAAATGTTGTTTCCATTACTAATGATAAAAAGCAATGTGTTTTCATTAGAATTAACTAAAATGTTCCTGATTTTCCGTTTATATTACCGCGAGAAGATGTTCACGTAAAACAGCTCTAATGCTGTTAAAATGTCGAAATATGCAATAAAAACAAGATTTCCATCTTAATCAATATCTTACTATTTTAACGAGGTAGAAATAGTTGATTGAAAATAAAATATTTAAGATGAATTTGCAGTCAATTACGTTTTTGCATCATATTTGTCGTATATATAATGAATTAATAACAATAAACTAAATTTTTTTTAACGTGGAAACTGGTCAAATATTGCCTAAATCGTTGATATTTTGTTTATATCACATAAAGGAAAAAAGGATGATAACCGTCAAAATATTGCTAAATTCGACGATTTTTAGTATAAAACAAAATGCAGGAAAACTTGCTTAAAAATGCAATATTATGCGAAATTCTGAGGTTTGTAGGCCAAATCACATATTGTGAAAAAACATGTATTAGTAACGAAATATTAGTAAATTCGAATATTTTTACTTAAAATCACACAACATGAAAAATGTGAGAAGAGTCACTATATTACCAAATTCGAGGATTTTTACTTGAAATCATAAAGCAAGGTTGGGTGTTATTTAGATTATTTAAAAGGCATACGAAAATGTTGTTTCCAATACAAATGATAAAAATCGATGTGTTTTCATTAGAATTACCTAAAATGTTCCTGGTTTTCCGTTTATATTACTGAAAGAAGATGTACACGTAAAACCACTCTTTTCTGGCTGAAACGTCGAAATCTATATAAATAAAAATGGAAATGTTCGTTTGTGAATAACCGCTAATCTCCGAAAGTTCTTCACCGATTGCCTTGAAATTTTCATACAACGTTCCCATAGCATCCGGCCAGGTTTTTATATACATACTATATAGATGTCACGTCTGTGACGATAAAAAAAACATGCTTTTTCTGAAAAACTGTGTTTTTTATGTGTTTTTCATGTGAGGGAATTCTTTGAAACCTCATTACCCATTGCTTTGAAATTTTGACACTACGTTGCATTCGAATAGACGCGTCTTCTTACATATCTATTATATACATGCCTCACCTGTGCAACCCGTTCTCGCAAATTTAATAAGTCAATATTGACTTATTAAATATGTGCATAGGTGACATACTTAACATAATAGATACCCTTAAAAAGATTCATAGAAAACACCGACCTTACCTAACCTTGTTAGTATCTTAAGATAAGCATCTTATTGCTTCGTAATTACAATTATTACCTAACCTATAATAGGTATAGGTTAAGTAATAATTGTAATTACGAAGCAATAAGATGCTTATCTTAAGATACTAACAAGGTTAGGTAAGGTCGGTGTTTTCTATGAATCTTTTTAAGGGTATCTATTATGTTTAGTATATCACCTATGCACGTAGTTAATAAGTCAATATTGACTTTACGAATTTGCGAGAACGGGTTGCACCTGTGACAGGGAAAAAACATGCTTTTTTTAAACAGCGCCATCTGTTGGACGTAAGGGCAACACACGCTGTAATCTGTGACATGCGTTTTTGAAAAACAGCGCCATCTGATGCACAAAATAGCAACATGCACGCTATTCTAAATATGTCACGAATTCCATTTCAAAGTTTCCGATTGTATTGATAAATTTTATTTTCAATGATTTCGATTTTTTTTTTTTTGTAATTTAATTATTTTGTGTGACATTGTGTTGGAATTGAAGTGTTGTTTACCATACCGTTCATTTCGTAAGTATAAGTATAGATGCCACACCTGTGACAGGTAAAACTATGCTTTTCTTAAAAAACAGGGCCATCTGTTGCATGTAGATATCATACATACAAAATATCATGCATGCTAAACTAAATATGTTACAATTACATTTTAATGTTTCTAATTGCATTGATAAATTTAATTTTCATAGATTTTCATTTATTTTCATTTTGATTTAATTATTTTGTGTGAATTGTGTTGGAATTGAGCTGTGTTGTTTACCAGACCGTTCATTTCGTGAGAATAGTTTATTTTTGTATTTGTTCATATTTTCATTTCATTTTTTAACAGTTTTTCTTATATTTCAGTGATAGGAACATCAGATCACTTGATGTTCCTAATTTTCTGATGGGAACATCAGACCATTTGGGAAGGCATCTGACGAGGGAGTGGGGAATGATGGGGATGACGAGGAGACGGAATTGAGAGATTGTGGAGTGGACGAGGGGACATGGGTAATGTTGGGGAAGGACGAGGGGTCGAAAGAATTTGGGATGGTGGGGATGAGGGGATGGGGGAATGGAGTGTGTCTCAAGTGTCACAAATGAATGTGTGTGTCACGAATCTTACTAAGATTCTGCCATGACTCTCGATATTACATATTACTTTATTGTTGTGTTCTCAAATTAATATTGCGTCCAGTTGTATGATTCAAGAATTTGTATATATATATATATGTCGTACCTAGTAGCCAGAACGCAATTGTCAGCCTACTATGCAAGGCCCGATTTGCCTAATAAGCCAAGTTTTCATGAATTAATTGTTTTTCGACTACCTAACCTACCTAACCTAACCAAACCTAACTTTTTCGGCTACCTAACCTAACCTAACCCATAAAGATAGGTTAGGTTAGGTTAGGTAGGGTTGGTTAGGTTCGGTCATATATCTACGTTAATTTTAACTCCAATAAAAAAAATCGACCTCATACATAATGAAATGGGAAGCTTTATCATTTCATAAGAAAAAAATTAGAGAAAATATATTAATTCAGGAAAACTTGGCTTATTAGGCAAATCGGGCCATGCATAGTAGGCCGAGAAGTGCGTTCTGGCTACTAGGTACGACATATATATATATATATATATATATATATATATATATATATATATATATATGTCGTACCTAGTAGCCAGAACGCACTTCTCAGCCTACTATTCAAGGCCCGATTTGCCTAATAAGCCAAGTTTTCATGAATTAATTGTTTTTCGACAACCTAACCTACCTAACCTAACCTAACCTACCTTTTTCTGCTACCTAACCTAACCTAACCTATAAAGATAGGTTAGGTTAGGTTACGTAGGGTTGGTTAGGTTCGGTCATATATCTACGTTAATTTTAACTCCAATAAAATAAAATTAACATCATACATAATGAAATGGGTAGCTTTATCATTTCATAAGAAAACAATTAGAGAAAATATATTAATTCAGGAAAACTTGGCTTATTAGGCAAATCGGGCCTTGCATAGTAGGCTGAGAAGTGCATTCTGGCTACTAGGTACGACATATATATATATATATATATATATATATATATATATATATATATATATATATATATGTCGTACCTAGTAGCCAGAACTCACTTCTCAGCCTACTATTCAAGGCCCGATTTGCCTAATAAGCCAAGTTTTCCTGAATTAATATATTTACTATAATTTTTTTCTTATGAAATGATAAAGCAACCCTTTTCTCTATGTATGAGGTCAATTTTTTTTTATTGGAGTTAAAATTAACGTAGATATATGACCGAACCTAACCAACCCTACCTAACCTAACCTAACCTATATTTATAGGTAAGGTTAGGTTAGGTAGCCAAAAAAAGCAAGGTTAGGTTAGGTTAGGTAGGTTAGGTAGACGAAAAAACATTAGTTCATGAAAACTTGGCTTATTAGGCAAATCGGGCCTTGAATAGTAGGCTGAGAAGTGCGTTCTGGCTATTAGGTACGACATATATATATATATATATATATATATATATATATATATATATATATATATATATATATATATATATATATATATATATATATATATATATATATATATATATATATATATATATATATATATATATATATATATATATATATATATATATATATATATATAACATAGCATGCTGTGTGGACTGTGTAGTGTGTGTGAAGTATTTTGGTGTTAGATTTCGCTGTAGTTACTCGTGTGGGCGGGTTACCATATTTGGATATGGCCGGTGTGATTGTTGTCAATCGAGTGTCTATAGTTTTATCTTTATTTATTCTCATGTTAGGTGGCCATATATTTGTATGGAATGTTATACCAGTAATTACTACTCTTTAGTTTACAATGTTTAATTATTAGTGCTGCATTTTTGGTATTAGAATTTCCACAATGTTTACGTGGACTGTTAGGTGATTTCTTGGTAGACGTTTAGTCGACGTTTGGCCTGCGGACCAAAGCCTGGGCAGTAGCTCATGTCTCAGTAATTAATTTCATTTTATGATATTGCATTCTGATAAATATTTCTGGCTACTATTTATACACTTAATTGTTGTTATGTTGTTCCCCCTTAGCAAAATATATTGTTCTCCTTTTTATACAGTGATGTAATTATACCCCTAGACATCTATTGGCAAGGCCGATTTCTTACCATTTCTTTCACTGTGGGGAGAAGAACCTTATTTAGTCTCAAGGGTCGTGACAGTGGGGAGGACAAAGGGACAGGGGAATGGGGCATGGTGGGAAGGAAGAGAGGATGGTGAAGTGAGGAATGGTGGGGAGGACGAGGGGACGGTGGAGGGGGGAATAGTGGGAAAGACTGGGGGACCAGGGAAGGTTGCAACGCGTGGCCGGGTACTGCTAGTTATAAAATAAATATGGAACACCAGTTTACACTGAAGGACACAAATACAATATACAAGTGCAAACAATATTAATAATTAAATATTTATTGGCTTATGACTACTGTTATGGCCAGCTTGAGCCAGTAACCGGGGTTCTTTCTGTTAACCTGCCTTATAGTCTTTTCGTCTATGATCCTACCCTAAGTCAATGTAAGTTCTCAAGAATTGGCGGTAGCAAGTAATAGTGCAGGGAATAAAGGGGGAATAAACAATATGCAATTATACCTTCACCAATATATTATCTATAGAAGTATGACTACATATATGAACACTGTGAACAAATCCACAAGGGCCGTAACGAGGATTCGAACCTGCGTCCGGGAGCATCAGACTGACATGCTGCTCGCACCTCAGACAACTGTAGCAACACGCCATGTAAATATAATCCCACAAACCACACTTCCACAGAGATACACACTGCCATACACTCATAAACATAAGTATATAATACAAGACATACTGGCAACAACAACTCATACATCTTATACTGTAAATAATATATATTCAGTGACATGCACATCTGGTATCACTGACGCTCTCCACAGACTGATCGTGACAAATACTCGTCCAGCACAGGACCACTCGTATCACCGCTTTACTAACCAACTCTTATACAGTATAATACAACAAAGTAATACAAGGCAACTGCATTACAGGCAATTGAAATAAGAATATGGTAAAATGAACAAATCCACAAGGGCCGTGACGAGGATTCGAACCTACGTCCGAAAGAAGCAAGGAATTACCAGGGGAAAGCGCCAAGCCAATATAACTATATAGCACTGGGAAGGGGTCAGGATAAGGATTTGGGATGGGAAGAGGGGCAAGGAATGGTGACCAACCACTTGGACGGTCGGGGATTGAACGCCGACCTGCATGAAGCGAGACCGTTGCTCAACCGTCCAGCCCAAGTAGTTGGTAATAGACCTACGTCCGAGAGCATCCCAGACGCTTGCCTTAATCGACTGAGCTACGACATGGTATAAGAATTGCAACCGGGAAATCATCTTGATTTACCAACGGATCTTGCAGTCTCTCCAAGACACAAACCAGGGTTTTGCACAATTCATGTGTAATTTATGCAATTTACGCAGGATCCGCAGCGTGAAGCATCGGAGAGGCTGCAGGATCCAAGAAAATTCAGTAGAATTTCTGGTTGCAATTCTTATACCATGCCATAGCTCAGTCGATTAAGGCAGCACCTGGGATGCTCTCGGACGTAGGTTCGAATCCTCGTCACGGTCTTGTGGATTTGTTCATTTGATGCATCACGCAATTGTGATTTCTGTGTGTAATGAAGTAAGGACGAAGAGGTAGAACGGCCTATTGACATAGCTCGAGTGCATGGGAGAATTGAGTAAAAATCCTGGTTTGTGTCTCGGAGAGGCTGCAGGATCCAAGTAAATTCAGTAGAATTTCTGGTTGCAATTCTTATACCATGTCGTAGCTCAGTTGATTAAGGCAGCGTCTGGGATGCTCTCGGACGTAGGTCTATTACCAACTACTTGGGCTGGACGGTTGATTAGTGCTATATAGTTATATTGGCTTGGCGCTTTCCCTGGTAATTCCTTGCTTCTTTCGGACGTAGGTTCGAATCCTCGTCACGGCTCTTGTGGATTTGTTCATTTGATGCAATCACGCTATTGTAATTTCTGTGTGTAATTGCAAACTTTGCTGTGTACTATCCCAATTCTCGCCTCGCCAGATGTGAAATAGCCCTTCATCCTTAATGTTGATGCCAGCAGCACCGGCATTCGGGGTGTCCTGATGCAGCAGAGAGAGGGGGAAGTCCTACCAGTCAGCTACTACAGCTACAAGCTGAAGCCTCACCAATAAAACTACAGCACTATAGAGAAGGAACTACTCGCCATCGTCCTATGCTTGCAACGATATGAACCTTACCTTCAAGGACACCAACTCATCACCATCTATTCTGATCACAATCCTCTTCGTTTTCTACAACAAGCCCAATTCTCCAACCAGCGTCTACTTCGTTGGGCTTTGTACCTACAAAACTACAACTTCCAGATCTTCTACATCAAAGGATTGGACAACATAGTTGCGGACGCACTATCACGTGTTCATGAAGTGGAACCTCCCACTTCCACACTCCTTCCAGCATCGACATTAGGAAAAGGCTTCGGGAGGAGCTGTCATGTGAATCCCCTGCGTAATAGTGGAATTGCCTTTTTCCACTTACCCTCAATCCTTCTGTACTGGAAGTTCACCTCTACACCAGCCAAGATGAGTCATCAGTCCTGCCACCTATCCGTAACCCCCCCCCCCCCCCCACCCCAGGGCCTGGCACGGCCTGGTACGACTCGGAGGCAAGCCGGGCGCCTCAGCTAACCAGTTGTCTACCTTCACAAGCAAGCAGTTAGCCGCCTTCAACTAGCAGTGGCGCAGCCTCAACACAAGGCGCTGCCTGCCACAAACTAGCAGTTTGCTCTCCGCGCTTATCAATGTTACGAACCATACTGTATTGCTCGTGGCACGTAACAGCGACAAATATATTTTAGTTTAGGGACATTGAACGACGCTGTAATCTCAAGGTGTGTCACCAGTATAAACACATGGTTCGTACATGCAAGAATTAGAATTAATCACCCCCAGGAATAATTAATTACACATAAACTATAACTTGTATATTAAAATAATATTTCAGTTAATTATCAGTATTATATATATCAATCATCAGATGGGCACTATCACATGTAAATCAAAATAAAATTATGTCTCCACAGACTAATATGCTACAGCAAAACAAAATATATATATAACAGCCACTTAACTCCTTAGATGTTTATCCTTCATGAGTATACCAGATACTGACTAAATTCCCAGGCAGTCGCTACTCGCTTCCCAGGAGAGTCGCTACTCGCTTCCCAGGAGAGTCGCTACTCACTTCCTCACAACATATTGAATGACAAGTTTTTTATTAATATTAATTTTACTTAAGTGGAGCCATATAATGGGAATAAGGTGGTCATTAATTAACTAAATTAAAGAATGATCAGATTTACATGCATAAACAGAGGTAATGTAGTTTAATTTAATACAGTTATATATTTATAAAAATAAAGAGGAAATTGCTGGCAACTGCACAACATAGCAGGAAGTAAATGTGTCTCACGGTGCTGCCCACTAGATGATCATTACAAAATATAACTTTCTCACGGTATGGCCAACGAGATGATCATTACAAAAAATATAACGGTTTCTCACAAAAATAACTATGCCCAAGATTACCATTCAAGTGCCATCTGGATGATGGACAAATAGCCTCGGCTACCATCATCTTTTGTACGGTCACTGATGGTTGAGTGGTTAAGGTCTCCTGCACACCAGTTGCATAGTGCTCCTGGCAGTATGGGTTCGAGTCACTTCTGGGGTGTGGAGTTTTCAGTTATATACATATCATAAACATATCGCTTCTAAGATAAATATGATAGGTTACATACAGTAAGAAAATTATTTCTCATATGTTGGGTAGCACAACTCAAAATATTCCTGATGAGTTCAGTCACATGTTAAGTGCACCAGACCAAAATATTCAGTCACATGTGAGTGGCACAGACCCAAATATTCAGTCACATGTTTAGTTGAAGAGCTCGACATGTTTTCTCAAATGTTGAGTAGTAAAGGGTCAACATATTTACTAACATGCCTAGTGGCACAGCCCAACATATTAACTCACTTAGTGAGTGGTAAAGGCCTAACATTAAAACTCATCGAGTGGTAAAGGTCACATATTCATTCACATGTTTAGTGGCACAGTTTTTCTGGTGCCTCCGGGTGCCTCCATGTGCCAAGTTGAGGCAGTTGAGGAGAGACGAAAGTTTGTGTGGTACTGACATTTCAGTTCCTCTGACACTGAGCTTCTGGACAGCACAAGAACACCAGCTGACACAGGCGCGTCACTTTCTCTGAAATAACGTCAACACAATATTAATAAAGACATTTATTTTGCTAATTTACATTGATGTAAATTACATGTAAATTATATGTAATTACATGTAAATTACATGTTAATTACGTGTAAATTATATAAATTACTATTAGTAAATTAAAAATTAGTAAATTATGTAAATTACATGTAATGTAAAATATATGTAATTTACATTACAGTAGTGCATCGGAGGCGATATCGACTTCCTTCGTTTTTTTGTTAAATAGTATTTCGGACTCACTTTAGTCAAATTTCACTTTGCTGAATCCTCATAATCCTCCGGTTTATGATTATGATCCACACAGTCGGCTCATAATGATTATGATCATTATGAGCATTTATGATTATGATCCACACAGACATCACAGTGACACAGAAGGACTGTTTGACTTCTCGCTGTGAAACATTGATTTAGATTTTTTTTCATACTACATGTGAGCGGCTTGAGGGAGCCTAAATTTAAACTATTCATGTCACGTGTGAGCAGGTAAAGGGAGCTCAGTGATCAATGATGATGTTCAGACTATGACTCACCCATAATATTGGCGAAACATTTTGGTGTCGACTGCAAGTGGATAGCCAAGAAGTACACTATCAGACCTGCTATAATAATTCCGAAGGCGACGGCGATCTCCACAGGTCTGCGGATCACGGGGAACACCGTCAGTAACACGCTTACCACCAGGTAAAAAATTGGGAAACCGAGCCATACCTGCAGTGAAAGATAATATTTGGGTTTTTTAAATATTGTATATTTAAAAAAAGAGAGTATGAGAGAGAGAGAGAGAGAGAGAGAGAGAGAGAGAGAGAGAGAGAGAGAGAGAGAGAGAGAGAGAGAGAGAGAGAGAGAGAGAGAGAGAGAGAGAGAGAGAGAGAGAGTATGAGAGAGAGAGAGAGAGAGAGAGAGAGAGAGAGAGAGAGAGAGAGAGAGAGAGAGAGAGAGAGAGAGAGAGAGAGAGAGAGAGAGAGAGAGAGAGAGAGAGAGAGAGAGAGAGAGAGAGTATGAGAGAGAGAGAGAGAGAGAGAGAGAGAGAGAGAGAGAGAGAGAGAGAGAGAGAGAGAGAGAGAGAGAGAGAGAGAGAGAGAGAGAGAGAGAGAGAGTATGAGGGAGAGTATGAGGGAGAGTATGAGGGAGAGTATGAGGGAGAGTATGAGGGAGAGTATGAGGGAGAGTATGAGGGAGAGTATGAGAGAGAGAGAGAGAGAGAGAGAGAGAGAGAGAGAGAGAGAGAGAGAGAGAGAGAGAGAGAGAGAGAGAGAGAGAGAGAGAGAGAGAGAGAGAGAGAGAGAGAGAGAGAGAGAGAGAGAGAGACAGACAGACAGACAGACAGACAGACAGACAGACAGACAGACAGACAGACAGACAGACAGACAGAGAGAGCATATGGGCCTCTGGTATTTTGAGGTTTCTTTGATTTTTATGATATGATGCTATGCAAGGGAATAAATAATTAAGTGGTTCGGTGAGTCAGGAAGTAAGTGTGTTTATGTTATACAACTTACCTTAATTGGTCTGGATCTTCCTGGTTCCTTGTACCTAAGCCAGAGAAGGCCCAGGACGGCGGTGAGGTTGGTGAGGTTGTTGGTGAAGGAAGTGTAGGCCAGGAGAGCCCCAACGTTGTCTGCCATAATTGCCGCTAAGGGCACTATCGACTGAAATCAATAAAAAAGACTGCAGAATTATCACCATGTCGTAGAAAATTATCGTTGAGTGAATATTTCTAACTTTTTGTAAGTTATAACCATGTGAACCAGTTTAACTTTCCTTGTGACACTTGCATGAGCGATAAAGATTTATCGAAAGGTTATTTAGTAAGTTGGTCAATGCAACCTTTATTCTTGTCGTTGTTGTCAGCTGTCAGTTTGCCTGTCCAAGGTGTTGATGTTAGAGATTAGGGATGGAGAGAGGATTAATAGGTGAAGGGGAATTAAAGGAGGGGTGACCTTGGCAAAACTGGGTACCTAGTCAATGCATGCAGGAACAACAGCAATAACCGTTCTGGAATTGGTCCACAGAGACGACTTCATCACATTCCCAGATGTGACCTACCGACAGTATAAGAGCCGGGACCGGAGTGGAGTGACTGATGTGAATGAGAGTGAGGAACTGCGGCAGGTGACCCTCTCTTGCCCCGGCGAAGGTCAGGCGTGATCGAGCTACAAGGTTGCCGTTGGCGTTGCCGGCTGTGGAGCAGGCGACGAAGAAGGCAATAATCCAGGCCAGCGGCCCCAGCATACGGCTGCCGAAAGTCTGTAGACAAGCGTGAGGTGAGAATACAGTATTAATGTTTTTGTACATTTGATTAGCCTAATTTTGGCAATAAAGGTACAGCTGCTAGATGTTTTGATTTATTTTTCATATGCCTAATATTAAATTATACTTAATATGATTTTCAAATAACGAGAAAAGAACTGTTTTCATAATGATCGTCAGGAATAGCTGAACTAGACATTAAATACAGACATTTGGTCAAGAAGCGTGTTTACCCAGCAGAACAAGACATACTACAAGCACAAACACCGAGTAATTCAAGAACAACATTTATTACTAGACAATCGAGTGAAACATTATTTGTCAATGACAACCTTAATTTACATTCTAACCAGAGTGACTGACCATGCGCTCCCCACAATACTGACTGACCTTGCTCTCCCCACAACACTGACTGACCATGCGCTCCCCACAACACTGACTGGCCATGCGCTCCCCACAATACTGACTGACCTTGCTCTCCCCACAACACTGACTGACCATGCGCTCCCCACAACACTGACTGGCCATGCGCTCCCCACAACACTGACTGACCATGCGCTCCCCACAACACTGACTGGCCATGCGCTCCCCACAACACTGACTGACCATGCGCTCCCCACAACACTGACTGGCCATGCGCTCCCCACAACACTGACTGAACATGCGCTCTGTGGGACATTTGGGGCTTGAATCTAATTATTTAAATATTAATGTAGTAAATTAAATTACGAAGGACCACCCGCTTTTATAGTAAAGAGGGAAACTGAGAATTTCTGATCATTAGATAATTCCTAGATGAACCAGTAACTATGGATAAAATACTAGAGAATATGATCATAGAAATAATTAATTAGCTGTATAATTAAATGAATCAAACCCTCAAACACCTACATTGGGGGTTATTACTGGAACTCAGTACGTCCAGGAACTAGTGTGGTTCGTTCACTAATCCAAGATATAATAATCTAATCCTATGAATTATTATAAACCAATGTCATTACCATTAATGGGAACATAGATTATGAGTATAATAATAATAATCACAATAAACACATGTCAATCCCAAAAGAGTTCTGCATGTAAATAATTCCAGATAATTAATAATGGAAAACAAATTAATCTTAGCTTAATGACGATTCCCTTGTGTAAGTCACGATGCTTCCTCTGAATCTCCTGGGCTCGGCTAGATGACGAGTGGGATGGATTAACATGGGAGAAGGCAGCAGGGAGAATTCTTCTCACGTGCTGCAAAACAAATATTTACAGTAGCAACTAATTAAACTACTGAATCTCTATGTTCAAGAAAGTAATATTAATAAGAGATAATGGGTAATAACCTGTGGTTTGGTGTTGGTATACGTCGTCACGACAAATCACCCAGCTACTATTCTACACCCTATACGATGCATCAAATAAGGATAAGATACTTAGCTAATATGGGCACTGTATAAGTTTTAAGATTGCCGAAATTCGCGCCCCAGGCTCTGGCTTCACCTATCCTGGATAATGGCGCGCTTCACTGGTCGGTCACGTGTAGTCAAGAACCAGATTAAAAAGGTTCCTTATATTACGCCGACACCAGTTGAAGATATTGTCTGCAAGGTTGTTCACGCCTCACAGTGGCGACTTTCTTCTGAGGATGGATAACGTTTACCCTGATGACTGGATAATGGCGTCTCCTCGTGAGCACGATGCGAACAGGTCCGCTCGAGAGCTTATGCACACGTGTACTGGAGTGCCCTCCTCCCCCACGCCGCGTCTCGCGTTCATTAGACAAATTATTGTCATGAATATTAGTATTTCTCGCATTTGTGCTTGAAATGTTGAAGACAGGACGGGTTTATTATTTAGAAGAGGGAAATATTATTATTTGCCAGTTCAGCGATAGTAAATATATAATGGGGAGGAATTAATGCTTCTCCATGGCATTCACTTGTGACGTTAATTTTTATTACTAGATAACTGCTATGACTCTAACGCTCTATTCGGCTTTTAGTTGGAGGTCAATTTATCTGTAATTAATTATCACACAGAACGCCTTGGTTATAGAGAATCGAATTCAATTCTCAGATACATTGGATATAATGTTTTTATTGTAATGAAATCTGACGCAATACTGACGTCGGGTGACGTGAGAATTCTAGCCTACTGCACAGATGAAATTATTAGTACATGTGAATTCTATGTTGTGTTAATTTTACTTACTACAATAATTAGTAGAATTAGTAATAATTAATGAGAATACAACAGTGTTGTATTCGGTGTTGGAAATTTCCAACATAACTCCGGGGGGAGGATTCTAGGGTCGTAGTGTACTGTGGAGTACTGACCTATCCCGAAGTTGATATTAATATTAGTATATTAGTAGGTTAATATGTTAGTATGTTAGTACACACATAACGAACGTCCCGTATTTATCAAGGACTTACAAGAACTCAGGTCTTGCTATTTACATGTCAAATGAAACATGTTACTTATAGCCTACACAATAATTAAAGAATTGCTCTTAGTTGAGAACTATAATAGGCTTGTAGTTTCCCTTAGTGGAAACATGTATTAAATATTGAAACATTAAATGATTAAGTTATTGGTAATCAGGAACCTTCTAAAGCTCACAATAAACTCAACAACTAGGGTCGTAGTGACATGCAATGGTGTATTACGTAGCTGCTGAATCATAGGCAAACTCAGAATAAGTTCCTAAGAACTGACAACACTATTGTATAATTATACAGTAAAATATTATTAGTCATTTAAGATCAAGGAGACTATGACACTACAGTAAGGTCACTGTCTAGGGTCGCTGTGACTTGTAACTATTGGGTTACTAGACAATAACATCACGCAGTATCATGATCACCCCAAATTCAAAGGAGGAAATTGAATTTAATGTGCACTGCCGTGCAGTAGTCATTCTGACTGATGGTACAACTAATTTGCTAACTAGCTAAATTAATAGAAAAGTAGAGAACTGAAAGGTTTATTCATTAAAATCAAGGAAAATTCTGAGTCGACAGTGAGATTAGTAGCCTAGTCATTCTGACTTATGAGCTAATTAAATGGCAGCTCATAGGCTTGACACTGTAAACTTGTTAATACGAAATCACCTTTACATGAATTTGAGTTTATTAAATCAGTCTCTATAAGTATAGTCAACTGCAATTAATGGTGAGTACAGATTAGGCTAGTACTCAGTTGACACTACTAAAGTCCCTAAACCTACCTAAATTTTACCTAAAGGTTTGAATTTCTAACTTACCTAAGTAAGGGACTAAGCTAATCGTGAGCAAAAAAGTACTCGAATTAACATTGTGAGCAGTATTGAGCTCATTAACAGGTCGAGCTATATTGAACTCGTGAACATGGTGAGCTACAGTGAGCTCGTTAGCAGTGCTAACAGGGTGAGTTACAGTGAACTCGTCAACAGTGTTGACAGGGTGAGCTGCAGTGAGCTCGTTAGCAGTGCTAACAGGGTGAGTTCAGTGAACTCGAATTAACGAGGTGGAGTTTTGCATCATTCAATTATCATGGCGAGCAGTGCTCGTGGCATGGGGAACATTAAAGCGTTCGATTGTCATGGCGAGCAATATTAAGCTCGTATACGCATGGGGAACAAGCACTCATATTATTACGTTAATTCTAAGGTGAGCTATATTAAGCTCATGAAGCATGTTAATTAACAATGCTGATGTTTAACGATAATGCATCAAACATATTAGTTCTCTGTAAATTCGCTTACGTATTAGTAAGTTTGCAAGTTTGTTCGTGCTGCGCTCCTACACTAAATAAGCAGAAACGAAAGAAAAACAACTCAAACAAATTGATGCAAGTATTTACCACTAACTCTTAGTGCAGAAAACATGGTATTAAGAAGGTTTTCTTGGCAAACCTTTAAGCGCAAGTATAGTGGACCAGTGGTCCTAGTGAATTTGTAATTACTGAAGTTGCTTGATGATTTCATAGAATTACTAAATTCAGGAAATGCCAGTGGCATTGAGTGCTAGATTCTCTAGCCTAACATTATTAATTACCTAGGGAGTACTAGATTCTCTAGCCCAACATCACAATTTACCTAGGAAGACTGAGTGTGGTCAATTACTAATTGTCGAGAATAATTCTAGGTCTGCAGTGAATTCAATAGTTTGGTCGCTGTGACTTGTACTTGTTTGAGTACGGACCATTGGTTTTCACTGAGAGCTATGAAACATCTCGGCGAGTATCAATTGCACTTCATTCAATCTGAGTTTATTACTCAGCTGTGTTTCTCCTTTTAGCTTGCTGCTGGAGAATTGATTTACTGCTGACTAATTTATTATTGTTGGCAGGTTTAGGCTTGTTCACATTCAGAACTTTACCAGTAAGTAAGTAGCCACCTGCAGATTGGAGCATATTCATGCCCAATCGTTTAACATGTCCAGTTATGAACTGGTAATAGTAGTCGGCTCCTACTAGTACATCTACATTGTTAAGGCGGTCAGACGTTAACTTGTTGTCAGCCAAATTAATTTCATGTTCCTGCAGGAAGTGGGCTGTGTACCCCAGACCCTTAATATTTAAGTCTAAAGGTATTTGATCTACAACAATGGCTTGGACAGCCTTGGCATGACTACCTAATCGTACAAGCGGTTGAACTACTGAGTATTCATGGGTTCCTCGATTTATCATGAACCCTGACAAGTTTAATTTTACCTGTCCTATTGGTTGTAAATTAAGTGCCTCTGCTGCCCTTTGAGTAATGAAAGTTCTCTGGGAACCTTGATCAAATAGTCCACGTATGGTGATCTTGGCTCCTCTGTTCTTCACTTGAAGTTGGGCAGTAGGCAAGGCAGCATCCACTTGAGATGCTTGTGAAGTTACGCTGTACACATCTCGCACCTTGCAGCACTGTACTGGTGTAGATTCTCTACGTCCTATTCTAGGATTGACATAATTAGTCCTAACTAATTTGCACAGTGCAGCATGATGCTTGCCCCTTCTACACCTATTGCAGGTGTTCAGTGGGGTGTCACAGCTGCTAACATTATGTGGTTTGAGACACCTAGTACATTTGTGTAACTGTTTGAGTCGTCTGACTCTTGTGTCTCTATTAGGATAATTAGTACATTTGTACAGAGAATGCTTTTGATTGCAAAACAAGCACATTCCCCATCCTACAGATCGTTTAGGGGTTACCGATTTAGGTAAACCAGTATTTGCAGGTTGTGATGATTTTGCTGCTTGCATTTGCTTGTTATTTATTCTCTTGGGAGTACTTGGTGTACTCTGGGGAACCATTAATAGGCTCTTGGGAGTGCTCTTTGGACTATTAGGTCTCTTAGGAGCACCTGTGGAGTTATTAGCAGTGCTCTTTGGACTATTAGGTCTCTTAGGAGCACCTGTGGAGTTATTAGCAGTGCTCTTTGGACTATTAGGTCTCTTAGGAGCACCTGTGGGACTCTTAGTCCTCACTGATGAATCAGTATTTGACTGATTGTCGTTACATTGATTATTAGCACCTTTGTTACCTAGTGACAGTGTCACTTTAGAAGTTTCAGGTAAGGAAACTGATGTAGGTACAGTTTTGGTGCATTCAGATTTAGCATTAATTGCTTGGTCTGCTGTATGATTGCTCATATTACGCAAACCTGTAAATATATCCTGCATTGACAGGGTATTACCATTCTGGTATACATATAATTTATTAAGTGTGTCACCAGACAATTTTCTCTGGATGATAATTTTAGTCATCCACTCAGTAGTTGGGTGATCCACCTCTTTACTAAAAGAATTTATCAGTGACTCAAGCTGAAAACTAAAGGCTTGTAAAGAGTCAACTGATTGCTTTAGTGAAGATAAATTTAATAATTGGTGCACAAGGTTTATAATAGTCTTCTCATTGTTAGCACTTACTCTAGAAGGCTGTTGTGAGCAATTGTGACCATTACTTGTGTTGCTTAAGGCTTCTTGTTTAGCCTCAGCTTTGATTACAGCTTCGACTGCTGCTGCAGTATTAGCTTTATCATTTTCTGGTTCAGATTCACTGATTATTGCAGCTTCACTTGTTTCATCTGCAGCTTCACTTGTTTCTCTGGGTTCTTGTGATAAGCTAGTTAATTCAGTAGCCTTATGTATTGAACTTATAGAATCCAGGGAACATTGAGAAGAGTGGTCTGAAAATTGGTCAGACTCAGTAAACAAATCATCACATGAAGCTGTATTAGATGAGAGGTTAGAAAATGAAGGTTGAACTTCAGTTGTTGATCCTGTATAGTGATCAGTATTGATTAGAGGATTCTCCTCGTCTTGAGGTAGCTCAAGTATTTCATCTGAGCTGAGTATTAACTCGGATACAGGTCTATTAATGATCTGATCTATCCACTCGGGAATATCTAGTCTCGTGAGCACCTTATCATATTGGTCTAACCTGGTTTGAACGCTACGTTCATAGTTATCAAGCTCAGATTCCGTTAGACATAAGTCGTCTGTGACAGTATGATCGGTCTGGAGTAAATTCCTGTGGGACTCGATTACAGTCTTGATATAATCATATTTTTTGTTAGCGCTCCTTATGGAACTTGCTATTCTGTAGACGTAATCTGGGTCAGTTTCTACACAGTTGTCACATTTGATAAACTGTTTTCCTAGCTGAAGTTGAAGAGCTGTCAAGAATCTTGCATTCCTTTGCGGTAAATTGAGCCTGATAGGGCTTATGTAGCTAGTGGTATAGCTATGGTGTCTGCTCCTTGATGCAGAGCAGGTATAAGTATTGACAGCCTGGTATTTCTTGAGGCTGGTTGTAATTTACCTCATTTAGAGGTTAGCTACCTACCTAATAATAAGCAACTAAGATTTGAGTGGTACCTTGGTCTCACTACAGGTGTTCCTCAGCTTAGCTCTTCTAAATCAGCCTCGGATGGGTAGTGGACTTACAGTAACACTCAAAGACATACATAGAAATATGCAATAAAATAATTACACAATAAATGGTTAATCCCACCCTTGATAGGGTCAGCACAAAATGAATAATATATGTGTCACTAACTAGCTCAAGCCTAGTCGTGAGAATTTCTACTTAAGAAACTGCAACTATATTTAGTCTGTGCTTGTGCCAAATTCAACACAATCACAGCCTAAATTGCTACCTAATAAAGGTTGGCAAAGATTATATTATGGTGCAGTAATGTGCAAATAATTGTGCTGTGTTTTTGGGTTTTTTGGATTTTATATAATATACACTTGTATAATTATGTGTATAAGAAATTAAATGAACACAAAGGAATTATTTGTGTTTGGCAAGTATTCTACTGCCGTAAATATTATCTAACTCCTAAATGTACTCCTAATTGTGGAATAAAATATTATCAGGGTTAGTAATGATTAACTAGTATGAGATCAGTAATTTATATTAGTATACTGGATCCCTAAATGTTAATGATCCACTGACTTGAGTGAATCAGTAACTATAACATGGATTCAGGCTATAATGGACAGTCTGCTGACAGCCATATATTGAAACATTGGTATAGCCTAAATGGTTAACACTTAATTGGTGTTAGTGATTAATATAAGGTTATGAGCTGTTGCTCTTGGTGACCTAAAGATTCTACTTCAGTATGAAGTGTAGATCTAAATGTTGTGGGTAATTGGTTATGACCCACTAAAGCTACCTTATACATGAGGTGAAAGTAGCAATATATTAGTGTGATCTAGACTAACTGATGTGTTACACTGTTAGTTGACACAATTAATTAAATAGTTAGTCTAGCTTATATCACACAAGGATTAGTTATTAATGATTAATATTTTAATTATAAATTTAATGCCTATCCGGTTCGATAAGGACCATAATGTGGGACATTTGGGGCTTGAATCTAATTATTTAAATATTAATGTAGTAAATTAAATTACGAAGGACCACCCGCTTTTATAGTAAAGAGGGAAACTGAGAATTTCTGATCATTAGATAATTCCTAGATGAACCAGTAACTATGGATAAAATACTAGAGAATATGATCATAGAAATAATTAATGGGCTGTATAATTAAATGAATCAAACCCTCAAACACCTACATTGGGGGGTTATTACTGGAACTCAGTACGTCCAGGAACTAGTGTGGTTCGTTCACTAATCCAAGATATAATAATCTAATCCTATGAATTATTATAAACCAATGTCATTACCATTAATGGGAACATAGATTATGAGTATAATAATAATAATCACAATAAACACATGTCAATCCCAAAAGAGTTCTGCATGTAAATAATTCCAGATAATTAATAATGGAAAACAAAGGAATCTTAGCTTAATGACGATTCCCTTGTGTAAGTCACGATGCTTCCTCTGAATCTCCTGGGCTCGGCTAGATGACGAGTGGGATGGATTAACATGGGAGAAGGCAGCAGGGAGAATTCTTCTCACGTGCTGCAAAACAAATATTTACAGTAGCAACTAATTAAACTACTGAATCTCTATGTTCAAGAAAGTAATATTAATAAGAGATAATGGGTAATAACCTGTGGTTTGGTGTTGGTATACGTCGTCACGACAAATCACCCAGCTACTATTCTACACCCTATACGATGCATCAAATAAGGATAAGATACTAAGCTTATATGGGCACTGTATAAGTTTTAAGATTGCCGAAATTCGCGCCCCAGGCTCTGGCTTCACCTATCCTGGATAATGGCGCGCTTCACTGGTCGGTCACGTGTAGTCAAGAACCAGATTAAAAAGGTTCCTTATATTACGCCGACACCAGTTGAAGATATTGTCTGCAAGGTTGTTCACGCCTCACAGTGGCGACTTTCTTCTGAGGATGGATAACGTTTACCCTGATGACTGGATAATGGCGTCTCCTCGTGAGCACGATGCGAACAGGTCCGCTCGAGAGCTTATGCACACGTGTACTGGAGTGCCCTCCTCCCCCACGCCGCGTCTCGCGTTCATTAGACAAATTATTGTCATGAATATTAGTATTTCTCGCATTTGTGCTTGAAATGTTGAAGACAGGACGGGTTTATTATTTAGAAGAGGGAAATATTATTATTTGCCAGTTCAGCGATAGTAAATATATAATGGGGAGGAATTAATGCTTCTCCATGGCATTCACTTGTGACGTTAATTTTTATTACTAGATAACTGCTATGACTCTAACGCTCTATTCGGCTTTTAGTTGGAGGTCAATTTATCTGTAATTAATTATCACACAGAACGCCTTTGTTATAGAGAATCGAATTCAATTCTCAGATACATTGGATATAATGTTTTTATTGTAATGAAATCTGACGCAATACTGGCGTCGGGTGACGTGAGAATTCTAGCCTACTGCACAGATGAAATTATTAGTACATGTGAATTCTACGTTGTGTTAATTTTACTTACTACAATAATTAGTAGAATTAGTAATAATTAATGAGAATACAACAGTGTTGTATTCGGTGTTGGAAATTTCCAACACGCTCCCCACAATACTGACTGACCATGCGCTCCCCACAACACTGACTGACCATGCGCTCCCCACAATACTGACTGGCCATGCGCTCCCCACAACACTGACTGACCATGCGCTCCCCACAATACTGACTGGCCATGCGCTCCCCACAACACTGACTGACCATGCGCTCCCCACAACACTGACTGGCCATGCGCTCCCCACAACACAGACTGACCATGCGCTCCCCACAATACTGACTGGCCATGCGCTCCCCACAACACTGACTGACCATGCGCTCCCCACAATACTGACTGACCATACGCTCCCCACAATACTGACTGACCATGCGCTCCCCACAATACTGACTGACCATGCGCTCCCCACAACACTGACTGACCATGCGCTCCCCACAACACTGACTGACCATGGGCCCCCCACAACACTGACTGACCATGCGCTCCCCACAACACTGACTGACCATGGGCCCCCCACAATAACTGATCATGCACTCTACACAACACTGACTGACCATGCACTCCCTACAACAGTGACTGGCCATGCCCTCCCCACAACACATACTGACCATGCGTTCCATACAACAATGACTGACCATGCACTCCATAGAACACTGACTGATCATGCGCTCCCCACAACACTGACTGACCATGCGTTCCCCACAACACTGACTGACCATGCGCTCCCCACAACACTGACTGACCATGCGTTCCCCACAACACTGACTGACCATGCGCTCCACAAAACACTGACTGACCATGCACTCCACACAACACTGACTGTGTGGAGCACAAAGAAATTTTCGCTTCCTGAACGGGTGAGGAATGACGAGAAAGCCACTTGCTCTCACAATAAAGAAACAGATCTAAGCTTCTAAGAACTAAGAACTAAGAACTTCAGCATCATAATACATAAAAAAACATGTTATAACTCACTCATTGCAACTGCTAGATAATCACCAAATATTGGTTTCACAGTGAATGTGCTTACTTACAACACTGACAGTAGGTTTCACAGAGGATATGTTCACCATAGTTGATATATTATATAGTTGCTATACATATATCAGCACAGGGCATAAGTTTCACAGATAATATACTCACCACAGCCACAGCACTGGAGGACAAGATCTCAGCCGGAGTCAACACAGCGTAGTAGGCAACATTCGTAAGCGTGTAAATCACACTCACTATTGACATTGAGATAGCAATGGCTCTTGGCAAATTCCTGGAAATGTATAAAATTGATAAATATATATAACGGTCATGTGTTAGTTTTATACAATGCAGTTGTAAAGACAGGTGTGAAACTTCATCTACCTTAATGCTTTAAAAGTCTCATCTTATCCAGCATTTAGAGTAAGCAATGCAATTCATTTACATTTAACCGAAAAAGCACAGTAATTATAATTTTCAACTCAACTTGATATATCAAAACAATCAATATATATTATCACTGATGCTTGTTAGAAAACCATTAGTGTGTCACACTATTTGACAAAAAGTAGCAAACTTCTGGTAGTAGTAGAAACAAAAGCTAGCAAACCTGCTGGGATCCTTCAGCTCTTCGGTTACATAAGTCAGACTGTCCCTGAAAATAAATGCAATTTTAGTACTTCAATAAGAGACTAGATGTCTAAATTTAATTTCATTCTGTATATGAGAAGAAATAGAGAAGAAAATACGTTGTATTCCAAAGATTGTCAACGCGTTGTATCATTTGAAGAGTTTGGAATCGTCTCTACTAAAATTTTTAATATATTTTAAATCAACTTGCTGATCCTCAGCATTGCCATTTGACAATAGTCTGCCTCAATATACTAACTAGGCTATAAACAACACAGGTTAAGTTGGGGAAAACTTGAGAACTTAAGTGAAAGCAAAAAAAAAAAACGTGATTTGTATCCCTCAAATACATCCCTCGTGAGTTGTATGCAAACGGAACCAAGCCTTCTCAGTGTTTAGGAGCAGGCAGACTAAATTTATATCATCAAGAGGTTATCTTGACGATCCTTTTACAAAGTTGATTTGTCAAAGGAAAGGGGTCACGTAATTTACCCTCCATTACTAACAGACCGTCTCGGTGTGATGAAAGACGGTATATCTCTGTTAAGACATTTATTTATTCATTGAGATATTGTGGTGGGAGTCTATCCAGTTAGCATATATATTTTATTCCAATGCTAAGAGGATTTCTTGTATTAGTATCTCATGGCAGTGTCTTATGTACTGTGTATGCTCAAAAAAATTTATATCACTCATTTCAAATTATGTGTGGCGAGGTAGGGAAACATGGATCCAGTCATGTTGTGAGTCGTTATCAAGTTAAGCCTTTGAAAAGATAATAATTGTCAGATCTCAGCTAAACGTTATTGACATTACCAAATATGAGTACGAAAGAGATTTGGGGACCATAAACTACGAAATCAAAGTATAAATGTTCAAAATATATCAAATAGGATACTAGAATTTATAACAAAATAATTTAGTAATAAGACAACTTATGTTATTTTTACATTTTATCTTGCCCTTCGTATATCCCATTTACTTTATTTATGCAGTTCAGCTTTTGGTATTAAACTATAGAAGGAACTAAATTTTAGGGAGTGTTTGGAGAAGGATGGTAAAGTTAATTCTAGGTATTAGAAACTTCCCATGTGTATAAGCTGGATAAGCGGAGACAATGAAATAATCAGGTAAAATATTTGTTTAGAATAAAGCCAGGTGATATATAAAATATTTTATTGAGTAAGTTGAAAGTCATAGAATCACTGGATTGTTTTAAGCTTGCGTTTGTCATACATATAGTGAGCTTGGTTTGGAATCATTTGGAACTGAAATGACCGTCTCGACTTGATAAGTGCTTAGGTCGAGTTGAAACGTCGTTATTTAATTTAATATGATGTGGACATATTATTTGTTTCAGTCACGTCATTGTGGCCAATTTTCGCATGTCTTCTGCAGTTTCATATATCGTAAATTCCTAGAATAACCACTTTCCAAAACTCACCATCCATTGTAAGCGAAGAGCGTGGAGTAGAAGGCGGTGGCGAGAGAGGAGACGTCCCAGATGGTGCTTTTCATGGGGTCAAGGAAGTGTTTGACGTGACCCCTGGCGAGGTGCAACGCCCCGGCCACAATAATGATGATCAGCGCCACCACCTAGCAGGGATAGTCACAGTCATGTGGTGATACATTCGTACACGGATTAAGAAAAGAGGAATTCTATGATATAGTGAAGTAGGATATGATTATGGACATAATAATACAAAAGTTAGACCATATTGGGAAATATTACAAAAAGTTTATTAATATTTGGAATCATCAACAAGTAATAAGTACGAACCTTCGTCATGGTTAAGGCATCTTGTACATAGGTCCCGAGTTTGACACCGACGCAGTTGACATACAAAACTAAACCTGAGGAAGAGTCAGATGAGTTTCCTGTTAATGTACAATTCACCAACATTTTTATTTTTTAATTAATATGTTCCACATTAAATGTTAAGAAAAAAGTTGAAGCACTAAGAGCAGGAATAATAATTTGACGAGAAGTCTGTTTGAGCTTATATTTAAGTAAGTTGTGTTATGATGTGATAAGCTTTCTTGAAACGCTAAATTATTTACTCTATTCCCATTTAAACTATTTTAAGAAGTTTTTGAGCTGCACTCTGCCTTTAAGGTTCAAATTTGACCAAATTTAAAATGGATCAATTACACAATCTGAAAACAGCAAATACCATATATCTGTTCATCGTAAAGTAGTTTCTCCGACCATAACACTTACAGATCATCGCCGCGGTGAGGAGCTTGACAGAGACGTAGGGAGGTGGGATGGAGTCCGGGAGAAATGCTTGGAGAAGATAGTTGGCGAAAGTGAGAGAGACGATGGCTTGGCTGGCAGGTTTGGCAACGAGAATGTTGATCCAGAGGACGAGGAAGGCGGGTATTGGGCCGAACGCTTCCAGGACATACACGTAGCTGCCTCCGTTTCGAGGGATGGTCGTGCCTGAATGATTAGAGGAAATCATGTCACTCTTTCCTTCACGTCAATCAAATACACCAGGAACACTTTGAATCATTGAAGTAAAGAAAGGTAATGTAATAAGAATCGAGGCAGGATAAAAGTCGAAGATTTTATAGGACTTGTAGTCAGCTGATACTACATACTTTACCACAAAGATCCACGTCCTTATTTATTAGTACTAGTGAAAAAAAAAGAGACTAGTGAAAGAAATAGAAGCTAGTGAAAGGAGAAGAGGCTAGTGAAAGGAAAAGAGGCTAGTGAAAAAAGTATATACGAGTAAAAGCAGCAAAGACTAGTGAATAAAACCAAGGTTAATGACTAGTTGAAGTGGCGAAAAAGAATAGTTTTTACTAAAAGAGTAAAGAATAGTAAAAAAAAAAACAAGCAAGAAAAAGAGGTAAAGAGTAGCGAAAGGAGTAGAGGCTAGTTACTGAAATAGTGACTAGTCAAGAGTGGAAGCTAGTGAAATAATAATAGACACCTAAAATGATTAGAGGCAATTGAAAACAGTAAGCCTAGTGGAAGATGTTAAGGTCACTGGAAGATGTTAAGATCAGTGGAAGATGTTAAGGGAAGTGGAAGATGTTAAGGGAAGTGGAAAATGTTAAGGGAAGTGGAAATTGCTGTGGGTAAATAAAGAAGTAAATACTAGTATAACTAGTAGAAGCTTATGAAAGAAGTTGTGGCGAGTGAAATGAGTAGATCTTAGTGTAAGTTGTAGAGAATATTAATGTAAAAAGTCCGTAGAAAGTGCAGGGGCTAGGGGAAAGAATTAGAGGCTTGTGGCAATAATAAGAGCTACGTAAAAGATTAAAGATGACTACTACTTTGAAAGTAGTAGAGCCTAGTGAAAGGAGTGAATGCAAGCGAGATTAACAGAAGCTGGTGAGAGTATATCTGGAGTGGAGTGCTAAGCATGACTTGAGATACATTTCCATGTTTTCATTTCCCGCAGGCACACATTTCCATATCTTGGTAGGATATTGAATAGACATGGTCTTATTATGTTCATACAGTGCTCACTTGTTCCATTCTTCATTTTCTACCATATCGTTCGCTCAAGTTTGTTGATATTTTGATGTGCAAATTTGGAACCTGTGCAAATCTTCTATATGTTTATTATGTGTGCATCTCTCGTCACCTTTCTAGAGAGTACAATATAAGACATCTTTGAGAATTTAGGCTCATTATCGTAACTATGTATACTGTGTTCTCAATTGCGTGTTCTCTGTGAATCTCTGTTGCTTTGAAATGGTAAGTGAATACCGAGCAGTACATAAGCCGGGAAAGCTCACGTGATGGTATTTTGAATAGTACTAGCATTGTAATGATTTCTCTGGATTTGAGGGTTCTCATAATCAACCTTGTCCCTTTCCTAGCTAATGCTTTATTTGCTTCGTTATGCTCACTAAACATTTAGGTCTAATAACAGTATTCACAGAGCCTCTGCATGTTATTTTCCTTCTATGAGGAGATCTGATTGTGTATTGTACCCCTGTATTTAGTTTCAATTCTATATTTTTACTGTACCCAAGAATATGGATTTATTATTGTTCAATATCATATTATTTTCTGTAGCCCAATCGAAGACTTAATTGATATCAGCTTGTAGTTCATCAATGTCGGCTATAGAAGTAATTTTAATTTTGAATTCTGTGTCATCAAAAATAATTCAAATCATTTTGTATCAGTAGGCTTTTTCTCCCTACTACATTATGCCCTCGTGCTACCGGTAATTTACATTTCTGTATATATATGGAATTCCAAAAGTTAGGTCCAGGGATAAAGCACATGAGCATGTTGTCAATTGTTTAACGTCTGTTGTGCTGTTAATATCGGTTATTTTGTCATAGGTTTGAATATCATTCATAAATATTCTGTCTGGATCTTCACCTCTAATTTTTAGGGGGGTCTAAACATAGCCTAACACTTTAGGCTGTGAGGATTTTTAGGATTTTGGGAATCCAATTCTATTAGGATTTTACTAATTTCTTTGTCACTCCAGTGAGTGACAATGAACCATCACTTGTATGTATAGATCCAATACTGGTGATTTTTATTTTTATTTTAAATATGTGAAAAATATTTTGGGTTTCTCTTTATATCTTGCATAACTATGTGTTCCATCTTCTTTTAACTAGTCTTAATGCTATTCTTAATTTTAAACATAATAGAATGAGATCTCCAAGTAGATCTCCATGATATTATCTGGTATTGTATATGCTAGATTATTAAAGTATTTTTTATCTCCTTTATCTGTTATGTGAATTATTTAACTGTTACATCTGGAAATTTGTATTTAGAGTAATCATTAAGTTTATTTCCTCTGCTTTGATTGCCGGTACTTCTACCATTTCATCTGTGTTATTTAGAGCCTCTGAGCATACGAGGTCCTCTTTAATATACAAACGTACTCTGCATGACTAATTTACTTAATCACATTTTATGTTCAGGTATGCAGATCCCGATGTCTATGTAGTCTCCCGTATGGGTGTCTGTGAAACTGGAAATACTCCATTTGCCTCTGCGAGAAGGTCTTTTATAAACGATACTTGTTTTTCGCCTTTGTATTCAGTCCTTGTTTGTTGGCTAAAGATCAATAAGGGTAAATGAGGGCACTCTATTTAAATTATTTAACTAGGAGGTTTTCCAGGGATGTCCAAAATGTGAGGACATATTGAACGTGTTGTGACCTGTATTGGTGTTACATGATATCGTTGCAGCTCTGTTGCTGGATGTAGTATCGGTGACTGGTTTGTGTAAATGGTACGTTCTGCCCTTTCAAGCAACATGCATTAATCCTGTTTCACCTTTTAAAATCCCTTTCTTCTGAATCTAAAATATTATTCGATTTTTCTGCAGTCACTTTCAATTTTACCACTTCTATAGCGTTCTGTGCCTTTCACGTGGAATTTTGGTCAATGAAGGTTATAACATTTAATTTTTCAAGGGAGGTTTTGCATATGGCTATTGAGCTGAAACAAAATGTCTAATGAAGGGAGTAGAACCTTGAGAAACGAGTAAAGCTTATTGAAAGTTCTAACGGTTAGTATAAAAAGCTAATGAGAGGAGAAGGGGCTGGTGAAAAACATTGAGGCTAGTGTAAAGAGTAGAGGTTAGCAGAAGGAGCAGATACTAGTGAATGAACCAGCTGCTAGTCGAATGAAAAATGCTAAAGAAAGTAGCAGAGGCAAGTTAATATATTAATTCAAATAAAATGGGCTAGTGAGCGGAATAGCCAGGTAAAAGAGATTAGGCTATTTAAATTAGTAGATGTCAGAAAAAGAAATACAGTCTAGTGAAAGCACTAGACGAAGGTGAAAATATTTTATGCTAATGAAAATAAACTAAGCCAGCGAATAGTGGAAGGAGTAGAGGATATTCGAATTTAGAAAAGGAGAGGCTAGTAAAAGAAACAGAGGTTAATGAATGGGATAGATACTAGGGAAAGTAGTCGAAGCCAGAGGAAAAGATACTACGGATTAGAGGCTGGTAAAAGAAGTACAGGCTAGTGAAAGAAGTAGAGTGGGTAATGGAAAACAGATGCAAGTTAAAGGAGAATCATTTAATTACAAGAGAACAGGCAGGTAATAGTTGTAGATGCCGGTGAAAGAAGTAGAAGCTAGTTAAAGGAGCATAATAGTGTGAAAATTTAAAGGACAGTTCGTATATAGTAGAGATAAAAAAATTAGGGCTACTTAAAGGATTAAATCCAAATGAATAGAGTTTAAATTTATGAAATGAATAGATACTATTGAAAAAAACAGAAGAGAATGAAAGGAGAAGATGCTAGTGAAACGAGTAGAGACTACTGAATAGCTGATGAATAAAGTATAAATAGCGAAATGAATAGAAGCTAGTGATAGAAACAGATGATAGTGAACCATGCATAAACTATAAGGAATAGAATCATGTGAAAAGAGAAATATTGAAAAGGTAAGAGAAGTTATTTCTAGTGAATTAGATAAATAATGATAGGTTATACATAACATAAATATCTGCCCATTAATTAACAATAATAATTAGCAACTACAATAATATATTGTACCCAAAATACACTTAAAAATTACAATATTTTTATTGATGTTTTTGGATTAATCAGGATCTCCAAAGAAATGTAATTTCAAGCTTTATCTGTAATTTGAACAATTATAACATATAATAATCTTATTTGTAATTACAAACACAATTTACTTATTAGTAATAACAAACATAAGTAATAAATGAGAGTTGACTGACCGAGCTCGGCGTAGCAGAGTCCTCCCACCATGGAGAGGAGTCCCGTGGCCAACCACACCGCCAGCGCCATACCCACGCTGCCTGTGTACTCCACCACCGTCGTGGGTGACACGAAGATGCCAGACCCAATCATGATGCCCACGATCATGCCCACACCGTTCCACAGCCCAAGCACCCTCTTGAGATGCACATCAGAGTCTTGGAAGTAAACAGAGTCAGTCTTGTGCTCGACATTACCGAGCACTCTCTTGAGCTGCACGCCGGTGTTCAGGCACGGCCCAAAGCTAGTCTTGCCCTCGACTTTACCACATGTTGCAGCCTCAGTCTGCACAGTTGCTTCGATCTTTTCGCTTTCGCTCCTATCAGGTGTTCTGTGATTAACAGATGAAGACGATGATGAGTCTCCCATTAAAGCTGCCTCTTGTGGTTGTGTTCCTGAAGGTGAGTGTGCAGGAGATGCCGTTTGTGCCGCTCTATCACTGGTGCTCACAAGGAGCATATTATAGCTCTTGAATCTAGGGACACGTGGTTTATTCAGAGCTCGATGAGTATCAGTATCTGGCGACCATGTGGACGAAGGTATATCTATGGTCTATTAAGTTGACCTCTTTCTTTTCCAGAACACTGTCCTATTTTTCTCCTGTTATGAAAAAATTAAGATAATTGGTTACTTACAATTGGTTAACCAATTAACAAGTAACCAGTAGTAAAGTTAAAGCTAAGAGAAGCTATTAAAGGTTGCTATAATAGTGTTTGATTCAGACCACTCATCACATTCACTCCAAACATCCATCTTTGCTGCCGACCCAATCTCCTATGGTCGAGGCCCCTATGTTGTATAGGGTCGAGATTGGCCTCCGGGAGAACTTCGTTCTCTCCAGCGCCGAGATTTTAGTACTAATCTTCGTCATCGCCAACGTCTCGCAGGCCGACATCTCGGAGACAAGAGAGGGTGTTCACCTGCTCTTCTCTAGGGATTCCGCCCTTGAGAAGATATTCACCACCGCCGCCACGACCACCCTGCAAGACGCTGGCATCATCCTCACGCCACCACCACGCTACCTGGCGGACAAGATCGTGTTCACCAGGAATATCAGCACATGGATCACCGACCGCGACAAAGACGACATCCTCTCCTGCATTAACGACCAGAACCAATAACGACCAGAACAATTAACGACCAGAACCAATAACGACCAGAACAATTAACGACCAGAACAATTAACGACCAGAACAAGGGAATATTAATAAAACTAAATATATCTACACAAATAAATTTATATACACAAAATATAACACGAAACAACAAATATAAATTGGATTAGGCATATATTTAGGAAAGACCTGGGTAAATACTGGGTTGTAAAAAGGGTTGCTGATTTGTGAAACGGACTACCTGGAACCATTATAAACGTGGAATCGTTTGATTGATTCAAGCGTAGGCAAGACATACTGTATGTGAATGAATTTGGATAACTATAAACAGGAGCTATATCACGTATGGGTCAAAAGACATTTTACAGTTTTCTTAAATTTTGTGTTCTTATGCTCTGATATTCTAAAATAGCTGGCACAAGTGGAAGAAAAATTATTGGCTTATATACAAATACCATTTTCAAACAAGAGATGCCAAACCACGGATGATAGTTTTCAAGAGAAGTGTTATTATAGTGGAATATCATTGCACAATAACAGCCCTGTTCAAAGCAGACGAAGTTACTGATCTGGAGAACGAGCAGCAAAACCTTACTGCCCTCGCCTCTACGACACTTCACTACTGGAACAGAAAGTTGAAGCTGAAAGTTGAGAAGTCACACATACAAGCGGTGTGCGCTGTATAATGTGAGCACAAGAGTAACCAATAATAAGCATATTGATAAATCCTTCAGCACAACGTACACGTTTATAAGAGCAATGACAGGAGAAAATACTAAGACAACGCAATGTATTAACTCGAGAAAATAGGAAACGAATTACGTGAATGTCTAGAGCATTCGTGACTATAAATCAGCGAGGAGTCACACTAGTGGTCAGTAACCAGCGAGGAGCCACACTGGTGGTCAGTAATCAGCGAGGAGTCACACTAGTGGTCAGTAATCAGCGAGGAGTCACATTGGTGGTCAGTAACCAGCGAGGAGTCACACTGGTGGTCAGTAACCAGCGAGGAGTCACACTAGTGGTCAGTAACCAGCGAGGAGTCACACTGGTGTTCAGTATCCAGCGAGGAGCCACACTAGTGGTCAGTAACTAGCGAGGAGTCACACTGGTGTTCAATATCCAGCGAGGAGTCACACTGGTGGTCAGTAACTAGCGAGGAGTCACACTGGTGTTCAATATCCAGCGAGGAGTCACATTGGTGGTCAGTAACCAGCGAGGAGTCACACTAGTGGTCAGTAACCAGCGAGGAGTCACACTGGTGGTCAGTAACCAGCGAGGAGTCACACTGGTGGTCAGTAACCAGCGAGGAGTCACACTGGTGGTCAGTAACCAGCGAGGAGTCACACTGGTGGTCAGTAACTAGCGAGGAGTCACACTGGTGGTCAGTAACCAGCGAGGAGTCACACTGGTGGTCAGTAACTAGCGAGGAGTCACACTGGTGGTCAGTAACCAGCGAGGAGTCACACTGGTGGTCAGTAACCAGCGAGGAGTCACACTGGTGGTCAGTAACCAGCGAGGAGTCACACTGGTGGTCAGTAACCAGCGAGGAGTCACACTGGTGGTCAGTAACCAGCGAGGAGTCACACTAGTGGTCAGTAACCAGCGAGGAGTCACACTGGTAGACAATAACTAGCGAGGAATAAAAATGACTGGACATTAATTCACTTTCTCTGATTTCACCTTCGTACGCCGTCTGTATTCTTAGCCCACATCCCCATCCTCTTTCCCCACCAGTTCCTGGGACATAACCCTTCCCCCCAGTAGTCTAAATCCTTGGCACATCCTCTACTACCTTATTCATGTCCGGACTCACCTAGCTGTACTCACCTAATTATGCTTGCGTGGGTTGAGCTTTGGCTCTTTGGTCCTGCCTCTCAACTGTCAATCAACTAATATACAGATTTCAGAGGCTACTGGGCTCTATCATATCTACACATGAAACTGTGTATGGAATCAGCCTCCACCACATCACTTCCTAATGCATTCCATTTGTCAACTACTCTGACACTAAAAACAAAAACTGTAATGTCTCAATGGCTCATTTGGGCACTCAATTTTCCCCTGTGTTCCTTACTGCGTGTGCCCCTTGAGTTAAATAGTCTGTCTTTATCTACCCTATCAATTCCTTTGAGAATCTTGTATATGGTGATCATGTCCCTCAAACTCTTCTGTCTTAAGTACATCGGACGCTGGAAAGGGGCCAATCAGGCTACTGGGGGGAAGGGGTACTAGTTCACTAGTACTGAACACTAGATTAGTGTTCCCCACTAGTTCCTGGAGTCACACTAGGGGCCAGTAATCAACGAGGATACACACTATGGGTCAGTAATCAGGGAGGAGTCGCGTTAGTGGTCAACAACCAGCGAGGAGTCACACTAGGGGTCAGTAACCAGCGAGGAGTCACACTAGGGGTCAGTAACCAGCGAGGAGTCACACTAAGTCACACTATAAGGGGCCTCGTAGCCTGGTGGATAGCGCGCAGGACTTGTAATTCTGTGGCGCGGGTTCGATTCCCGCACGAAGCAGAAACAAATGGGCAAAGTTTCTTTCACCCTAAGTGCCCCTGTTACCTAGCAGTAAATAGGTACCTGGGAGTTAGTCAGCTGTCACGGGCTGCTTCCTGGGGGGGGGGGGGGTGTGGTGTGAAAAAAAAAAAGTAGTTAGTAAACAGTTGATTGACAGTTGAGAGGCGGGCCGAAAGAGCAAAGCTCAACCCCCGCAAAAACACAACACAACTAGTAAACACTAGGGGTCAGTAACCAGCGAGGAGTCACACTAAGGGACAGTAACCAGCGAGGAGTCACACTAGGGGTCAGTAACCAGCGAGGAGTCACACTAGGGGTCAGTAACCAGCGAGGAGTCACACTAGGGGTCAGTAACCAGCGAGGAGTCACACTAGGGGTCAGTAACCAGCGAGGAGTCACACTAGGGGTCAGTAACCAGCGAGGAGTTACACTAATGGCCAGTAATCAGCGAGGAGTGAAATTAGGGACCCAGCAATCCTCAGGTCTCTGCCAATAATATATGCAGATTGGCTCCTCCTCACCTCTATGAGTTTAAAAATTATATTTTTAAATGTTTAAAATTTAATTTAAAGTTTAGTTCAAAAATTATATTTTTAAAGTTCGTAACATATAACGAACATTTATGAGTGGAAATGTGGACAATGTAAATGGATGACACAAAATTTTAACCTGTGGTGGAATCATGCAAAAACATACACTAAAATACATTTCTGATATTTAAAATAGAATTTGTAAATTGTTTAACACTTTAAGCAATACTTTTCAATGAGACACTTGAGACAGAAACAGTTCCACTTAAGTTGAAATTGACAAATAAACAAACCCATATTAGAAGTAATTCGGATTATTCTTGTAATTACCGTTCAAGCAACTTAACGTTGGTTGTTGACAGGTTCATGGAAAAATAATTCAAGACTATGTACTGCAAAATTTATGGTCATTCTCTAATATCAATTCGAAACACGTTTCGTAGAAATGCTTAACAAATCTTAATGTTTTCTTTTATAACATTATTAATGTGTTCGACGAAAGCAAAGCAAGAAAACATGATCTTCATCAAATATAACAATGGCACATAGTTCTAGTGTGTTATACACTATCAGTGACTCCTATCTCCGCTTCACAACTTCACAATTTCACAACAATTGGAGGACCGTAATGGGTAGCGAGAAGTGATTTTACAAGCATCCTATACTGTCACACACACGATTAACACTCATTACCAAACACCACGCTCAGCCAATATTATCCTGCTCACCACCTCGGGTAAGGTGGATTGCAGTTGTTGTTGTTTAGGATTCAGCTACTCAAAACAAAAACTTCCAAGTAGCACGGGCTATGGTGAGCCCGTAAGTGGAGGCTCTTTGGATCCCTTGATTGTTTCAAGCGAAGGTTAGAAATATATATGAATGAGATTATGTGGTTATAAATAGTGATATTGGTTCTCTTTCCTTGTTTATTTCCCGGTAAATGGTTCCACAAATCAACAACCCTATTACCAAATCTGTATTTACACATATCTTTCCCTAAATCTAAACTTATCCAAATTATATTAATTGTTACGTGTTCTGGCTTGTGCTGATACTTTTAATACCCCTATTAATATCCCTTTTGTTATGTCCATTCAACCACTTGTACACCTATGCACCCACTTGAATCGATAATTGCAAATACCATTCGTTTTCATCTTGAAAAACATAAATTAATAAACGAGTCACAAAATGGTTTTACAAATGGCCGTTCATGTTTAACAAATTTGCCATCTTTTTATACCAGCATAGTTGAGGCAGTTGATAGTGGTAAGTTTTGCGATGTTGTGTACCTTGACTTTAGCAAAGCTTTTGATATAGTGCCACATGAAAGACTGATTAAAAGGATAGAGGTTCAAGGTATAGGGGGTGCTATATTAAGTTGGATTATGGCATGGCTATATCAAAGGAAACAGAGAGTTAGTATAAATGGGGTTAAGTCGGAGTGGGAAAATGTTGTAAGTGGAGTGCCTCAAGGCTCTCTCTTTGGCCCTCTGTTCTTTATAATATATATAAATGATTTAGATTTAGATTTGAGTAGCAACATTTGCAAATTTGCCAATGATACAAAAATCGGTAGGAAAATTAACACGGAAGAAGACTCACTATCACTTCAAGTTGATCTAAATAGGGTTTTAAAATGGTCAAAAGATTGGTAGATGCAGTTTAATGCTGATAAATGTAAAGTTCTGAGGCTAGGTAATTCTAGGCTAGGATAGTTACAAGATACGAGCTAGATGGAGTTGAGATTGCGAAGTCGGATTGCGAAAGGGATCTGGGAGTTATGATTAGTAAGAATTTAAAATAAAAGGATTAATGCATGAATGTTCGTAATAAGGCAAATAGGACACTGGGATTTATTAATCGAAGCGTTAGTAACAAGTCACCTGGTGTGGTTCTTCAGCTATATGTTGCTCTGGTTAAGTCCTATTTAGATTATGCAGTTCAGTTTTGGTCGCCGTACTATAGAATGGATATAAATTCACTTGAACGTTTCCAGCGTAGGATGACTAAGTTAATTCCCCAAATTAGAAATCTTTCATATGAAGAAAGATTAACAAAACTTTAATTGCATTCACTGGAAAGGCGACGAGTTAGGGGTGACATGATAGAGGTTTACAAGTGGATGAATGGACATAGCAAAGGGGGATATTAATAGGGTATTGAAAGTATCAACACAAGACAGAACACGAAAAATGGGTATAAATTGGATAAATTTAGATTTAGGAAAGACTTGGGTAAATACTGGTTCGGTAACAGGGTTGTTGATTTGTGGAACCAATTACCACGTAACGTGGTGGAGGTGGGGTCCCACGATTGTTTCAAACGTTGGTTGGACATGTATATGAGTGGGATTGGGTAGTTATAAATAGGAGCTGCCTCGTATGGGCCAATAGGTCGTCTGCAGTTAGCTTTGTTGTTGTGTTCTTAAATACTGGTTAGGTAACAGAGTTGTTGATTTATGAAACCAATTAAATCGTCAGTCAGTCAGGTGCAGTCACAGTGAGAGGTTGTGTTTGCTGGAGCTCCTATTGTTGTAACATTATTATTGCAATAATGGAAGGATTAGTGAAGGATTTGGTGAGTCTGGTTGGAGCTCTGAGAGCAGAGATGGATTCCCTGCGGGAGGAGGTACGACAGCTGAGACTTCGGGAGGAAACGAAGGAGACCAGTGTTGACGGGACCTCATCGTGGAGAGTCGTGAAAGACAAGGGTCTTAAGAAGACCTTGACAAGGCCGCCTACAGACGCCCTAAGGACAGCAAATTCATTTGCCGTGTTGGAGGACGAGTGCTTTGGTGAGCCTGCAGTTCACTTGGAATGGAAACCAGCGAGGAGCGGCGGAGCGCAGGCCCCTCAGGCTGCTCAAAAAGTTAAGGAGGTACCGAAGTGAATTTTGGTTGTGGGAGATTCCCAGGTGAGATATTTAGACAGAACGTTTTGTGCCAGAGATAGGAGGAACAGATTAAGGGTTTGCTCTCCGGGAGCTGCAATTGGTGATATTGTTGGAAACATGAATGATATTATGACGGGAAATGGGAACAAACCCATTATTTGTATTAGTGCAGGGGGTAATGATGTTGGGCGAGTTAGGTGTGAGGAACTAATGCAGAGATTCAGGACAGCCATTGAATTAGATACGAGCAAGGGAGGAATCCCGATCATATGTGGCATTCTTCCAAGAAAGGGAGTGGGAAATGAATGGATGTCGAGGGCACTTGGTGTCAATTGCCGGCTGGAAAGATATTGCAAATCAAATGCAATATCTTTCATAGACAACTGGGAACACTTCTATGGAAGAAATGAAATGTATGCTCTTGATGGGGTGCATCTATCCAGGGCTGGGGTTGTTGCTGCTGCAAACTCGTTGGAACCAGTGGTTAGAGGTGTTTGTTTGGGTTTAAGCTGTTAGTAGATAGTGGTATGGGAATTGATTTGGAGGAAGGAGGTAATAAAAGTATGTGTTCGTGGGAGAAAAGAATTGGCAAAATGATCAGGGAAAGAAAAGGGCCTCAAAATAACAATTCACTTAGGGTATATTATACTAACAGTAGAAGTCTAAGAAATAAAATTAACGAATTAAATGCTCTTGTCTGCACAGAAATAATAGATATTATTGCACTTACCGAAACGTGGATGAATGTAGAAAATAGAGAACTATTAGCTGAATATCAAATAAATGGATTTAAACTATTTCACACAGATATATTAGACGAGGAGGGGGGAGTAGCCATATATGTTAGGGACAATTTGAAATGTAGTCTCAAAGAGGGAATCAAAACTGAGCCACACACAGAAACTATTTGGATAGAATTAAACGAAAAAGCAAATAATATTATAATAGGAGTTATATATAGGCCACCAAATTTAGACAGAATGGAAGCAAAGCATCTATGGGATGAAATATCTAGAGCATCTAGATCTAACAGTATTTATGTCATAGGTGACTTCAATTTTAGTGGAATAAACTGGTTGAACAAAACAGGGAATAGTGAAGCAGAAGATTTTCTAGAATTAATTGACGATTGCTTTCTTACGCAACACATTAAGGAACCAACGCGGGAAAATAATATTTTAGATTTAGTGTTAACTAACAGGGAAACACAAATTAATGACATCGAAATAGGGAGTGAGCTAGGGAACAGTGATCACAAAGTAATCAGATTTAGCATGGAATGGAATAGACTTGTAAAAGAAAATTCTGTTAAAGTGCCAGTTTTTCGAAAAGCTGATTTTAATAGCCTTAGAAATTTTTTTATATATATAAAAATGCTATAAGATTAAAGCATTAATATATATAAATGCTTTAGATTCAGGTTTGAGTAGCAACATTTGCAAATTTGCCGATGATACGAAAATCGGTAGGGAAATTAATTCGGAGGACTCACTATCACTTCAAGTTGATCTAGATAGGGTTTTGAAATGGTCAAAGGATTGGCAGATGCAGTTTAATGCTGATAAATGTTAAGTTCTGAGGTTAGGTAATGATTATAGGGTTACAAGATACGAGCTAGATGGTGTTGAGATTGCGAAGTCGAATTGCGAAAGGGATCTGGGAGTTATGATTAGCAAGAATTTAAAACAAAAGGATCAATGCATGAATGTTCGTAATAAGGCAAATCGGACACTTGGATTTATTAATCGCAGCGTTAGTAACAAGACACCTGGTGTGGTTCTCAAGCTATATCTTGCTCTAGTTAGGCCCCATTTAGATTATGCAGTTCAGTTTTGGTCGCCATATTATAGAATGGATATAAATTCACTTGAACGTGTCCAGCGTAGGATGACCAAGTTAATTCCCCGAATTAGAAATCTTTCATATGAAGAAAGATTAACAAAGCTTAAGTTGCATTCACTGGAAAGGCGAAGAGCTAGGGGTGACATGATAGAGGTTTACAAGTGGGTGAATGGACATAACAAAGGGGATATTAATAGGGTATTAAAAGTATCAACACAAGACAGAACATGAAACAATGGGTATAAATTGGATAAGTTTAGATTTAGGAAAGACTTGGGTAAATACTGGTTCAGTAACAGGGTTGTTGATTTGTGGAACCAATTGCCGCGTAACATTGTGGAGGTGGGGTCCCTCGATTGTTTCAAGCATGGGTTGGACATGTATATGAGTGGGATTGGGTGGTTATAAATAGGAGCTGCCTCGTATGGGCCAACAGGCCTTCTGCAGTTGCCTTTGTACTTATGTTAACAGTATTTGTGTCATGGGTGACTTTAATTTTAGTAGAGCAAACTGGATTAACAGAACTGGGAATAACGAAGCGGAAGATTTTATAGAAGTAATTGACGATTGCTTTCTTACGCAACACATTAAGGAACCAACGCGGGAAAATAATATTTTAGATTTAGTGTTAACTAACATGGGAAACAGATTAATTACATCGAAATTGGGAGTGAACTAGGGAACAGTGATCACAAAGAAATCAGATTTAGCATTGAGTCGAATAGACCTGCAGGAGAAAATTCAGTTAAAGTCCCAAATTTTCGTAAAGCTAATTTTAATATCCTAAGAATTTTTTTGGGTCAAATAGAATGGAAAGTCTTGGGCATAGGAGGTGGTGGTAGGTAAAAGTGCGAATGAGCCGCCGCGCAACGAATCCTGCAACATTGCAAAATTGCATTGCAAGCGATGAGTCACAATAACGTGGCTGAAGTATGTTGACCAGACCACACACTAGAAATTGAAGGGACGACGACGTTTCGGTCCGTCCTGGACCATTCTCAAGTCGATTGTGATGAGGACTGATTGATTGATTGATGAAGATTAAGCCACCCAAAAGGTGGCACGGGCATAAATAGCCCGTAAGTGGTGGCCCTTTTGAGCCATTACCAGTATCAAGAGCTGATACTGGAGATCTGTGGAGGTGCGAATGCACCCTGCATGACGGGAGATGTCTCCTTTGTTAATGTGTTAAGATGAAGATGAAGCCACCCAAAAGGTGGCACGGGCATGAATAGCTCGTAAGTGGTGGCCCTCTTGAGCCATTACCAGTATCAAGAGCTGATACTAGAGATCTGTGGAGGCGCGACTGCACCCTGCGTGACGGGAGATGTCTCCCGGACCAAGTGGTGACCAGATGGTGGTGAGGACAGGTAGGGACAGGCATTAAATAGGCAAGAGAGAGCTGAGGAGGAAAGTCAGGTGTAGGGGATAGTAGTAATGAGAACTGCAGCAGGCCTATTGTCCCATACGAGGCAGCTCCTATTATAACCACCGAAGGAGATAGTAATAGGAATAAGAAGAGGATAGCAAGGGAGCGTAGGAGAAGACAATGAACAGAAAAAGGGAGAAGAGAGAAAGAAAGGGAAAGAGAAAGAAAGAAATGGAAGGGGGAAAGCTTATGTTAAGTCACGTTTGTTAGAAAGATTAGAGCATTTGAGTATATACTGTGAAAGGGAAGAGTCCACAGCTACAAAGCCAGGACTCAAGTTCATGTTGGGTACATTGTTAATAAGAGCCGATTCTACAAGACGGCGTCTGTGTAGAGTAGAGGCAGGAAAGATTATTTTGGAGGAAGACCAATCAATGGGATGATTAGAATCCCTCACATGGCAGAAGAGAGCATTGTTAGTGTCTGCAGACATAACACTTCTCTTGTGTTCTTTAAGTCTGTCATTCAGTGTACGGCCAGTTTCGCCAAAGTATTGGAGAGGACAAGATGAACAGGAAATAGAGTAGACACCAGTAGCATTAGAAGCAGGAGGAGCAGTGTGAACTAGATTGCTACGAAGTGTGTTAGTTTGTCGAAAGGCGAGTTTAATGTCAAGAGGACGAAGGGTATTGGTAAAAGTTTTGAGTTCAGATATGAAGGGAAGGCTTAGTACAGTGCTACTAGTGTTGGAAGCAGGTTTAGGATGAAAGAAATTTCGTTTAGCTTGAGAGTGGGCACAGTTGATGAAATGCAAAGGATAACCAAGGCGAGAGAATGATTTGTAGATAAAGGCAATTTCAGAATCAAGAAACTGAGGGTCGCTGATGCGTAGAGCGCGGAGGAAGAGAGAGACGAGGACACTTTTCTTAACAGAAAGAGGATGGTAGGAAAAGAAGTGAATGTACATGCCACTATGCATGGGTTTACGGTAGACAGAGAAAGAGAACCCAGACACAGAGCAGTGAACATGAACATCAAGAAATGGAAGGAGGGAAATAGATTCCCACTCAACTTTGAAATGGATAGAAGGAGCCAGATTGTTAAGAGAGGCGAGGAAAGGCTGGAAAAGATTAAGGTCATGAGGCCATAAAGCAAAAATGTCATCAACATAGCGAATCCAGAGAGAAGGACGAGTATCAATAGAAGGAAGAAGAACAGTTTCGAAGTATTCCATGTAGAAATTAGCAAGAACAGGGGAGAGAGGGGAACCCATAGGGACACCGAAAGTTTGAGTGTAATATTTACCGTTGAAAGAGAAAGAGTTAGATTCAACACAGAGTCTAATGAGATCGAGGAAAACATCAGTGGGAAGTGGGAGAGGAAGGAGACCCTCTGACGCCTTCTGTCTGAGGAAAGAGAGAACGTCATCGAGCGGAACATTAGTGAACAGAGAGTCGACATCAAGACTAAGCATTTTACAAGAGGGTTGCAGGCGCAGTCTTTCTATGAAGTCCTGAGAGTGACGAAGGTGGGCAGGGAAAAAAGTGCCAAGGTAAGGTGTCAGGGTTTAGCGAGCCAGGAGGCAAGAGGATAGCTGACAGAGCCCCGTGAAGAAATGATAGGACGAAGAGGAACACCAGGTTTATGAGTCTTAGGAAGACCATAGAAATAAGGAAGAGAAGGGCAGATGACACGGAAACGTTTAATGAGATCAAAGTCAGGAGGGCAAAGACTAGAGAGCTGTCTTAGTTTGCGGTTAAAGGAAGTTTTGAGGCGATCCAAAGGGTTAGAAGTCAGAGGAGCATAAGTGTGAGAGTCAGAGAGCAAGACATCTGCTTTTCGGAGGTAGTCCTCACGGTCAAGGACAACCACCGAATTGCTTTTGTCTGAAGGAAGGATAAGAATAGAGTTGTTAGATTTCAGGGAGGCAAGGGCAAGCTGGAAGCGACGAGGAAGGTGGTTATTTTTAGAAAACAAGCTGTCAAGAACGGGGATAAGGGCCCCTCTAAAGGCAGACAGGTCCGAAAGAGTACTGGAGTTAGAATTGACAAACCTGTCAAAGGAACTAATGAGATCAATGCCACAGCGTGGGCCAGGGGAAGTAGCAAAAGACAGACCAAGACCAAGACGGGACGACGAAACGTCGTCGTCCCTTCAATTTCTAGTATGTGGTCTGGTCAACATTGCATTGCAAGTTGCAGGATTGTATAGGTGGTTCAACCACACCAGCTATGGATTGTTGCAAGAAGTTGCAAGATGATGATGAGCAAGATGAATGTTGCAAAAAAATCAAGATGAATAAGAACATAAGAACAAAGGCAACTGCAGAAGGCCTATTGGCCCATACGAGGCATCTCCTATCAATAACAACCCAATCCCACTCATATACATGTCCAACCTGCACTTGAAACAATCGAGGGACCCCACCTCCACCACGTTATGCGGTAATTGGTTCCACAAATAAGAACATAAGAACAAAGGGAACTGCAGAAGGCCTATTGGCCCACACAAGGCAGCTCCTATCTATAACCACTCATATACACGTCCAACACGTAATTGGTTCCACAAATCAACAACCCTGTTACCGAATCAGTATTTACCCAAGTCTTTCCTAAATCTAAATTTATCCAATTTATACCCATTGTTTCGTGTTCTGTCTTGTGTTCATACTTTTAATACCCTATTAATATCCCCTTTGTTGTGTCCATTCATCCACTTGTAAACCTCTATCATGTCACCCCTAACTCTTCGCCTTTCCAGTGAATGCAATTTAAGCTTTGTTAATCTTTCTTCATATGAAAGATTTCTAATTTGGGGAATTAACTTAGTCATCCTACGCTGGACACGTTCAAGTGAATTTATATCTATTCTAAAGTACGGCGACCAAAACTGAACTGCATAATCTAAATAGGGCCTAACTAGAGCAAGATATAGCTGAAGAACCACACCAGGTGTCTTGTTACTAACGCTTCGATTAATAAATCCCAATGTCCTATTTGCCTTATTATGAACATTCATGCATTGATCCTTTTGTTTTAAATTCTTACTAATCATAACTCCCAGATCCCTTTCGCAATCCGACTTCGCAATCTCAACACCATCTAGCTCGTATGTTGTAACTCTATCATTACCTAGCCTCAGAACTTTACATTTATCAGCATTAAACTGCATCTGCCAATCCCTTGACCATTTCAAAACCCTATTTAGATCAACTTAAAGAGATAGCGAGTCTTCTTCCGTATTAATTTCCCTACCGATTTTTGTATCATCGGCAAATTTGCAAATGTTGCTACTCAAACCTGAATCTAAATCATTTATATATATTATAAACAACAGAGGTCCCAGGACAGAGCCTTGAGGCACTCCACTTACAACATTTTCCCACTCTGACTCTATTTATACTAAGTCTCTGTTTCCTTTGGTATAGCAATGCCCTAATCCAGCTTAATATAGCACCCCAATACCATGAGCCTCTATCTTTTTAATCAGTCTTTCATAGGTGCAGTCACAGTGTGAGGTTGTGTTAGCTGGAGCTCTGATTCTAATAACATTATTATTGCAATAATGGAAGGATTAGTGAAGGATTTGCTGAGCCTGGTTGGAGATCTGAGAGCAGAGATGGATTCCCTGCGGGAGGAGGTACGACGGCTGAGACTTCGGGAGGAAACGAAGGAGGAGGCCAGTGTTGACAGAACTTCATTAAGAAGGACTGACGGGACCAATAATAAGATCTCGTCTTGGCAGGTTGTGAAAGACAGGGGTCTTAAGAAGACCTTGGCAAAACCGACAACTAATAACCTACACCTAAGGACTTTTAACGCATTTGACGTATTAGAGGACGAGTGCTGTGTTGAACCTGTTGTTCAACAAAGTGGCAAAGACAAAGTAACGAGGAGCATTGAAGCGCAGGTCACTCAAACTGCTCGAAAGGAAAAGAGAGAATCGAAGCGAATTTTGGTTGTGGGAGATTCCCAGGTGAGGTATATGCAGGGGGTAATGATGTTGGACGACTTAGGAGTGAGGAACTAATACAGAGATTCAGGACAGCCATTGAATTAGTTAGGAGCAAGGGAGGAATCCCGATCATATGTGGCATTTTTCCAAGAAAGGGAGTGGGAAATGAATGGATGTCAAGGGCACTTGGTGTCAATTGCCGGCTGGAAAGATATTGCAAATCAAATGCAATATCTTTCATAGACAACTGGGAACACTTCTATGGAAGAAATGAAATGTATGCTCGTGATGGGGTGCATCTATCGAGAGCTGGGGTTGTTGCTGTTGCAAACTCGTTGGAAGAAGTGGTTACAGATGTTTGTTTGGATTTAAAATGTATAGAGGTATGGGAATTGATTTGGAGGAAGGAGATAATAAAAGTATGTGTTTGTGGGAGAAAGGAATTGGCAAAATGATCAGGGAAAGAGAAGGGCCTCAAAATAACAATTCACTTAGGGTATATTACACTAACACTAGAAATCTAAGAAATAAAATTAACGAATTAAATGCTCTTGTCTGCACAGAAAAAATTGATATTATTGCACTTACCGAAACGTGGATGAATGTAGAAAATAGAGAACTATTAGCTGAATATCAAATAAATGGATTTAAACTATGTCACACAGATAGATATATTAGACGAGGAGGGGGAGTAGCCATATATGTTAGGGACAATTTGAAATGTAGTCTCAAAGAGGGAATCAAAACTGAGCCACACTCAGAAACTATTTGGATAGAATTATACGAAAAAGCAAATAATATTATAATAGGAGTTATATATAGGCCACCAAATTTAGACAGAATGGAAGCAAAGCATCTATGGGATGAAATATCTAGGGCATCTAGATCTAACAGTATTTACGTCATGGGTGACTTTAATTTTACTGGAATAAACTGGTTGAACAAAACAGGGAATAGTGAAGCAGAAGATTTTCTAGAATTAATTGACGATTGCTTTCTTACGCAACACATTAAGGAACCAACACGGGAAAATAATATTTTAGATTTAGTGTTAACTAACAGGGAAACACAAATTAATGACATCGAAATAGGGAGTGAGCTAGGGAACAGTGATCACAAAGAAATCAGATTTAGCATAGAATGGAATAGACCTGTAGGAGAAAAAATTCTGTTAAAGTGCCAGATTTCCGAAAAGCTGATTTTAATAGCCTAAGAAATTCTTTGGGTCAAATTGATTGGAAAGTCTTGGGTATGGTGTGGGGGCCGGTCTTGGAGCGAAACATGAACCCAGCGATAGGTGACGTAAATGGGGATTTCGATGTGGATTCAATATATAACTTATTTAAGAATATTGTAAACAAAGCACAGGAACGTTGTATACCATACAAATTGAATAGATCGAATACTAATGACCCAAAGTGGATAACAAAGAATTTGAAGAACCTTATAGGTAAAAAGAGAGCTTGGTACAAAAGGATTAAAAATGGGGAGGTCACTTTAGAATAGGAATTCGTACAACTGGTTAGAAATGTTAAAAAAGAGATAAGGAAAGCAAAAATAAACTATGAAGTTCGCATAGCAGGGCAAGCAAAGACAAATCCTAAAGGGTTTTTTCAGTTATATCGTACTAAGACTAGGGAAAGGATAGGTCCATTAAAAACTGAGACAGGTCAAAAAACAGATAGTGATGAAGAGATGAGTAGTATTTTTAATAAATATTTTGTATCTGTATTTACTAAAGAGGAACTTAACAATATGCCTTCAGCCGAACAAGTCTATGTGGGTGGGGACGAGGACAGGTTGACGAGTTTAGCAGTTACCAGAGAGGATGTTCTTAAACAAATAGTAAAACTCAAACCAAACAAATCCCCAGGGCCGGATGAAGTGTTTGCCAGGGTGCTTAAAGAATGCAAAGAGGAGCTTTGTGACCCACTGTCAACCATATTTAATAAATCAATAGAGTCAGGCAGAGTGCCAGAGTTTTGGAAAGTTGCTAATGTGATACCAGTTTTTAAGAAAGGAGATAGATCACTTGCGTCTAACTATCGACCAATTAGCTTAACATCTATTGTGGGAAAGTTACTTGAATCAATAATTGCAAATACAATTCGTCTCCATCTTGAAAAACATAAATTAATAAATGAGTCGCAACATGGTTTTACAAATGGCCGTTCATGTTTAACAAATTTGCTAACTTTTTATTCCAACATAGTTGAGGCAGTTGATAGTGGTAAGGATTGTGATGTTGTGTACCTTGACTTTAGCAAAGCTTTTGATACAGTGCCACATGAAAGATTAATTAAAAAAAATAGAAGCTCATGGTATTGGGGGTGCTATATTAAGTTGCATTAGGGCATGGCTATTCCAAAGGAAACAGAGAGTTAGTATAAATGGGGTTAAGTCAGAGTGGGATAATGTTGTTAGTGGAGTGCCTCAAGGCTCTGTCCTGGGACCTCTGTTGTTTATAATATATATAAATGATTTAGATTCAGGTTTGAGTAGCAACATTTGCAAATTTGCCGATGATACGAAAATCGGTAGGGAAATTAATTCGGAGGAGGACTCACTATCACTTCAATTTGATCTAGATAGGGTTTTGAAATGGTCAAAGGATTGGCAGATGCAGTTTAATGCTGATAAATGTAAAGTTCTGAGGTTAGGTAATGAGTTACAAGATACGAGCTAGATGGTGTTGAGATTGCGAAAGGGATCTGGGAGTAGGTAGGGAAATTAATTCGGAGGAGGACTCACTATCACTTCAAGTTGATCTAGATAGGGTTTTGAAATGGTCAAAGGATTGGCAGATGCAGTTTAATGCTGATAAATGTAAAGTTCTGAGGTTAGGTAATGAGTTACAAGATACGAGCTAGATGGTGTTGAGATTGCGAAGTCGGATTGCGAAAGGGATCTGGGAGTTATGATTAGTAAGAATTTAAAACAAAAGGATCAATGCATAAATGTTCGTAATAAGGCAAATCGGACACTTGGATTTATTAATCGCAGCGTTAGTAACAAGACACCTGGTGTGGTTCTCAAGCTATATCTTGCTCTAGTTAGGCCCCATTTAGATTATGCAGTTCAGTTTTGGTCGCCATATTATAGAATGGATATAAATTCACTTGAACGTGTCCAGCGTAGGATGACTAAGTTAATTCCCCAAATTAGAAATCTTTCATATGATGAAAGATTAACAAAGCTTAAGTTGCATTCACTGGAAAGGCGAAGAGTTAGGGGTGACATGATAGAGGTTTACAAGTGGGTGAATGGACATAACAAAGGGGATATTAATAGGGTATTAAAAGTATCAACACAAGACAGAACACGAAACAATGGGTATAAATTGGATAAGTTTAGATTTAGGAAAGACTTGGGTAAATACTGGTTCAGTAACAGAGTTGTTGATTTGTGGAACCAATTGCCGCGTAACATTGTGGTGGTGGGGTCCCTCGATTGTTTCAAGCGCGGGTTGGAGATGTATATGAGTGGGCTTGGGTGGTTATAAATAGGAGCTGCCTCGTATGGGCCAATAGGCCTTCTGCAGTTGCCGTTGTTCTTATGTTCTTACCGCGTAACGTGGTAGAGGTGGGGTCCTTTGTTTGTATCAAACGTGGGTTGAACATGCATATGAGTAGGATTGGGTATTTATAAATAGGAGCTGCCTCGTATGGGCCAATAAACCTTCTGCAATTACATATGTCCTTATGATCTTTTATTCTCATGTCTGCACAGAAAAAAATAGATATTATTGCACTTACTGAAACGTGGATGAATGTAGAAAATAGAGAACTATTAGCTGAATATCAAATAAAAAGATTTAAACTATTTCAGACAGACAGATATTTTAGACGAGGCGGGAGAGTAGCCATATATAAGAACATAAAAATACAGTAAAGGCAACTGCAGAAGGCCTATTGGCCCATACGAGGAAGCTCCTATCTATAACCACCCAATCCCACTCATAAACATGTCCAACCCGTGCTTGAAACAATCGAGGGACCACACTTCCACCACGTTACGCGGTAATTGGTTCCACAAATCAACAACCCTGTTACCGAACCAGTATTTACCCAAGACTTTCCTAAAGCTAAATTTATCCAATTTATACCCATTGTTTCGTGTTCTGTGATTTATGAAAATTTTCGTGATTTATGAAACCAATTACCGCGTAACGTGGTAGAGGTGGGGTCCTTCGATTGTTTCAAACGTGGTTTGAACATGTATATGAGTGGGATTGGGTGGTTATTAATAGGAGCTGCCTCGTATGGGTCAATAAGCGTTCTGCAGTTACCTTTGAACCAGTTACCAGTTCCCTATATGTTAGGGAAAATTTGAAATGTAGTCTCAAAGAGGGAATCAAAACTGAGCCACACACAGAAACTATTTGGATAGAATTAAACGAAAAAGAAAATAATATAATAATTGGAGTTATATATAGGCCACCAAATTTAGACAGAATGGAAGCAAAGCATCTATGGGATGAAATATCTAGAGCATCTAGTTTTAGCATTTGACGTATTAGAGGATGAGTGCTGTGTTGAACCTGTTGTTCAACGAGGTGGCAAAGACAAAGTAACGAGGAGCATTGAAGCGCAGGTCCCTCAAACTGCTCGAAAGGAAAAGGGAGAATCGAAGCGAATTTTGGTTGTGGGAGATTCCCAGGTGAGGTATTTAGACAGAACGTTTTGTGCCAAAGATAGGGGGAACAGATTAAGGGTTTGCTATCCGGGAGCTGGAATTGGTGATATTGTTGGAAACATAAATGATATTATGACAGGAAATGGAAACAAACCCATTATTTGTATTAGTGCAGGGGGTAATGATGTTGGACGAGTTAGGAGTGAGGAACTAATACAGAGATTCAGGACAGCCATTGAATTAGTTATGAGCAAGGGAGGAATCCCGATCATTTGTGGCATTCTCCCAAGAAAGTGAGTGGGAAATGAATGGATGTCAAGGGCACTTGGTGTCAATTGCCGGCTGGAAAGATATTGCAAATCAAATGCAATATCTTTCATAGACAACTGGGAACACTTCTATGTAAGAAATGAAATGTATGCTCGTGATGGGGTGCATCTATCAAGAGCTGGGGTTGTTGCTGTTGCGAACTCGTTGGAAGAAGTGGTTAGAGGTGTTTGTTTGGGTTTAAACTGTTAGTAGATAGAGGTATGAGAATTGATTTGGAAGAAGGAGATAATAAAAGTATGTGTTTGTGGGAGAAAGGAATTGGCAAAATGATCAGGGAAAGAGAAGGGCCTCAAAATAACAATTCACTTAGGGTATATTACACTAACAGTAGAAGTCTAAGAAATAAAATTAACGAATTAAATGCTCTTGTCTGCACATAAAAAATAGATATTATTGCACTTACCGAAACGTGGATGAATGTAGAAAATAGAGAACTATTAGCTGAATATCAAATAAATGGATTTAAACTATTTCACACAGATAGATATATTAGACGAGGAGGGGGAGTAGCCATATATGTTAGGGACAATTTGAAATGTAGTCTCAAAGAGGGAATCAAAACTGAACCACACACAGAAACTATTTGGATAGAATTATACGAAAAAGCAAATATTATAATAGGAGTTATATATAGGCCACCAAATTTAGACAGAATGGAAGCAAAGCATCTATGGGATGAAATATCTAGGGCATCTAGATCTAACATTATTTACGTCATGGGTGATTTTAATTTTAGTGGAATAAACTGGTTGAACAAAACAGGGAATAGTGAAGCAGAAGACTTTCTAGAATTAATTGACGATTGCTTTCTTACGCAACACATTAAGGAACCAACACGGGAAAACAATATTTTAGATTTAGTGTTAACTAACAGGGAAACACAAATTAATGACATCGAAATAGGGAGAGAGCTAGGGAACAGTGTTCACAAAGAAATCAGATTTAGCATAGAATGGAATAGACTTGTAGGAGAAAATTCTGTTTAAGTGCCAGATTTTCAAAAAGCTGATTTTAATAGCCTAAGAATTTTTTTGGGTCAAATTGATTGGAAAGTCTTGGGCCCCCACCCAATAGGGTGGGGGCCGGTCTTGGAGCTAGACATGAACCCAGCGATAGGTGACGTAAATGGGGATTTCGATGTGGATTCAATATATAACTTATTTAAGAATATTGTAAACAAAGCACAGGAACGTTGTATACCATACAAATTGAATAGATCGAATACTAATGACCCAAAGTGGATAACAAAAAATTTGAAGAACCTTATAGGTAAAAAGAGAGCTTGGTACAAAAGGATTAAAAATGGGGAGGTCACTTTAGAACAGGAATTCGTACAACTGGTTAGAAATGTTAAAAAAGAAATAAGGAAAGCAAAAATAAACTATGAAGTTCGCATAGCAGGGCAAGCAAAGACAAATCCTAAAGGTTTTTTTCAGTTATATCGTACTAAGACTAGGGAAAGGATAGGTCCATTAAAAATTGAGACAGGTCAAATAACAGATGGTGATGAAGAGATGAGTAGTATTTTTAATAAATATTTTGCATCTGTATTTACTAAAGAGGAACTTAACAATATGCCTTCAGCCGAACAAGTCTATGTGGGTGGGGACGAGGACAGGTTGACGAGTTTAACAGTTACCAGGGAGGATGTTCTTAAACAAATAGTAAAACTCAAACCAAACAAATCCCCAGGGCCGGATGAAGTGTTTGCCAGGGTGCTTAAAGAATGCAAAGAGGAGCTTTGTGACCCACTGTCAACCATATTTAATAAATCAATTGAGTCAGGCAGAGTGCCAGAGTTTTGGAAAGTTGCTAATGTGATACCAGTTTTTAAGAAAGGAGATAGATCACTTGCGTCTAACTATCGACCTACTAGCCTAACGTCTATTGTGGGAAAGTTACTCGAATCTATAATAGCAAATAAAATTCGTCTTCCTCTTGAAAAACATAAATTAATAATTGAGTCGCAACATGGTTTTATAAATGGCCGTTCATGTTTAACAAATTTGTTATCTTTTTATTCTAGCATTGTTGAGGCAGTTGATAGTGGTAAGGATTGCGATGTTGTGTACCTTGACTTTAGCAAAGCTTTTGATACAGTGCCACATGAAAGACTGATTAAAAAGATAGAGTCTCATGGTATTGGGGGTGCTATATTAAGCTGGATTAGGGCATGGCTATACCAAAGGAAACAGACTTAGTATAAATGGAGTCAAGTCAGAGTGGTAAAATGTTGTAAGTGGGGGGCCTCAGGGCTCTGTCCTGGGACCTCTGTTGTTTATAATATATATAAATGATTTAGATTCAGGTTTGAGTAGCAACATTTGCAAATTTGCCGTTGATACGAAAATCGGTAGGGAAATAAATTCGGAGGAGGACTCACTATTGTGGGAACCGACCTGTGAGATTTATATTTACGTTAATTTATATACTTCGATAGCAATTTGTATAATGATAAGTGGACTGTATTTCTGCAATAATCTCTTAATCTCACAAATCGATCCTCTACACATTAGGGGGGGTTTATTAGTTTATATATGCAGCCAATCAAACTACAGGAATAGACTACATACATTGAAAAGGTTCCTTATCTTATAGTACAGAAGGTTAGTCCACCAGGTATAACTAGGGTGTAGACACCAAATTATCCTCTTTGAGGTAGCTTCATCACCCAGTAACTGGTGCACAAAATCTTGCATCCTCGTCTTGACCTGTCAAAAGTGCGCTAGCTGTGAAGCCAGATACCTATATATGACAAGCTATATCAGAGAAAACTGTACATGGAACATTGAAGACCTGGCTTAATTACCTTTAGTTTGAGGCTTCCACGTGATCTAACCGGGTCACCCTATATCCTGACATTAATGGCCATAAATGAATGATAAACGGGTTTCGGATAGACACTTAACTTGAATTTGTAGACAGCGTGTTGACAATGGTACACCTTTGGTTTCCATAACACTACGTCCAAGTAAATTTAACAGGAGCCGAATTTGCTCCCGTGTGAGCCTCTGGTCTCAATAAACAATGGCTGCCCCTTCCTCACCCTGACGCCTGGCTTACATTGTCCACATAACAGAAAGTGATAGAAGGGTCACATTTACTCTACTTTAATATTGATAATTAAGTTAATTTATATAAGATGGTTTTATGATGGTAAAGTCCAAAGACTAATGTATTTAAGAATAATTCCCAGCAGAATAGCTGGTGAATATAATAGTATGTGGTGATGATATCCCGTTTTCTTTAGACGGTAATTCCACTGCAAGTTACGTTTTCTATGGGTAACTTGTGGGTAATACAGCTATTATCTGTATGATTATTAAATGGTGTCGGATTTTCCGACATAATTCCCCAGGGGCTGCTCACGGGTCGAAGTCCTAATTAGAACAGACGAACACCGATACTCCTCCTTCGAATTATTAGATTAATTTGATGTTAGTAGTTAGTAATCACACATTTGTGCGTCTGTTCGTACAGGACGGATGTCCCGTACTAGAGTTGCAGGGGTTAGAAGTCTAATGCGATTTCATTTCCCTGTCAACTCTTGAAAGGCTAATATTCAAGCCTTATTACATATTATTTAACCCAGAAGACTGGATGTGATCAAGTACTACAGTCAAGTATGATTCAGGGACTGCAGTGAGATCAGTGACATTAGATATAACTTGAAGTTTCTTCAGGTAACTGGTCACTGATATATAAACACTGAGGCCCATGGAATACATCTTGATTAAATAATAAATGTATCAAATCAGTCATCAGATTTATTAGGGTTTAATTTAGTTAATTGATTCAGAAGACTGAATAGCTCATCATTAAAGTAAAGTATGGTTCTGAGACTGCAGTGGGTTCAGTGACATTGGTCGCAGTGACTTGTAGCTGTTTTAGGCTACTGTTCACTGATTTGCCACTGAGGCCTCATGAACTCATCTTCAGCTTTAAATGATGATACTAACATCAACCTCTGTTGGTATAGTCAGCTGTAATCTCCTTAGTATAATGCTACTGGAGAAATATAATCAGCTGACAAATTTAGATTTCTATTGGTATTGTTTATCTGCAGGCATAGGTCTCCTCAGGCTTGATACTGGGCCTGAGAGTAATTTACCTCCTGCAGAGTTTAACATGGTTATACCCTGATATTTAGTAGGGCTACCGATGAATCGATGACAATAGTCTGTCCCTACAAGGAGACCGAAGTCGTTGAGGTGATCAGACTTAATATTATCTGCCAATTTTATTCCTCTATTTCTCAGGAATTTGGCTGTTGCTCGCAGACCTTGAACTTGTAGGTCTACTGGTATTTTGTCCACCACAATGGCTTGTACTCGACAGACGTACCTGCCTAAGCGTACTGATGGTTGTACCACCTGGTAGACTTGAGGTCCTGCATCTGTTACAAACCCTGAGATGTTGAATGACATCTGGGCTACAGGCCTTAATTGTAATTCATCTGCCAACTTTTTAGTGACAAATGTTCTCTGGGATCCTTGGTCAAACAACCCACGGGTATGGACCTTGGCCCTCTTATTCAGGATGGTAATTTGGGCAGTAGGCAAAGTCGTATTACCTTTAGACTTTGCCGTATGGACACTCTTTGTTTGTTGCACCTTGCAGTACTGTACTGAGGTGGGAATGCTATCTTCCACCTTGGGGTTTGGAGACGTTGTTTTGGTGTCTCTGCACAATGCTGCATGGTGCTGACCTTTGTTACACCTATTACAGGTGTGTAATTGGGTATCACAGTCGTTGATGTTATGTTTCCTGAGGCACCTCGTGCAATGTTGCAAATCTTTGAGTCGCTCAACACGGGCGTCACTATCAGGAAAATTAGAGCAGTGGTACATTGAATGTTTCTCATTGCAGAACAAACATGTTCCATAGCTTCCAGTACCCTTTGGTGTCACGTTCTTGGGTGACACAGTAACTATAGGCTTGGAGGGTCCCACTGCATATACGCCCACACTGCCACTGTTCCACTTTGGTGTTGAATTATATTGTCTAGATTGATTTGGAGTACCTTTGGTACTCTGTGGTTTACTATTATTGGTTTCTGAGGGTTTACTTGGTGGTTTTAATTTGTCATGTGTTCGTAATTGATGAACTACTGACTTTAAACCTTCAGATATTTCATTCATGGATAAGATGCTTTTATTGTAATGAGCACTCATTTGTCTCAATATGTCCCTAGGTATTTTCTCCTGGACAATTATTTTCAAGACCCACTCAGCCCCGTTTGTATCTGCTGTCAGGCTGAGGGCATTGATCAATGATTCTACCTCCAGCTTGAAGACTTGGAGTGAATCAGCTGAAGCCTCCGGTGGGGGTAAATGCAACAGCTCATGAACTAAATGTGATGTTCTTACTTCTGGATCAGCATAATTATCCTTGAGGAGTTTTACTGCCAGATCATAGCCGTCATTAGTTAATCTCAGATGGGATACTACTGTTTTAGCCTCACCTGATAATTGACCTTGCAAATAAGAGAATTTACTACTCTTTGGTAAAGATTGTTTTGAGTCTACAAGGTCAACGAATTTGTTCCAAAATTCGTCCCAATCTTCCTCATCTTTTCCTGAGAAAGTGGGTAAATTAATTGGAGGGAGTCGAGCTTCTGCTTGACTCGTATTAGATGCAACTGTTGTTGTTGTTGCTGTTGCCTTGTTCTGGGCAATTAATTTGACATAAGGCTGTAACGTGGCCTGAGTGTGATCTTCATAATTCGCAAGATCAACCATAATGTCGTCTATTTTTGTTTCTGATAAATTGGTGTTGGCAAGTTCAGCCACATATGTTGCTATTTGACATTTGATTTGCTCAAATTTACCTGCAGCTGCTTGATAATAGCTTTCCAGGTCAGCATAATCAACTGTTGATTGTTGTGACAAATCTTCACATTTCTTGATCTGTCTTGTTAAGTGGCCTTTAAGACCTGCAAGGGTTCTTTTCATTCTCCCTGCATTATCCATACTGGCTCGTTGGTGAAGCCTTGTGGGACTTGTACTTGGGCTGCTCATAATACTGAACAAGCACTGATGGTAGCCTAGGGTAAATTCTGAACTCACTAGGCAATAATCCTACCTCTACTAGAGGTTAGCACTTAAAATTAATACACATTATATATATATACAATCATACACACTAATGATTTGAGTGATAAACCAGTGTCACTGGAAGTACCTTTAGGTTAGCTCTTCTATATCACCCTAGGATGGAAGAGACACTAATTAATCACTCAAAGGTGTAATGATCATAAGTAAATTATTATATATACACAACTCAACTCGAGTTGATAAAAATTACACCCAAAATAGGGTCTGCACCATTCATTAATGGTGCTAGGTTAATCAATATAGTACAACTGACTATGGTAATAATGGGACTAGGATGAACGATAATAGTTCAACTAGTCAATGGTAATATCCTACCCTGTTGTGGGTTGGCAATTAGTAAATATACTGTGATCACTAGTGCAATATATATTAAATAATTCTCCATTTGGAGAAATAATATACACAATTATTGATAATAGCCTCTTAATTAGCCTCTATGAAACTTCTAATATTATCAAGAAGTATTAAATATTATTAGTGACCTCGCGAAATAAACTCCACAAAATTCGTAGATAATCTCTCGCGAAATGTAACACCACGAAATCCGTGAACAATCTCGCGACAGTCACTAATTTGGCTGGCTTCTATATTAGCGCTGTCATTTCACAGAATAACACGCCACCAAATCTGTGGGTGTGCATGAAACCGCTGACTAAGGCTGATCTGAACTGAGGGAGGCTCCTGAGCTCCCTCGAGGCTACGCTTCCGTCTTTGACTGGCTGGCCTTTGTTTAAATCACACTGCACTAGTATATTTAATGAATCCACTGGTTAACTGGTTCATCCGGTACTAAGATGACCAAATGTGGGTTCAAAGGATCAAATAATCCGTCATCCGGTTCGAAGATGACCATATAATGTGGGAACCGACCTGTGAGATTTATATTTACGTTAATTTATATACTTCGATAGCAATTTGTATAATGATAAGTGGACTGTATTTCTGCAATAATCTCTTAATCTCACAAATCGATCCTCTACACATTAGGGGGGGTTTATTAGTTTATATATGCAGCCAATCAAACTACAGGAATAGACTACATACATTGAAAAGGTTCCTTATCTTATAGTACAGCAGGTTAGTCCACCAGGTATAACTAGGGTGTAGACACCAAATTATCCTCTTTGAGGTAGCTTCATCACCCAGTAACTGGTGCACAAAATCTTGCATCCTCGTCTTGACCTGTCAAAAGTGCGCTAGCTGTGAAGCCAGATACCTATATATGACAAGCTATATCAGAGAAAACTGTACATGGAACATTGAAGACCTGGCTTAATTACCTTTAGTTTGAGGCTTCCACGTGATCTAACCGGGTCACCCTATATCCTGACATTAATGGCCATAAATGAATGATAAACGGGTTTCGGATAGACACTTAACTTGAATTTGTAGACAGCGTGTTGACAATGGTACACCTTTGGTTTCCATAACACTACGTCCAAGTAAATTTAACAGGAGCCGAATTTGCTCCCGTGTGAGCCTCTGGTCTCAATAAACAATGGCTGCCCCTTCCTCACCCTGACGCCTGGCTTACATTGTCCACATAACAGAAAGTGATAGAAGGGTCACATTTACTCTACTTTAATATTGATAATTAAGTTAATTTATATAAGATGGTTTTATGATGGTAAAGTCCAAAGACTAATGTATTTAAGAATAATTCCCAGCAGAATAGCTGGTGAATATAATAGTATGTGGTGATGATATCCCGTTTTCTTTAGACGGTAATTCCACTGCAAGTTACGTTTTCTATGGGTAACTTGTGGGTAATACAGCTATTATCTGTATGATTATTAAATGGTGTCGGATTTTCCGACAACTATCACTTCAAGTTGATCTAGATAGGGTTTTGAAATGGTCAAAGGATTGGCAGATGCAGTTTAATGCTGATAAATGTAAAGTTCTGAGGTTAGGTAATGATGATAGAGTTACTAGATACGAGCTAGATGGTGTTGAGATTGCGAAGTCGGATTGCGAAAGGGATCTGGGAGTTATGATTAGTAAGAATTTAAAACAAAAGGATCAATGCATAAATGTTCATAATAAGGCAAATCGGACACTTGGATTTATTAATCGCAGCATTAGTAACAAGACACCTGGTGTGGTTCTCAAGCTATATCTTGCTCTAGTTAGGCCCCATTTAGATTATGCAGTTCAGTTTTGGTCGCCATATTATAGAATGGATATAAATTCACTTGAACGTGTCCAGCGTAGGATGACTAAGTTAATTCCCCAAATTAGAAATCTTTCATATGAAGAAAGAGGTATTCTCAGCCCTCTTCTCTTCAACTGTTTAATGGAAAGAATAACGAGGTTGAAACTCCCACATCACTGCAGGCTGCTAAACTACGCGGACGACTTTGTCATCATCATAAAAGGAAGGGATGCGGCGCGCCTTGCACCCAAATGCTTAGACTGCATCAGTAAAGAGGCAAAACAGATTGGGATCAAACTCAACCCCTCAAAGTCAAAGGCCATGCCCATTAAAATAGCGAAGCCCAACATCCAACTCACAGTACAGGGTCAACCAATAGAATGGGTCGACACCTATCAGTATCTAGGAATCATCCTGGACACACACATGAATTTTAATGCTGAGGTCACTTACTTGAGAGAGCGAACTGCGGCCCGGACGGCAATCCTCAGGTCGCTAACCTCCCTTTCTGGAGGAGCCAATCTGCAAGTCCTTCGCACATACTATGTACAGGCAGTCAGATCAGTGATCGATTATGCCGCACCTGCACTCACAAATCTATCACACCAACAGTGGAAAAAGCTTGAAGTTGCCCAAAACAATGCTATGAGAGCTGCACTGGGAGCCCCCATGTGGACCAGGCTTGAAACTCTTAGACTGGAGACGGGTTTGCCCTCTCTACAAGAAAGGATATCACAAAGGACAGCTACAATTATCAGTAAGATAAATATTTCTTCTGATCCAATCCCAGTACGGCAGGCCTTGGTGGTTGGACTAGGCCAAAACAATGGAAACTCTTGGGTTGTAAGAGCAGGAAAAGTCCTAAACAGACTACATTTAAAAAACATGATTCTTGATAGAGAGGGTGATCATCCACACCCATAATACACTCCTTCCGCGCCGTGGGAAGAGCCTACTTTCAAAATAGTAATAGAAAGTCTCCCAATGAAAAAGGCTGCCTATGATCCGACAATCCTAAGGCGCATAATAGAAGAGCAAATTATAGCATAGCAGTAGCAGGAGCCACCCACATCTTCACAGACGGATCGGTGGACACAGAAAATGAGAGTGCTGGCTCTTTGCACGACCAGCGTTCAGGCATATTGGAGACTGGGAGGACTAGTATCATCAACCCAAACTGAGCTGTTTGCCATACAACAGGCATTCGCATATGTGATTGCATAAAACACTCAAAATGCAATCATACACACAGACTCAAAAGCTGCACTTCAAATACTAGGACAAAAACAGTGGAAAGATAATGTGGAAATAATTACCACCATTTTGTATCAAGGAGCAGTCGCTAAAGGCAAAGGCCTCAACATAACTTTAAACTGGATCCCATCCCATATTGGAATCCCATTAAATGAAAAAGCTGATGAAATTGCTAAATTGGCAACTCGTCATCCAGTGATACATAAAACAATTCAACCCAGCCTAGAGAACATCATCACCAAAAAACTCTCACATCTCAACAAAGCCTACCTGCACCAGAGAATAGCTGAAGGTTCGCCATCTGCAACATGGTATCTTCAGGCAACCAAATTAGAAAGGTTAAATATCCCAAAAGGAATCCACAGGGAAATAGCAGTTAGGCTATATAGACTACGTCTAGGTTACAGATGCAACTGGGAGATTGGTGAACCCCGACAGAGAGAGTGCATCTTCTGCCAAACTGTCACAGAAAAGCCATTACTTCACTATCTTCTGGAATGTGAAGCAACCAATGACCTTAGAAGAGCTTTAAGAGTTCCTGAATCATGCAGTGGCCACCCTGAAGCCATCAACACAGCCACTCTCCTGGTCAACAAAGGTGTCCAGCAGCTGGACACGCTCATAAAGACTGTGAAGCAGTATCCTCCCCCGCGATAACAGCTTGATGGTTAAATGCAACCTCAGAATACTGAGAAAAAAAAAATTGTACCACTTACGGGTTATTCATGCCCGTGCCACCTCTTGGGTGGCTTAATCTTTATCAATCAATCAATCATGGCTATACCAAAGGAAACAGAGACTTAGTATAAATGGAGTCAAGTCAGAGTGGTAAAATGTTGTAAGTGGGGTGCCTCAGGGCTCTGTCCTGGGACCTCTGTTGTTTATAATATATATAAATGATTTAGATTCAGGTTTGAGTAGCAACATTTGCAAATTTGCCGATGATACGAAAATCGGTAGGGAAATAAATTCGGAGGAGGACTCACTATCACTTCAAGTTGATCAAGATAGGGTTTGGAAATGGTCAAAGGATTGGTAGATGCAGTTTAATGCTGATAAATGTAAAGTTCTGAGGTTAGGTAATGATGATAGAGTTACAAGATACGAGCTAGATGGTGTTGAGATTGCGAAGTCGGATTGCGAAAGGGATCTGGGAGTTATGATTAGTAAGAATTTAAAACAAAAGGATCAATGCATAAATGTTCATAATAAGGCAAATCGGACACTTGGATTTATTAATCGCAGCATTAGTAACAAGACACCTGGTGTGGTTCTCAAGCTATATCTTGCTCTAGTTAGGCCCCATTTAGATTATGCAGTTCAGTTTTGGTCGCCATATTATAGAATGGATATAAATTCACTTGAACGTGTCCAGCGTAGGATGACTAAGTTAATTCCCCAAATTAGAAATTTTTCATATGAAGAAAGGTTAACAAAGCTTAAGTTGCATTCACTGGAAAGGAGAAGAGTTAGGGGTGACATGATAGAGGTTTACAAGTGGGTGAATGGACATAACAAAGGGGATATTAATAGGGTATTAAAAGTATCAACACAAGACATAACACGAAACAATGGGTATAAATTGGATAAGTTTAGATTTAGGAAAGACTTGGGTAAATACTGGTTCAGTAACAGGGTTGTTGATTTGTGGAACCAATTACCGCGTAACGTGCTGGAGGTGGGGTCCCTCGGTTGTTTCAAGCGCGGGTTGGACAAGTATATGAGTGGGATTGGGTGGTTATAAATAGGAGCTGCCTTGTATGGGCCAATAGGCCTTCTGCAGTTGCCTTTGTTCTTATGTTCTTATGTGGCACTGGATCAAAAGCTTTGCTAAAGTCAAGGTACACAACATCACAATCCTTACCACTATCAACTGCCTCAACTATGCTAGAATAAAAATATAACAAATTTATTAAACATGAACGGTCATTTGTAAAACCATGTTGCGACTCAATTATTAATTTATGTTTTTCAAGATGACGACGAATCATATTTGCAATTATAGATTCGAGTAACTTTCCCATAATAGACGTTAGGCTAATTGGTCGATAGTTTGACGCAAGTGATCTATCTCCTTTCTTAAAAACTGGTATCACACTAGCAATTTTCCATAACTCTGGTACTCTGCCGGACTTTATTGATTTATTAAATATGGTAGACAGTGGGTCACAAAGCTCCTCTTTGCATTCCTTAAGCACCTTGGCAAACACTTCATCCGGCCCTGGAGATTTGTTTGGTTTGAGTTTTACTATTTGTTTAACAACATCCTCCCTGGTAACTGCTAAATTAGTCAGCCTGTCCTCGTCCCCACCCACATAGACTTGTTCGGCTGAAGGCATATTGTTAAGTTCCTCTTTAGTAAATACAGATATAAAATATTTATTAAAAATACTACTCATCTCTTCATCACTATCTGTTATTTGACCTGTTTCGGTTTTTAATGGACCTATCCTTTCCCTAATCTTTGTCCGGTATAATTGGAAAAACCCTTTAGGATTTTTTTTCCCTTTAGGATGAAATCCCCAGGGCCGGATGAAGTGTTTGCCAGGGTGCTTAAAGAATGCAAAGAGGAGTTTTGTGACCCACTGTCAACCATATTTAATAAATCAATAGAGACAGGCAGAGTGCCAGAGTTTTGGAAAGTTGCTAATGTGATACCAGTTTTTAAGAAAGGAGATAGATCACTTGCGTCTAACTATCGACCAATTAGCCTAACGTCTATTGTGGGAAAGTTACTCGAATCTATAATAGCAAATAAAATTCGTCTTCATCTTGAAAAACATAAATTAATAATTGAGTCGCAACATGGTTTTATAAATGGCCGTTCATGTTTAACAAATTTGTTATCTTTTTATTCTAGCATTGTTGAGGCAGTTGATAGTGGTAAGGATTGCGATGTTGTATACCTTGACTTTAGCAAAGCTTTTGATACAGTGCCACATGAAAGACTGATTAAAAAGATAGAGTCTCATGGTATTGGAGGTGCTATATTAAGCTGGATTAGGGCATGGCTATACCAAAGGAAACAGAGAGTTAGTATAAATGGAATCAAGTCAGAGTGGGAAAATGTTGTAAGTGGAGTGCCTCAAGGCTCTGTCCTGGAACCTCTGTTGTTTATAATATATATAAATGATTTAGATTCAGGTTTGAGTAGCAACATTTGCAAATTTGCCGATGATACGAAAATCGGTAGGGAAATTAATTCGGAGGAGGACTCACTATCACTTCAAGTTGATCTAGATAGGGTTTTGAAATGGTCAAAGGATTGGCAGATGCAGTTTAATGCTGATAAATGTAAAGTTCTGAGGTTAGGTAATGATGATAGAGTTACAAGATACGAGCTAGATGGTGTTGTGATTGCGAAGTCGGATTGCGAAAGGGATCTGGGAGTTATGATTAGTAAGAATTTAAAACAAAAGGATCAATGCATAAATGTTCGTAATAAGGCAAATCGGACACTTGGATTTATTAATCGCAGCGTTAGTAACAAGACACCTGGTGTGGTTCTCAAGCTATATCTTGCTCTAGTTAGGCCCCATTTAGATTATGCAGTTCAGTTTTGGTCGCCATATTATAGAATGGATATAAATTCACTTGAACGTGTCCAGCGTAGGATGACTAAGTTAATTCCCCAAATTAGAAATCTTTCATATGAAGAAAGATTAACAAAGCTTAAGTTGCATTCACTGGAAAGGCGAAGAGTTAGGGGTGACATGATAGAGGTTTACAAGTGGATGAATGGACATAACCGGGGGGATATTAATAGGGTATTAAAAGTATCAACACAGGACAGAACACGAAACAATGGGTATAAATGGGATAAGTTTAGATTTAGGAAAGACTTGGGTAAATACTGGTTCAGTAACAGGGTTGTTGATTTGTGGAACCAATTGCCGCGTAACATTGTGGAGGTGGGGTCCCTCGATTGTTTCAAGCACGGGTTGGACAAGTATATGAGTGGGATTGGGTGGTTATAGAATAGGAGCTGCCTCGTATGGGCCAACAGGCCTTCTGCAGTTGCCTTTGTTCTTATGTTCTTATTTGTTTTTGCTTGCTCTGCTATTCGAACTTCATAGTTTCTTTTTGCTTTCTTAATCTCTTTTTTAGTATTTCTAACCAGTTGTACGAATTCCTGTTCTAAACAGACGTCCCCATTCCTAATCCTTTTGTACCACGCTCTCTTTTTACCTATAAGGTTCTTCAGATCCTTTGTTATCCACTTTGGATCATTAGTTTTCGATCTATTCAATTTATATGGTATACTACATTCCTGGGCTTTGGTTAGAATATTTATAAATAGGTTATATATTGAATCCACATCGAAAACCTCTTTTACGTCACCTATCGCCGGGCTCACGTCCAGCTCCAATACCGGCCCACTCCCCATACACAAGACTTTCCAATCTATTTGACCCAAAAAATTTCTTTGGCTATTGAAATCAGCTTTTCGAAAATCAGGCACTTTAACAGAATTTTCTTTTACAGATCTATTCCATTGAATGCTAAATCTGATTTCTTTATGATCACTGTTCCCTAGCTCACTCCCTATTTCGATGTCCTTAATAAAAATATATCTATATATATTTAATGCATTATTGCATTATTCTCTCTAGTATGGTTGGAAGCTTCAGTTCTTCCCTCATGTTGATGATTTTTGTGCATCTTGGAGCACCAAGAATTATCCTCATGGCCTCATTCTGTACTACTTCAAGTTTGTCCAACACAAAGGAGGGGAAATTAATTAAGTGCAGAGCATTATAATCAACGAGAGATCTAACAAACATCATATAGAATAGTCTAGCATATTTAATATTGATACCAATATTCTTACCAGTAAGTGTTCTCAATGGTTTTAGTCTTTCTTTTAACCTACGGTGTAGATCATTTACAATGTCACTGTTAATACCAACTCGAAGGTATTTGTGCTGCCTACACGTTTCAATGTTCTGGTTGTTGACCTTGAAAGCAATAGGGACATGAGTTTTTTCTTGGGGATGGAGAACTCTGGATTTAGTTATAGAGATAACAAGACCACATTCAATGCTTTTAGCAGCGAATGAATCAAGTAGAGCTTGCAGTCTAGTTTGGGAATTTGCAACAATGCATATATCATCGGCATAACAAATGACGGCTTCGTCAGGTAGTGTGGGAATATCAATTGTTAATTTATGCATCAGAACACTGAACAGTGTGGGACTTAGCACTCCACCCTGGGGTGTATCGAACTCAAAGGGAGCACAGAGTTTACTTTTGACCCCCTTGAAAAGGACTGAGGCGGTTCTGTTACTCAGGTACCCCCTGAGCCATGTCAACAGTCTTCCTTTAACTCCAAAAGAGGCTAGCTGTTCTAGGATTATTTCTCTGTTTGCTGTATCAAAAGTAGTTTGGAGATCAATAAATGCCGCCTGAGAGTTTGGTCCCTCTCTGATAAAATACTCAGCAAAGCAAGTTTGTGTGCTTCTTCCAGGAAGGAAACTATACAGGTTAGGGGCAAGGCGGGGCTTGATTTGAAACATTAGTCTGTCGAGAATAATTCTCTCAAGAACTTTACACATGCACGACGTTAGAGAAATGGGTCTAAATTTTTGTGAATTAGGCTTGGGCATGGGTATTATGAGTCCCTGTGTCCAGCGGTCAGGTAAAACACCCTGCCTTAGACTTTGATTAAACAATTCTAGCAAAGGGCTATTTGGCAGCTCAGCAAGTACTCTCATGGTGTTGTATGTGATGCCATCCTCTCCAGAAGAGGTAGCCTTACCTTTCTTGAGTGCATTTTTAATTTCAAAGGGGGTTATGCCATAGTTATCATCAGGCCCTATTCCACTACAGGCAATTTCAATATTGAAGTTACGATTTATTTTAGTACTAGCCAGATAGTTTTGCACATCTAGGGGCAGGCTGCTTATACTAGCAGTGCTTGCATATTACTGAAGCAGCATGTCGGCATAGTCTACAGGTGAATGGTGATCAAATTGACGACTGCTAGGACGAGAAATCTTTTTAATTTTATTCCACATTTGGGATGAGGATGTTGCATGATTGATGCCTTGCAGAAACTGTTCCCAGTGCTGGTTATACACCTGTTCCTTTGGCTCTCTGAACTCTCGGCTGACTTTAAGAAATATGTTGAGGGTGTCAGCTGTTTTATGTGTTTTATACTGCTCAGCTAGGAATAGAACTGTCATGCAGGAACTTAAGGCGTGAGTCTGTCCCTTCTTCACTGTTTTGGGTCTTGTGGATTTTATAACATTGTCATAAAAAGCGGTTACTTCAGTGACCAGGTCCTCATATAATGCATTGACGGTAGTAAAGCAGTAAGTGTTAAACCATTCGGAAATTCGAAATTTGAAGAGCATATGTAAATTTTCAGGGATATTAATTATTTTTTTTCAAAGCTTACGGGTTTGACATTATTGATAGTGTATGAACTGAATATGGCAAAGTGATCACTAACTAATTCATGAACAATTGATCCTCCGACAGCATTATCAATGAGACCGTGACCAATGACATAATCAAGCCTGCCATCCATGGGGTGTGTGACGTTAGAGGAGTCAAAGTTGAATACGGACATGTTATTATCTCTTAAGTATTTTACAAAGACTCTGCCATTCCTGTTTGTTTTGGTGTCACCCAGGCTAGTGTGTCTAGCATTAAAATCACCCATTACAATGGTTTGAGAGCTGCTGGTAATTTTTGGGAGAGAGGCTTCCACCATTTGATTGCACCTTACATATATATTAACTAAGTTAAGAAACCCGGTCGCTGTAGCAATCTGAAACTGCTGATAATATGAGTCGTCACTTTTGTGGTTTTTAACATGTTTACACACAAGGTTACTTTTAACATACGTCAAGATACCGACATCATGTGAACCAACATTTGAGAAAGCTACATAACCTGGGAGTTTGGGTGGCGTTTTATTTTTTGTGTTTGCAGTGTATGGTTCCTGCAGGCACAGTACGTCAATGTTGTTGGCACCAGCGTACTTCATTCGATCAAACAGCCTCCTTCGCACGCTTCTCACATTCCACGTGAGAAATTTAAGAGTGAGTTGGTCGGGGGTAATGATGTTCATAAACCTGACGAAGAGAAGTGTTTACAAGATTCACAAGTTGTAGACCATTGCATACAAATGACAATTGTTCACAGTCATTAATGGCAAAGAGTTCTTTCATCTGTTTCAAGGTCAGCTGGTTGCCTGTATTTCTCCTAAGTTCTACAATCATATCATGTTCATCAGGATTCAGAGTCACAAGCGGTATTGTTTGGAATGAGTTCTTGAGCGCATTTGTTAATTATAGCTAAGACAGACGGGTTTTCATATGTTTCACTCGCCACAGCTGCACCTACAGCACTGGATGGGGGGTCAAGACTTCCTTAAGACGGGTCAACACTTACAGCACTGGAGGGGGGGTCAACACTTACAGCACTGGAGGGGGTCAACACTTACAACACTGGAGGGGGGTGGTCAATACTTGCTTGAGACGGGTCAACACTTACATTACTGGTAGGCATTTCACTAGAGACTTGGACGTTCACTGCACTGCTCGGGCTGGCGAGATGATCGCTTGAACACTGTCTCAGGTCGTCCATGTTGATCTTAGTATAAATGCTGTTGAGACCATTTTCAATCTTCGTAAGTGTTTCTTGGAGCTTATTGACGGTAATTTCTATTTTACTCATGCGAGCTGGAAGTTCTAACACCTCCCTCTGCAGGCTGGCGTCAGGCTTCCCAGGTAGGCGAGGGAAGGATACCAGGCTGTTGGCGTCAGGAACGGTGGTTGGGTCATCCCGCGTGGGGGGGCGGGTTGGTGTAGTGGTGGGGCCACCCTAGGTGGGTGGGTTGACTGGGGCGGTGGAGGGTTGCCCCATTGTGCTGTGCGGGGGAGGCCGCCTGACACAGTCCTTGTGCCAGGCGGTCACACCCTCACACAAGCACCTGGAACATCTGTGCTTGGTGGCTGAGGATGAGGTCTCATCGGTCCCAGAGGCGTGGTCTTTATTGGGGCATTCTTTAGTGAGATGATTGGCTGCACAGAAGGCACAGGTGCCTGAAGATTTACAGTGCTTGGCTACGTGACTAAAGTGTTGACAGTTAAAACACATAACAGCTGAGGACACCCAGGCTGCTATGGGGCAGGCTGGCCGGTAGGGGCCTAGGAACTCGTGATGACTGGGGGGCGGTGTCTCATGTTCCCAGACGATGACAATCCTGTTGAGTGGCTTGCCTCCAGACTTGATGCGTCTTGCACTGTACACACCTGGTAGTTCTTTCGCATGGAAGATGTCAAGGTGAGGGTAGGATGTGACAAGGTACTCTCTGTACCTCCTGCTTGGACCTCTCAGGAGAGTCTGCTTTACTGAATGTGATGCCACCCACTCGACCTTGGAGTAGGGCGGAGATGGTGACTTCATCGGACCTGGCTACATAGATGTAGGGCGAGGCGTGTCTAGGGATTATGAGGTCAATGGGGTTAGGAAAATGGCGAGGAAGGTCACGTCTCATCCAGGCGTACCTCTGGTCGCTGGTAACTTGAGATGGAAATGTCAGCCTGGCATATTTATTACAGGGTACCAGGGTGGGTCGTGGTGTCCCCTCCCCCCCCCCCCGTTGTGGGGGTGACATTGGTCGTCTTGACAGAATTGTTACCTCCCCTTAACTTCCTCTCATTACGTAAGGTCTTCCGGCTTTTGTGTACAGTAAAACTACCATCCGAGGCTGCTTCATCACTTGAGCTGGTGTCCTCATACATAGCTAAGGAGGGATGGAGTGTTTGGCCATCCTGTAAGCCATGCCGGGTGGTGGCCGAAGAGGACGCCAATGCATATGAAGCATTTTGGGAAGGGTCGCTGTGGGTGACCCCAGAAAGCGGGAGGGAAGTGGCCATAGTTGCCAGAGTCACAACATGAAGTGACAAGACACATAAGCTTCTACCACAGTGAAGCACTTCAGGCTATGGCCTGGACCCAAAACAATAACTGGTGAGTCTGGTTGGAGCTCTGAGAGCAGAGATGGATTCCCTGCGGGAGGAGGTACGACGGCTGAGACTTCAGGAGGAAACGAAGGAGGAGGCCAGTGTTGACGGGACCTCATTAAGAAGGACTGACGGGACCAGAATTAAGAAGACCTCGTCTTGGCAAGTTGTGAAAGACAGGGGTCTTAAGAAGACCTTGGCAAAACCGACAACTAATAGCCTACACCTAAGGACTTTTAATGCATTTGACATATTAGAGGACGAGTGCTGTGGTAAACCTGCTGTTCAAAGAGGAGGCAAAGCAACGAGGAGCATTGAAGCACAGGTCCCTCAAACTGCTCGAAAGGAAAAGGGAGAATCGAAGCGAATTTTGGTTGTGGGAGATTCCCAGGTGAGGTATTTAGACAGAACGTTTTGTGCCAGAGATAGGAGGAACAGATTAAGGGTTTGCTATCCGGGAGCTGGAATTGGTGATATTGTTGGAAACATAAATGATATTATGACAGGAAATGGAAACAAACCCATTATTTGTATTAGTGCAGGGGGTAATGATGTTGGACGAGTTAGGAGTGAGGAACTAATACAGAGATTCAGAACAGCCATTGAATTAGTTAGGAGCAAGGGAGGAATCCCGATCATATGTGGCATTCTTCCAAGAAAGGGAGTGGGAAATGAATGGATGTCGAGGGCACTTGGTGTCAATTGCCGGCTGGAAAGATATTGCAAATCAAATGCAATTTCTTTCATAGACGACTGGGAACACTTCTATGGAAGAAATGAAATGTATTCTCGTGATAGGGTGCATCTATCGAGGGCTGGGGTTGTTGCTGTTGCGAACTCGTTGGAAGAAGAGGTTAGAGGTGTTTGTTTGGGTTTAAACTGTTAGTAGATAGAGGTATGGGAATTGATTTGGAGGAAGGAGGTAATAAAAGTATGTGTTTGTGGGAGAAAGGAATTGGCAAAATGATCAGGGAAAGAGAAGGGCCTCAAAATAACAATTCACTTAGGGTATATTACACTAACAGTAGAAGTCTAAGAAATAAAATTAACGAATTAAATGCTCTTGTCTGCACAGAAAAAATAGATATTATTGCACTTACCGAAACGTGGATGAATGTAGAAAATAGAGAACTATTAGCTGAATATCAAATAAATGGATTTAAACTATTTCACACAGATAGATATATTAGACGAGGAGGTGGAGTAGCAATATATGTTAGGGACAATTTGAAATGTAGTCTCAAAGAGGGAATCAAAACTGAGCCATACACAGTAACTATTTGGATAGAATTAAACGAAAAAGCTAATAATATTATAATAGGAGTTATATATAGGCCACCAAATTTAGACAGAATGGAAGCAAAGCATCTATGGGATGAAATATCTAGAGCATCTAGATCTAATAGTATTTATGTCATGGGTGACTTTAATTTTAGCGGAATAAACTGGTTGAACAAAACAGGGAATAGTGAAGCAGAAGATTTTCTAGAATTAATTGACGATTGCTTTCTTACGCAACACATTAAGGAACCAACACGGAAAAATAATATTTTAGATTTAGTGTTAACTAACAGGGAAACACAAATTAATGACATCGAAATAGGGAGTGAGCTAGGGAACAGTGATCACAAAGAAATCAGATTTAGCATAGAATGGAATAGACCAGTAGGAGAAAATTCTGTTAAATTGCCAGATTTTCGAAAAGCTGATTTTAATAGCCTAAGAATTTTTCTGGGTCAAATTGATTGGAAAGTCTTGGGTATGGGGTGTGGGCCGGTCTTGGAGCGAGACATGAACCCAGCGATAGGTGACTTAAATGGGGATTTCTATGTGGATTCAATATATAACTTATTTAAGAATATTCTAAACGAAGCACAGGAACGTAGTATACCATACAAATTGAATAGATCGAATACTAATGACCCAAAGTGGATAACAAAGAATTTGAAGAACCTTATAGGTAAAAAGAGAGCTTGGTACAAAAGGATTAAAAATTGGGGAGGTCACTTTAGAACAGGAACTCGTACAACTGGTTAGAAATGTTAAAAAAGAGATAAGGAAAGCAAAAAGAAACTATGAAGTTCTTATGTTCTTAACTGCATAATCTAAATGGGGCCTAACTAGAGCAAGATATAGCTTGAGAACCACACCAGGTGTCTTGTTACTAACGCTTCGATTAATAAATCCAAGTGTCCGATTTGCCTTATTATGAACATTTATGCATTGATCCGTTTGTTTTAAATTCTTGCTAATCATAACTCCCAGATCCCTTTCGCAATTCGACTTCGCAATCTCAACACCATCTAGCTCGTATCTTGTAACCCTATCATCATTACCTAACCTCAGAACTTTACATTTATCAGCATTAAACTGCATCTGCCAATCCTTCGACCATTTCAAAACCCTATCTAGATCAACTTGAAGTGATAGTGAGTCCTCCTCCGAATTAATTTCCCTACCGATTTTCGTATCATTGGCAAATTTGCAAATGTTGCTACTCAAACCTGAATCTAAATCATTTATATATATTATAAACAACAGAGGTCCCAGGACAGAGCCCTGAGGCACCCCACTTACAACATTTTCCCACTCTGACTTGACTCCATTTATACTAACTCTCTGTTTCCTTTGGTATAGCCATGCCCTAATCCAGCTTAATATAGCACCCCCAATACCATGAGACTAACTTTTTAATCAGTCTTTCATGTGGCACTGTATCAAAAGCTTTGCTAAAGTCAAGGTACACAACATCGCAATCCTTACCACAATCAACTGCCTCAACAATGCTAGAATAAAAAGATAACAAATTTGTTAAACATGAACGGCCATTTATAAAACCATTTTGCGACTCAATTATTAATTTATGTTTTTCAAGATGAAGACGAATTTTATTTGCTATTATTGATTCGAGTAACTTTCCCACAATAGACGTTAGGCTTATTGGTCGATAGTTAGACGCAAGTGATCTATCTCCTTTCTTAAAAACTGGTATCACATTAGCAACTTTCCAAAACTCTGGCACTCTGCCTGACTCTATTGATTTATTAAATAAGGTTGACAGTGGGTCACAAAGCTCCTCTTTGCATTCTTTAAGCACCCTGGCAAACACTTCATCCGGCCCTGGGGATTTGTTTGGTTTGAGTTTTACTATTTGTTTAAGAACATCCTCCCTGGTAACTGTTAAACTCGTCAACCTGTCCTCGTCCCCACCCACATAGACTTGTTCGGCTGAAGGCATATGTTAAGTTCCTCTTTAGTAAATACAGATACAAAATATTTATTAAAAATACTACTCATCTCTTCATCACTATCTGTTATTTGACCTGTCTCAGTTTTTAATGGTCCTGTCCTTTCCCTAGTCTTAGTACGATATAACTGAAAAAAACTTTAGGATTTGTCTTTGCTTGCCCTGCTATGCGAACTTCATAGTTTCTTTTTGCTTTCCTTATCTCTTTTTTAACATTTCTAACCAGTTGTACGAATTCCTGTTCTAAAGTGACCTCCCCATTTTTAATCCTTTTGTACCAAGCTCTCTTTTTACCTATAAGGTTCTTCAAATTCTTTGTTATCCACTTTGGGTCATTGGTATTCGATCTATTCAATTTGTATGGTATACTACGTTCCTGTGCTTTGTTTAGAATATTCTTAAATAAGTTATATATTGAATCCACATCGAAATCCCCATTTACGTCACCTATCGCTGGGTTCATGTCTCTCTCTAAGACCGGCCCCCACCCCATACCCAAGACTTTCCAATCAATTTGACCCAAACAAATTCTAAGGCTATTAAAATCAGCTTTCGAAAATCTGGCACTTTAACAGAATTTTCTCCTACAGGTCTATTCCATTCTATGCTAAATCTGATTTCTTTGTGATCACTGTTACCTAGCTCACTCCCTATTTCGATGTCATTAATTTGTGTTTCCCTGTTAGTTAACACTAAATCTAAAATATTATTTTCCCGTTATGGTTCCTTAATGTGTTGCGTAAGAAAGCAATCGTCAATTAATTCTAGAAAATCTTCTGCTTCACTATTCCCTGTTTTGTTCAACCAATTTATTCCACTAAAATTAAAGTCACCTATGACGTAAATACTGTTAGATCTAGATGCCCTAGATATTTCATCCCATAGATGCTTTGCTTCCATTCTGTCTAAATTTGGTGGCCTATATATAACTCCTATTATAATATTATTAGCTTTTTCATATAATTCTCTCCAAATAGTTTCTGTGTGTGGCTCAGTTTTGATTCCCTCTTTGAGACTACATTTCAAATTGTCCCTAACATATATGGCTACTCCCCCTCCTCGTCTAATATATCTTTCTATGTGAAATAGTTTAAATTCATTTATTTGATATTCAGCTAATAGTACTCTATTTTCTACATTCATCCACGTTTCGGTAAGTGCAATAATATTTATTTTTGCTGTGCAGACAAGAGCATTTAATTCTATAATTTTATTTCTTAGACTTCTACTGTTAGTGTAATATACCCTAAGTGAATTGTTATTTTGAGGCCCTTCTCTTTCCCTGATCATTTTGCCAATTCCTTTCTCCCACAAACACGTACTTTTATTATCTCCTTCCTCCAAATCAATTCCCATACCTCTATCAGCTAACAGTTTAAACCCAAACAAACACCTCTAACCACTTCTTCCAACGAGTTCGCAACAGCAACAACCCCAGCTCTCGATAGATGCCCCCCATCACGAGCATACATTCCATTTCTTCCATGGAAGTGTTCCCAGTTGTCTATGAAAGATATTGCATTTGATTTGCAATATCTTTCTAGCCGGCAATTGACACCAAGTGCCCTCGATATCCATTCATTTCCTACTCCATTTCTTGGAAGAATGCCACATATGATCGGGATTCCTCCCTTGCTCCTAACTAATTCAATGGCTGTCCTGAATCTCTGTATTAGTTCCTCACTCCTAACTCGTCCAACATCATTCCCCCCTGCACTAATACAAATAATGGGTTTGTTTCCATTTCCTGTCATAATATCATTCATGTTTCCAGCAATATCACCAATTCCAGCTCCCGGATAGCAAACACTTAATCTGTTCCCCCTATCTCTGGCACAAAACGTTCTGTCTAAATACCTCACCTGGGAATCTCCCACAACCAAAATTCGCTTCGATTCTCCCTTTTCCTTTCGAGCAGTTTGAGGGACCTGCGCTTCAATGCTCCTCGTTACTTTGTCTTTGCCACCTCGTTGAACAACAGGTTCAACACAGCACTTGTCCTCTAATACGTCAAATGCGTTAAAAGTCCTTAGGTGTAGGCTATTAGTTGTCGGTTTTGCCAAGGTCTTCTTAAGACCCCTGTCTTTCACAACTTGCCAAGACGAGGACTTCTTAATACTGGTCTCGTCAGTCCTTCTTAATGAGGTCCCGTCAACACTGGCCTCCTCCTTCGTTTCCTCCCGAAGTCGTAGCCGTCGTACCTCCTCCCGCAGGGAATCCATCTCTGCTCTCAGAGCTCCAACCAGACTCACAGAATCTTTTACTAATCCTTCCATTATTGCAATAATAATGTTATTAGAATCGGAGCTCCAGCTAACACAACCTCTCACTGATAATATATATAAATGATTTAGATTCAGGTTTGAGTAGCAACATTTACAAATTTGCCGATGATACGAAAATCGGTAAAGAAATTCCCGCACGAGGCAGAAACAAATGGGCAAAGTTTCTTTCACCCTGAATGCCCCTGTTACCTAGCAGTAAATAGGTACTCGGGAGTTAGTCAGCTGTCACGGGCTGCTTCCTGGGGGTGGAGGCCTGGTCGAGGACCGGGCCGCGGGGACACTAAAAAGCCCCGAAATCATCTCAAGATAACCTCAAGATAACTATCACTTCAAGTTGATCTAGATAGGGTTTTGAAATGGTCGAAGGATTGGCAGATGCTGTTTAATGCTGATAAATGTAAAGTTCTGAGGTTAGGTAATGGTGATAGGGTTACAAGATACGAGCTAGATGGTGTTGAGATTGGGAAGTCGAATTGCGAAAGGGATCTGGGAGTTATGATTAGTAAGAATTTAAAACAAAAGGATCAATGCATAAATGTTCGTAATAAGGCAAATCGGACACTTGGGTTTGTTAATCGCAGCGTTAGTAACAAGACACCTGGTGTGGTTCTCAAGCTATATCTTGCTCTAGTTAGGCCCCATTTAGATTATGCAGTTCAGTTTTGGTCGCCATATTATAGAATGGATATAAATTCACTTGAACGTGTCCAGCGTAGGATGACTAAGTTAATTCCCCAAATTAGAAATCTTTCATATGAAGAAAGATTAACAAAGCTTAAGTTGCATTCACTGGAAAGGCGAAGAGTTAGGGTGACATGATAGAGGTTTACAAGTGGATGAATGGACATAACAGGGGGGATATTAATAGGGTATTAAAAATATCAACACAAGACAGAACACGAAACAATGGGTATAAATTGGATAAGTTTAGATTTAGGAAGGACTTGGGTAAATACTGGTTCGGTAACAGGGTTGTTGATTTGTGGAACCAATTGCCGCGTAACGTTGTGGAGGTGGAGTCCCTCGATTGTTTCAAGTGCAGGTTGGACAGGTATATGAGTGGGATTGGGTGGTTATAGATAGAAGCTGCCTCGTATGGGCCAATAGGCCTTCTGCAGTTACCTTTGTTCTTATGTTCTTATAACGGCTATTAATCATAGTGCAGAGACAAGATGAATAGTTCAGACACCATACAAGCAAACGCAGGTGTATCCACGTTCAGTTGGCAACACTGCTGAGGGTACCGCACTGGTAGTGTGGCTCCGACCAGAGTGACAGGTGCAGAGAGTGCCACTCTGATACCTACTTTATCCACACACACACTCACACTTAATAGTCCTCTACACTGTATGTAACACTGCACTGGTACCACCAGATTGATTGATTGATAAAGATTAAGCCACCCAAGAGGTGGCACGGGCATGAATAGCCCGTAAGTGGTGATTTTTTTTTCCTAGTGTTCTGAGGTTGCATTTAACCATCAAGCTGTTATCGTGGGGGAGGATACTGCTTCACAGTCTTTATGAGGGTGTCCAGCTGCTGGACACCTTTGTTGACCAGGAGAGTGGCTGTGTTGATGGCTTCAGGGTGGCCACTGCATGATTCAGGAACTCTTAAAGCTCTTCTAAGGTCATTGGTTGCTTCACATTCCAGAAGATAGTGAAGTAATGGCTTTTCTGTGACAGTTTGGCAGAAGATGCACTCTCTCTGTCGGGGTTCACCAATCTCCCAGTTGCATCTGTAACCTAGACGTAGTCTATATAGCCTAACTGCTATTTCCCTGTGGATTCCTTTTGGGATATTTAACCTTTCTAATTTGGTTGCCTGAAGATACCATGTTGCAGATGGCGAACCTTCAGCTATTCTCTGGTGCAGGTAGGCTTTGTTGAGGTGTGAGAGTTTTTTGGTGATGATGTTTTTTATGTTCTCTAGGCTGGGTTGAATTGTTTTATGTATCACTGGATGACGAGTTGCCAATTTAGCAATTTCATCAGCTTTTTCATTTAATGGGATTCCAATATGGGATGGGATCCAGTTTAAAGTTATGTTGAGGCCTTTGCCTTTAGCGACTGCTCCTTGATACAAAATTGTGGTAATTATTTCCACATTATCTTTCCACTGTTTTTGTCCTAGTATTTGAAGTGCAGCTTTTGAGTCTGTGTGTATGATTGCATTTTGAGTGTTTTGTGCAATCACATATGCGAATGCCTGTTGTATGGCGAACAGCTCAGTTTGGGTTGATGATACTAGTCCTCCCAGTCTCCAATATGCCTGAACGCTGGTCTTGCAAAGAGCAGCGCCAGCACTCTCATTTTCTGTGTCCACCGATCCGTCTGTGAAGATGTGGGTGGCTCCTGCTACTGCTATGCTATACATTTGCTCTTCTATTATGCGCCTTAGGATTGTCGGATCATAGGCAGCCTTTTTCATTGGGAGACTTTCTATTACTATTTTGAAAGTAGGCTCTTCCCACGGCGCGGAAGGAGTGTAATTTGGGTGTGGATGATCACCCTCTCTATCAAGAATCATGTTTTTTAAATGTAGTCTGTTTAGGACTTTTCCTGCTCTTGCAACCCAAGAGTTTCCATTGTTTTGGCCTAGTCCAACCACCAAAGCCTGCCGTACTGGGATTGGATCAGAAGAAATAATTATCTTACTGATAATTGTAGCTGTCCTTTGTGATATTCTTTCTTGTAGAGAGGGCAAACCCGTCTCCAGTCTAAGAGTTTCAAGCCTGGTCCACATGGGGGCTCCCAGTGCAGCTCTCATAGCATTGTTTTGGGCAACTTCAAGCTTTTTCCACTGTTGGTGTGATAGATTTGTGAGTGCAGGTGCGGCATAATCGATCACTGATCTGACTGCCTGTACATAGTATGTGCGAAGGACTTGCAGATTGGCTCCTCCAGAAAAGGAGGTTAGCGACCTGAGGATTGCCGTCCGGGCCGCAGTTCGCTCTCTCAAGTATGTGACCTCAGCATTAAAATTCATGTGTGTGTCCAGGATGATTCCTAGATACTGATAGGTGTCGACCCATTCTATTGGTTGACCCTGTACTGTGAGTTGGATGTTGGGCTTCGCTATTTTTATGGGCATGGCCTTTGACTTTGAGGGGTTGAGTTTGATCCCAATCTGTTTTGCCTCTTTACTGATGCAGTCTAAGCATTTGGGTGCAAGGCGCGCCGCATCCCTTCCTTTTATGATGATGACAAAGTCGTCCGCGTAGTTTAGCAGCCTGCAGTGATGTGGGAGTTTCAACCTCATTATTCTTTCCATTAAACAGTTGAAGAGAAGAGGGCTAAGAATACCTCCTTGCGGTGTACCATTTTCATGTCTTTTGTACTCAGAGACTGTGCCATGAAGTTTTACTCTTGCTTCTCTGTTTATGAGACAGTTTTTGGTCCAGGAGAGCAGGTTGCCTCTGACCTCTTTGTCAATGAGGCAGCAGAGAATAGCTGGGGCGCTAGCCAGTTCAAAGGCTTTTTCGAGGTCCATGAATATCAGCATTCCTGGTCTGTCATTCAAGTGGGCTAACAGAGTTGTAATACATTCCACTGTGCCAACCCCTCTTCTATAGGCATACATATCATGGTGCAGTTTAGGCATTTTCCACTCCAGTCTGTTGAGTGCCATTCTGTCAGCCGTCTTGGCTGCACAGCTTTGGAGAGAGATGGGCCTGGGATTAGCTGGATCTTTGGGTTTTGGGATCGGCACTATGTCTGCTCTATTCCAAGCAGAAGGTCTAGTTTGAGAAGTCCAGGCTAAATTAATTAACCTTAGGTATGCAGCGTCTCCCTCTGGGCCGAGGTTTCTAATCATTTTATAGGTTATTTTGTCGGCTCCAGGGGATGTATCCTTGGAGTTTTTCTTAGCCCGATTGAGCTCATCCAGTGTGAAGGGGGCATTAGTGTCAGAGACTTCTTCACATGCTGTAAGGATTCTGTGCCACCTTTCTTCCTCTAGTCCGGTCTGTACTGCTAATACATCTGGTGGAAGTTGATTGCTGGCTGCTCCCTCTGCAAACCTGGTTGCCAGTACTTCGGCTTCCTGTTGAGGATCTTTGGGGTATGGAGCTTTAGGTGTTTTATTCCCTTTGGCCCGGTGAATTTGCTGCCACATCTCCCCGAGAGAGGTGTGCTCATTCAGGTGTGAACACCATTCTAGCCACTTTTGTTCTTTTATTTGTCTGGTCTCTCGATGTACATGTTCCTTGACCTCACAAAGTAAGATCCTGTTGCGGTCACTTGGCTGCTTTTTGTATAGCTTTCTTGTTCTATTGAGTCTATGATTGAGTTCTTTGACACGTTCGCAATAGTACCAATGATCTTTATGGTGTCCGGTGGACTGTTTTTTCAGTGGGGTTGAGTGTTTGGCTGCACTTTGAATCACTTTGACAAATTCTTGTTCTGCCTGATTAATGTCTTCGGGAAGATCATAGTTTCTTTGCCACTCTGAAATGAGGTTTTGAAATCGGTCCCAGTTTGCTAAAGCAAAGTTCCAGGCTTCAGATGGAGGCGGAGGTGGGGTGGGTAGGTCTAACTGAAGATCAATTTGGACCCCATAGTGGTCGCTTGTGAGTGTGGGCTCAACTGACCATGTTGCTGCATCTCTTAGGGAGGCTGAAACGAAGGTTAGGTCTAATCTGCCTCCTTGGATGTGGGTAGGTTCATTCTTGTTTAGGATTTGTATTTCTGGAAGCTGGTCCAGTAGATGTGTAATGTGTATGCCGGCTTCATTTGTTTTGTTCGAGCCCAGTGCCAATCGATGATGGGCATTAAAATCTCCACAAATGATTGTGTTTGTTGTTGTCGCGTGTCCAAATAACACAGAGAGATCCATTTCGGCTTGTGGAGACCTGTACACATTGAACACTTCAAGTTTGTCGTGTCTTAGCTCAATGGTGACTCCCATTACCTCTGTCCCTGCTCCACAATTGGGTGGGCTGGTTATGGATTTGGAGATCAGGTCACATTTTACATAGATTGCACATTCCCTGGATTGCCCATTGATCCATGGAAGGAAGAAGCCTCGATAGCCTGAGATTTTAGGTTCTAATCCGGCTCGAAGCAAGCTCTCCTGTAGTATCAGGATGTCTATGCCTTTGGTTGCTGCTATGCATTGCAAGTGTTGCAATTTAGTGCGCAGTCCTTGCGCATTCCATTGCAGGATCTTTAGAATTCTAGGTTCTTGGAATGTGCTGATAATTCCGTGGTATCCATGGAGTCTGATGAACACGCCATGGAAGTTGCAATTGGGGTATAGGTTCTTAGTGGACCTGAAATTGCCTCATCAATGTCGCTTTCCGACGAGCTGGACTCTATCTGCTTTTTATGGGGGTGCCTCCTGCCCTGCTGTCTTGACGGTGTGGATATTACATCTTCGAATTTTTTGAGCTTGTGCTCAATTGTCTTCCGAGTCTCTGTGGTTTGCTTGATTCCATGTGAAGACAGCAAACTTTCGATCAACTCAGTGACCAAAGTTTTGAGCATTGGCCAGAGAGCGTTCAGTTCAGTGGGAGCACTATCTAATGTTGTGCAGGTTGAGGGCCTAGTGGCTTTTAGACCCTTCTCGGTGGTAACTTTGGCACTGGAATTGCTACTCCTATTGGCCCCAGTGTGCTTGCTGGATGAAATGGGAGGCCGACTGCTTTGAACATGAGTCTTGTGTCCTCCATCTTTCTTTTTGTCCTGTACTGTCTTCTCACCCTTCACCATGGCCGATGGTGAAGGGCCGTGTGCCCCCTCTTCCTGAATGGGTAGACCCCACGCGGTTTTAGTGGGCATGGGAGCTGGTATTCGTTTTGGTGGGGGTTTCGGCTCCGCTGTTGGCGTGGTGGGGTTCGTTTGAAGCCTTTTGAGCCTTTCAGAGCATTTCAAGTTCCAGGCATGATGTGCCTTGGAACAATTTGGGCATTTTGCCTGAACAGGGTGGTTTGCCTTGAATTTATCAATACATTTTTTGTATCATGGGGCTGGCTGCAGACTCCGCACCTCACTGGGCGTTGGCAGCCATCTTTGTGATGCCCAAATCTCTGACATCTAAAGCATCTTAGGGGTTCTGGGGTGTAAGGCCTGTGTTGGAACACCCCCCAGATTCCAAGGTCAAGTTTTTCCGGGATCCGTCCTCTTACTGTGAGAAGGACTTGTCGAGTTTCTTGTTTTGTTCGTACTTGGCATCTCTCTGCTGACACCACATAGTTCAGCTTTTCGAGATGGTCAAGGGCCATATGCAAGGGATAGTGGAGGACAATGACTTTACTTATTTTATCCTCTGGTTTCAGTTCCTCACATTTTGCGTAATTTTTTAGAATCGTAGCGGCCGACTCGTCTTTTGGCCTCAGAATGTATTCTCCTTTGAGATTAGGTTTTGCCCTGACCTGGAGCTGGGGGTACTCTTTTTCCAGGTCCACTACAGTAGCGTAGGAAGACTTACCTTCCGTGTGCTGCACTTTGAAGACCGGAAACGTAGATCTAGTCTGAGGCGCTGGGAGAGCTGGAGAAGCTGGAGAGATTAATGGGCGATGGGTCGTCATGGAGTGGCTTGTCCTGTTAGCCTTATTCACGTGATGCCACTCGCCGTCACTTTCGGAACTGGTATCCATTATCGATGGTCTTTTCCTACTCTGAGCAGCATTGCTGGATCGATTATAAGTCAATTGGAATTCCATGATGAAATTTCAAATGATCACTTGTGGAGTGGTCTGGTGAGTGAAGGACGTGACGTCTGGTGTACAACTACACAACTGAATGAGTGGTACCACCAATCACTGAGGCATCTATACAGTGGTGTGCGAGTGGTCCGTTCGTCCCACCGTGTCCAGGCTGTACAGGGGAAATACAGCTTTAGGGAATATGGGCAATAGGGGCTAAAGTTCCAGCGTCCGGGGTACCACCTCAGGCGCCTGACCAGGCGTGAGGTAAGGGGAAGCGGCCATGTCTCCACTGCCCAAGGTGCCACTTCAAGTTGATAGGTATTGTTTGTCCATATCTGGTCAGATTGCACTGCTCACCACTTTGAAACTTAGGTGAAAGCTTCCAGGAGCTAGATGGTATATATCACTGTAAGGTTGCGAAAGCCTTAAGGCCGTCTGTACCCATTTAACAGTAAATCCATGTGGAGGGGTAGGCCTACACGTCTGGCCCGCACCAGGGTAGCGACGACACTCCGTGTTTATTTTTTTTTTTATTAACACATTAGGTACATCTGCATTAGTGCAGCTACCCTAGACTATATGAAGTGGAGTACAGTGTGTCAAAAAAAAGCTAACTAGGTGATGCTAAAAAATCCCCATCACACAGGATGGTTAGTCATACAGAGGCATGTGATAAGCGGTCTGCACTGGCAGACTCCGGATGCATTTTGAGGATATCAACAACACAATATTGAATAAGGTAGCAGTGGTAATACAAGTCCCCATCTCGCGGGATGGTTAGTCATACAGAGCCATGTGTTTAATAGCCTGCACTGGCAAATTTTGGGTATACTGTGAGGATATCTTCAAGAATACGAGAGTGAATAAAGTAATTGCAAAGCTCCAGGTACCTCATGCCAACTGGTCTGAAAGGTCTAATAACTGGGCATTCAGTGATGTAATGCGGGAGATCATGCAGTAGTTCCTGCTCACAGAGTTTGCAACTGGAGTGCTCAGGATTAGGAGACGCGTCACCTGCAGCCACCTGCCACAGGTAATGGTAACCCAACCTGATCCTTGCAACCACTGTGTCGCACAGTCTAGTGGACGTTTTATGCTGTCCATAGATGTAGGTTTCAGATCTGAACAAATCATAGCTTTTTATACTAGTACTTTCAGGTCATTGGGAGTCAGTATGTTCTTTCCTATCAGATCTGAATGTTTGGACCAATACAGTTTTGACAGCAGAGATGGGGATACCTAGATTTAATTCAACTTCAAACTTGTTACACGCTAATTTGGCTGCAATGTCTGTCTCATTATGATGGGTTATATTTATGTGTGAAGGTATCCATACAAAGGAGATTCGAGACCCTTTACTCTGTGCATCAATTAGGTCATTTATAATTGGGAGTATGAGGTTCTTGCTGTCGATCTTCCAAGATAAGTTTTCGATTGCTTGAAGAGCAGACTTTGAATCGCAGAATATTATTCCTCCTTATTACAGCTTTGAGTAGAGCAAGATTCTCATTATCTTTCTTGGTGACAGGTGTGTATGATACTTGAATGGTGGGGTACAGATAAAGATGAATATCAGAGACAGGTAGATTGCACTTAAAAGGAATGTTAAGTTTAATGAGATTGTAAGCATTGTTTCTCAGCCAATTATCATAAAAGGAGTGAGTTGGTATGTCGGCACCAGTCAAAAGGGTGTTAACAGCACTAAATAATTTGTCTCTGAGCAATGCAGGAGATGTAGGATCTCTCATGACTTTAAGGCAAAAGGTAGTGTAGACTTGCATTATTCTCTCTAGTATGGTTGGAAGCTTCAGTTCTTCCCTCATGTTGATGATTTTTGTGCATCTTGGAGCACCAAGAATTATCCTCATGGCCTCATTCTGTACTACTTCAAGTTTGTCCAACACAGAGGAGGGGAAATTAATTAAGTGCAGAGCATTATAATCAACGAGAGATCTAACAAACATCATATAGAATAGTCTAGCATATTTAATGTTGATACCAATATTCTTACCAGTAAGTGTTCTCAATGGTTTTAGTCTTTCTTTTAACTTACGGTGTAGATCATTTACAATGTCACTGTTAATACCAACTCCAAGGTATTTGTGCTGCCTACATGTTTCAATGTTCTGGTTGTTGACCTTGAAAGCTATAGGGACATGAGTTTTTTCTTGGGGGATGGAGAACTCTGGATTTAGTTATAGAGATAACAAGACCACATTCAATGCTTTTAGCAGCGAATGAATCAAGTAGAGCTTGCAGTCTAGTTTGGGAATTTGCAACAATGCATATATCATCGGCATAACAAATGACGGCTTCGTCCGGTAGTGTGGGAATATCAATTGTTAATTTATGCATCAGAACATTGAACAGTGTGGGACCTAGCACTCCACCCTGGGGTGTACCCAACTCAAAGGGTGCACAGAGTTTACTTTTGACCCCCTTGAAAAGGACTGAGGCGGTTCTGCTACTCAGGTACCCCCTGAGCCATGTCAACAGTCTTCCCTTAACTCCAAAAGAGGCTAGCTGCTCTAGGACTATTTCTCTGTTTGCTGTATCAAAAGCAATTTGGAGATCAATAAATGCCGCCTGAGAGTTTGGTCCCTCTCTGATAGAATACTCAGCAAAGCAAGTTTGTGTGCTTCTTCCAGGAAGGAAACCATACAGGTTATGGGCAAGGCGGGGCTTGATTTGAAACATTAGTCTGTCGAGAATAATTCTCTCAAGAACTTTGCACATGCACGACGTCAGAGAAATGGGTCTAAATTTTTGTGAATTAGGCTTGGGTATGGGTATTATGAGTCCCTGTGTCCAGCGGTCAGGTAAAACACCCTGCCTAAGACTTTGATTAAACAATTCTAACAAAGGGCTATTTGGCAGCTCAGCAAGTACTCTCATGGTGTTGTATGTGATGCCATTCTCTCCAGGAGAGGTAGCCTTACCTTTCTTGAGTGCATTTTTAATTTCAAAGGGGGTTATGCCATAGTTATCATCAGGCCCTATTTCACTACAGGCAATTTCAATATTGAAGTTACGATTTATTTTAGTTCTAGCCAGATAGTTTTGCACATCTAGGGGCAGGCTGCTTATACTAGCAGTGCTTGCATATTGCTGAAGCAGCATGTCAGCATAGTCTACAGGTGAATGGTGATCAAGTTGAAGACTGCTAGGACGAGAAATCTTTTTAATTTTATCCCACATTTGGGATGAGGATGTTGCATGATTGATGCATTGCAGAAACTGTTCCTAGTGCTGGTTATACACCTGTTCCTTTAGCTCTCTTAACTCTTGGCTGGCTTTAAGAAATATGTTGAGGGTGTCAGCTGTTTTATGTGTTTTATACTGCTCAGCTAGGAATAGAACTCTGTCATGCAGGGACTTAAGGCGTGAGTCAGTGAACCACCTCTGTCCCTTCTTCACTGTTTTGGGTCTTGTGGATTTTACAACATTGTCATAAAAAACGGTTACTTCAGTGACCAGGTCCTCATATAATGCATTGACGGTAGTAAAGCAGTAAGTGTTATACCATTCGGAAATGCGGAATTTGAAGAGCATGTGTAAATTTTCAGGGATATTAATTATTTTTTTTCCAAAGCTTAGGGGTTTGACATTATTGATAGTGTATGAACTGAATATGGCAAAGTAATCACTAACTAATTCATGAACAATTGATCCTCCGACAGCATTATCAATGAGACCGTGACCAATGACATAATCAAGCCTGCCACCCATGGGGTGTGTGACGTTAGAGGAGTCAAAGTTGAATACGGACATGTTATTATCTCTTAAGTATTTTACAAAGACTCTGCCATTCGTGTTTGTTTTGGTGTCACCCAGGCTAGTGTGTCTAGCATTAAAATCACCCATTACAATGGTTTGAGAGCTGCTGGTAATTTTTGGGAGAGAGGCTTCCACCATTTGATCACACCTTACATATACATTAACTAAGTTAAGAAACCCGGTCGCCGTAGCAATCTGAAACTGCTGATAATATGAGTCGTCACTTTTGTGGTGTTTAACATGTTTACACACAAGGTTACTTTTAACATACGTCAAGATACCGACATCATGTGAACCAACATTTGAGAAAGCTACATAACCTGGGAGTTTGGGTGGCGTTTTATTTTTTGTGTTTGCAGTGTATGGTTCCTGCAGGCACAGTACGTCAATGTTGTTGGCACCAGCGAACATCATTAGATCAAACAGCCTCCTTCGCACGCTTCTCACATTCCACGTGAGAAATTTAAGTGTGAGTTGGTCGGGGGTAATGGTGTTCATGAACCTGACGAAGAGAAGTGTTTATTAGATTCACAAGTTGTAGACTATTGCTTACAAATGCCAATTGTTCACAGTCATTAATAGCAAAGAGTTCTTTCACCTGTTTCAAGTTCAGCTGGTTGCCTGTATTTTTCCTATCATTTACAATCATTGCATGTTCGTCAGGAATCGTAGACACACAAGCGGTATTGTTTTGAATGAGTTCTTGAGTGAATTTGTTAAATACAGCTAAGACGCACGGGTTTTCATATGTTTCACTTGCCACAACGGTACTTACAGCACTGGAGGAGGCGTCAAGACTTGCTGGAGACGTGTCAACACTTACATCACTGGAAGGCATTTCACTAGAGACTCGGACGTTCGTTTCACTCCTCGGGCTGGCGAGATGATCGTTTGAACACTGACTCTGGTCGTCCATGGTGATCTTAGCATAAATGTTGTTGAGACCATTTTCAATCTTCGTGAGGGTTTCTTGGAGCTTATTGACGGTAATTTATATTTTATTCATGCGAGCTGAAAGTTCTGACACCTCCCTCTGCAGGCTGGCGTCAGGCTTCTCAGGTAGGCGAGGGAAGGTTGTCAGGCTGTTGGCGTCAGGAACGGTGGTAGGGTCATCCCTGGTGGGGGGAGGCGGGCTGGTGTAGTGGTGGGGCCACCCCGGGTGGGGGGGTTGACTGGGGCAGTGGAGGGTTGCCCCACTGTGCTGTGCGGGGGAGGCCGCCTGACACAGTCCTTGTGCCAGGCGGTCACACCCTCACACAAGCACCTGGAACACTTGTGCTTGGTGGCTGAGGATGAGGTCTCATCGGTCCCAGGGGCGTGGCCTTTATTGGGGCATTCTTTAGTGAGATGATTGGCTGCACAGAAGGCACAGTGCCCGAAGATTGGCAGTGTTTGGCTACGTGACCAAAGTGTTGACATTTAAAACACATAACAGCTGAGGACGCCCAGGGTGTTATGGGGCAGGCTGGCCGGTAGGGGCCTAGGAACTCGTGATGACTGGGGGGCGGTGTCTCATGTTCCCAGACGATGACAATATTGTTGAGTGGCTTGCCTTCAGACTTGATGCGTCTTGCACTGTACACACCTGGTAGGTCTTTCGCATGGGAGATGTCAAGGTCTCGAGGGTAGGATGTGACAAGGTACTCTCTGTACCTCCTGGACCTCTCAGGAGAGTCTGCTTTACTGAATGTGATGCCACCCACTAGACCTTGGAGTAGGGCCGAGATGGTGACTTCATCGGACCTGGCTACATAGATGTAGGGGGAGGCGTGTCTAGGGATTATGAGGTCTATGGGGTCAGGAAAATGACAAGGAAGGTCACGTCTCATCCAGGAGTACCTCTGGTCACTGGTAACGTGAGATGGAAATGCCAGCCTGGCATATTTATTACGGGGTGCCAGGGTGGGTCGTGTTGCCCCCCCCCCCCGTTGTGGGGGTGACATTGGTTGTCTTGACAGAATTATTACCTTTTTTTTTCCCTTAACTTTCTCTCTTTACGTAAGGTCTTCCGGCTTTTGTGTACAGTAAAACTACCATCCGAGGCTGCTTCATCACTTGAGCTGGTGTCCTCATACATAGCTAAGGAGGGATGGAGTGTTTGGCCATCCTGTAAGCCATGCCGGGTGGTGGCCGAAGTGGACGCAACTGCGTCTGAAGCATTTTGGGAAGGGTCGCTGTGGGTGACCCCAGAAGGCGGGAGGGAAGTGGCCATAGTTGCCAAAGTCACAACATGAAGTGACAAGACGCATAAGCTTCTACCACAGTGAAGCACTTCAGGCTATGGCCTGGACCCAGAACAACAGCGGCTACTAATCATAATGCAGAGACAAGATGAATAGTTCAGACACTTACAAGCAAACGCAGGTGTATACGCGGTCAGTTGGCAACACTGCAGAGTGTACCGCATTAGTAGTGTGGATCCGACCAGAGTGACAGGTGTAGAGAGTGCCACTCCGATACCTACTTTATCCACACACACACTCACACTTAATAGTCCTCTACACTGTGTGTAACACTGCACTGGTACCACCAATCACTGGTACCACCAATCACTGAGGCATGATTGTGGTGTGCGAGTGGTCCGTTCGTGCCAACGTGTCCAGGCTGTACAGGGAAAATACACCTTTAGGGAATGGGGCAATATGGGCTAAAGTTCCAGCGCCCGGGGTACCACCTCAGGCATCTGACCAGGCGTGAGGTAAGGGGAATCGGCAATGTCCCCACTGCCCAAGGCGCCACTTCAAGTAGATAGGTATTGTTTGTCCATATCTGGTCAGATTGCACTGCTCACCACTTTGAAACCTAGGTGAAAGCTTCCAGGAGCTAGATAGTATATATCACTGCTAGGTTGTGAGATCCTTAAGGCCGTCTGTACCCATTTAACAGTAAATCCATGTGGAAAGGTAGGCCTACACGTCTGACCCTCACCAGGGTAGCGACGACACTCCGTGTTTAAATTTTTTTTTTATTAACATATTAGGTACATCTGCATTAGTGCAGCTACCCTAGACTATATGAAGTGGAGTACAGTGTGTCAAAAAAGCTAACTAGGTGATGCTAAAAAATCCCCATCACACAGGATGGTTAGTCATACAGAGGCATGTGATAAGCGGTCTGCACTGGCAGACTCCGGATGCATTTTGAGGATATCAACAACACAAGATTGAATAAGGTAGCAGTGGTAATAAAAGTCCCCATCTCGCAGGATGGTTAGTCATACAGAGCCATGTGTTTAATAGCCTGCACTGGCAAATTTTGGGTATACTGTGAGGATATCTTCATGAATACGAGAGTGAATAAAGTAATTGCAAAGCTACAGGTACCTCATGCCAACTGGTCTGAAAGGTCTAATAACTGGGCATTCAGTGATGTAGTGCGGGAGATCATGCAGTAGTTCCTGCTCACAGAGTTTGCAACTGGAGTGCTCAGGATTGGGAGACGCGTCACCTGCAGCCACCTGCCACAGGTAACGGTAACCCAACCTGATCCTTGCAACCACTGTGTCGCACAGTCTAGTGGACGTTTTGTGCTGTCCATAGATGTAGGTTTCAGATCTGAACAAATCATAGCTTTTTTTACTAGTACTTTCAGGTCGTTGGGAGTCAGTAAGTTCTTTCCTATCAGATCTGAATGTTTGGACCAATACAGTTTTGACAGCAGAGATGGGGATACCTAGATTTAATTCAACTTCAAACTTGTTACACGCTAATTTGGCTGCAATGTCTGTTTCATTATGATGGGTTATATTTATGTGTGAAGGTATCCATACAAAGGAGATTCGAGACCCTTTACTCTGTGCATCAATTAGGTCATTTATAATTGGGAGTATGAGGTTCTTGCTGTCGATCTTCCAAGAGAAGTTTTCGATTGCTTGAAGAGCAGACTTTGAATCACAGAACATTATTCCTCCTCCAATGTTTTTTAATGTGCTGGTTGCTAAATGTAGTGCTGCTAGTTCTGCTTGTGTGGAGGTCAGCCAGTAGTTTAACCTGACACTGACAGTCTTTGTGCATATATTATTTCTATAAAACCTACATGCCGCTGCAGTCCGTCCAGTAGAGGATTGGACTGAGCCGTCGGTGTAAACACAGTGCTCGTGAGATCTTAGACTCTCGATGGAGGAGGCAATTGTTTCAAGAGTGACAGCTTTGAGTAGAGCAAGATTCTCATTATCTTTCTTGGTGACAGGTGTGTATGATACTTGAATGGTGGGGTACAGATAAAGATGAATATCAGAGACAGGTAGATTGCACTTAAAAGGAATGTTAAGTTTAATGAGATTGTAAGCATTGTTTCTCAGCCAATTATCATAAAAGGAGTGAGTTGGTATGTCGGCACCAGTCAAAAGGGTGTTAACAGCACTAAATAATTTGTCTCTGAGCAATGCAGGAGATGTAGGATCTCTCATGACTTTAAGGCAAAAGGTAGTGTTGACTTGCATTATTCTCTCTAGTATGGTTGGAAGCTTCAGTTCTTCCCTCATGTTGATGATTTTTGTGCATCTTGGAGCACCAAGAATTATCCTCATGGCCTCATTCTGTACTACTTCAAGTTTGTCCAACACAGAGGAGGGGAAATTAATTAAGTGCAGAGCAATATAATCAACGAGAGATCTAACAAACATCATATAGAATAGTCTAGCATATTTAATATTGATACCAATATTCTTACCAGTAAGTGTTCTCAATGGTTTTAGTCTTTCTTTTAACTTACGGTGTAGATCATTTACAATGTCACTGTTAATACCAACTCCAAGGTATTTGTGCTGCCTACATGTTTCAATGTTCTGGTTGTTGACCTTGAAAGCTATAGGGACATGAGTTTTTTCTTGGGGGATGGAGAACTCTGGATTTAGTTATAGAGATAACAAGACCACATTCAATGCTTTTAGCAGCGAATGAATCAAGTAGAGCTTGCAGTCTAGTTTGGGAATTTGCAACAATGCATATATCATCGGCATAACAAATGACGGCTTCGTCAGGTAGTGTGGGAATATCAATTGTTAATTTATGCATCAGAACATTGAACAGTGTGGGACTTAGCACTCCACCCTGGGGTGTACCCAACTCAAAGGGTGCACAGAGTTTACTTTTGACCCCCTTGAAAAGGACTGAGGCGGTTCTGCTACTCAGGTACCCCCTGAGCCATGTCAACAGTCTTCCCTTAACTCCAAAAGAGGCTAGCTGCTCTAGGACTATTTCTCTGTTTGCTGTATCAAAAGCAATTTGGAGATCAATAAATGCCGCCTGAGAGTTTGGTCCCTCTCTGATAGAATACTCAGCAAAGCAAGTTTGTGTGCTTCTTCCAGGAAGGAAACCATACAGGTTATGGGCAAGGCGGGGCTTGATTTGAAACATTAGTCTGTCGAGAATAATTCTCTCAAGAACTTTGCACATGCACGACGTCAGAGAAATGGGTCTAAATTTTTGTGAATTAGGCTTGGGTATGGGTATTATGAGTCCCTGTGTCCAGCGGTCAGGTAAAACACCCTGCCTTAGACTTTGATTAAACAATTCTAGCAAAGGGCTATTTGGCAGCTCAGCAAGTACTCTCATGGTGTTGTATGTGGTGCCATTCTCTCCAGGAGACGTAGCCTTACCTTTCTTGAGTGCATTTTTAATTTCAGAGGGAGTTATGCCATAGTTATCATCAGGCCCTATTTCACTACAGGCAATTTCAATATTGATGTTAGGATTTATTTTAGTACTAGCTAGATAGTTTTGCACATCTAGGGGCAGGCTGCTTATACTAGCAGTGCTTGCATATTGCTGAAGCAGCATGTCGGCATAGTCTACAGGTGAATGGTGATCAAGTTGACGACTGCTAGGACGAGAAATCTTTTTAATTTTATTCCACATTTGGGATGAGGATGTTGCATGACTGATGCCTTGCAGAAACTGTTCCCAGTGCTGGTTATACACCTGTTCCTTTAGCTCTCTAAACTCTCGGCTGACTTTAAGAAATATGTTGAGGGTGTCAGCTGTTTTATGTGTTTTATACTGCTCAGCTAGGAATAGAACTCTGTCATGCAGGGGCTTAAGGCGTGAGTCAGTGAACCACCTCTGTCCCCTCCTCACTGGTTTGGGTCTTTTGGATTTTACAACATTGTCATAAAAAACGGTTACTTCAGTGAGCAGGTCCTCATATAAGGCATTGACGGTAGTAAAGCAGTAAGTGTTATACCATTCGGAAATGCGGAATTTGAAGAGCATGTGTAAATTTTCAGGGATATTAATTATTTTTTTTCCAAAGCTTAGGGGTTTGACATTATTGACAGTGTATGAACTGAATATGGCAAAGTGATCACTAACTAATTCATGAACAATTGATCCTCCGACAGCATTATCAATGAGACCGTGACCAATGACATAATCAAGCCTGCCACCCCTGAGGTGTGTGACGTTAGAGGAGTCAAAGTTGAACACGGACTGTTATTATCTCTTAAGTATTTTACAAAGACTCTGCCATTCCTGTTTGTTTTGGTGTCACCCAGGCTAGTGTGGCTAGCATTAAAATCACCCATTACAATGGTTTGAGAGCTGCTGGTAATTTTTGGGAGAGAGGCTTCCACCATTTGATCACACCTTACATATACATTAACTAAGTTAAGAAACCCGGTCGCTGTAGCAATCTGAAACTGCTGATAATATGAGTCGTCACTTTTGTGGTTTTTAACATGTTTACACACTAGGTTACTTTTAACATACGTCAAGATACCAACATCATGTGAACCAACATTGGAGAATGCTACATAACCTGGGAGTTTGGGTGGCGTATTATTTTTTGTGTTTGCAGTGTATGGTTCCTGCAGGCACAGTACATCAATGTTGTTGGTACCAGCGTACATCATTAGATCAAACAGTCTCCTTCGCGCGCTTCTCACATTCCACGTGAGAAATTTAAGAGTGAGTTGGTCGTGAGTAATGGTGTTCATGAACCTGACGAAGAGAAGTGTTTACAAGATTCACAAGTTGTAGACCATTGCATACAAATGACAATTTTTCACAGTCATTAATGGCAAAGAGATCTTTCATCTGTTTCAAGGTCAGCTGGTTGCCTGTACTTCTCCTAACATCTACAATCATATCATGTTCATCAGGATTCATAAAGTTACAAGCGGTATTGTTTGGAATGAGTTCTTGAGCGCATTTGTTAATTATAGCTAAGACAGAAGGGTTTTCATATGTTTCACTCGCCACAGCGGCACCTACAGCACTGGATGGGGGGTCAAGACTTCCTTGAGACGGGTCAACACTTACAGCACTGGAGGGGGGTCAACACTTACGGCACTGGAGGGGGGGTCAAGACTTGCTTGAGACGGGTCAACACTTACAGCACTGGAGGGGGGACAACACTTACTGCACTGGAGGGAGGGTCAAGACTTGCTTGAGACGGGTCAACACTTACAGCACTGGAGGGGGAGTCAACACTTACAGCACTGGAGGGGGAGTCAACACTTACAGCACTGGAGGGGGGGGCAACACTTACAGCACTGGAGGGGGAGTCAACACTTACAGCACTGGAGGGGGAGTCAACACTTACAGCACTGGAGGGGGAGTCAACATTTACAGCACTGGAGGGGGAGTCAACACTTACAGCACTGGAGGGGGGGGGGGTCAACACTTGCTTGAGACGGGTCAACACTTACATTACTGGTAGGCATTTCACTAGAGACTTGGACGTTCACTTCACTCTTCGGGCTGGCGAGATGATCGCTTGACTACTGTCTCAGGTCGTCCATGTTGATCTTAGCATAAATGCTGTTGAGACCATTGTCAATCTTCGTAAGTGTTTCTTGGAGCTTTTTGACGGTAATTTCTATTTTACTCATGCGAGCTGGAAGTTCTAACACCTCCCTCTGCAGGCTGGCGTCAGGCTTCCCAAGTAGGCGAGGGAAGGTTGTCAGGCTGTTGGCGTCAGGAACGGTGGTGGGGTCATCCCAGGTGGGGGGGGGTGGCGGGTTGGTGTTGTGGTGGGGCCACCCCGGGTGGGGGGGTTGACTGGGGTGGTGGAGGGTTGCCCCACTGTGCTGTGCGGGGAAGGCCGCTTGACACAGTCCTTGTGCCAGGCGGTCACTCCCTCCCGCAAGCACCTGGAACACTTGTGCTTGGTGGCTGAGGATGAGGTCTCATCGGTCCCAGGGGCGTGGTCTTTATTGGGGCATTCTTTAGTGAGATGATTGGCTGCACAGAAGGCACTGAAGATTGACAGTGCTTGGCTACGTGACCAAAGTGTTGACATTTAAGTGATTAATTACGTTAATTGACTGATCGCAGCAGTCAGCAACAAAGTACTACGGTAATCACAAACAATTGTCTCACACTAGACTACAACATGATGATACTCTACGTTAATCATTAACACTTGTCTCTCTTGTTAACAATAACTCAAACTTATATTACATCACACTTGACTCCTAGCAAGTATTCAGTGAGTAATCCTCAATTAAGGTCAAACGGACCACTAATTACATACCCATTGAGTTACGTTAACTAAGCCTACCCTAACTTGGTAGCTTCTCAACAGTCTGTGTCAAAAAATTACTAGTGAGTGTTAATTACCCTAATTAACTCCGAGCAATTAATTAACTGTCACCAGGACCGATAATTAATCATCCATAAATACGTCTCACTCCGCACTGCCTAAGCAGGTCTCATCAAACACTGTGAATTCACGGGAAATGAGTTAATTACCCCCTAATTAACTCGAGTGCAATTAATCCACTGTCCTCAGACAGGATATGATTAATACAACGATTTATGCTAGCTCCATGACCTCGCTTTACCGAGTCATCTGAGCCCTCCAGACGTTAATTACTCCACTAATTAACATGAACCACTAATTGCTAAACCCCAGAAAGGTAATTAGTCTCGAGCAAATTCCGTTAACACAAATACTGACAGACTCTGACAGATCCTCTCCCACTACGTGAATTCATGATGAGAAGGCTAATTACAAAATTAGCTAGAGTGGTCAATTAGTTGTCCTACGGACAATTAATTGCTCCCGAGATGTATCTCACTCAAGCTCAACGCTGTTCTCTCATGAAAGCCCTCACTCACTCCACAATAAGTGTGCACCCCTTATCCAGTTAACTACCCCTTACTTAATTAACTCACTGAATCTTTAAGTCCTCAACACAACTTAAAGAAACAAAGTAACCCCAGTGTTACATAGGTCACACTACAATGGCATGCAACAACACAAATGCACTGCCCACATACGGTTGCTGCTACTGCAACTCGTTAATTACTGTGCCCACACAATAATGGCACTTGGTTGTGCAACAACAAGAGTATACCAATATTACTGCCCCCTTTATCTTGCAACCGTTGCAAAAGACTGATCACTCACGTCTATTTCAGCAAGACAATTTACGTTAATATAAAACACCGTCGCTACGCGGACAGCTGGCGCTAATTCTTCCATAATTAGGCAAATTAACTAATTGCTTGCTCTCATTAAGTACTGAGAATTTCCCTGAATACTCAAAGGAGTCCCCTTAAATCCTCAACACAGTTCCCAGGGCAATAATATCGTATAAACTGATAACAACACTGCACAAACCTGCAACATAATGATGCCGTCAGCATACCCCACATGCTAATGACATCATTAGGCAATCAGTCAGCAATCACATCTACTGACTCACCACACAACACAGTACATAAAACATGCAAATGAACACATAGAAATGGCATTCACATAATCAATGAAAATTATATCATCAGGTGAATGTAACTCTAACTACACAGACCTCAGGGTATCCACTGACATCCCTGCAACATAATGATTATAATTATTCATGCTGGTACTCCATCGCACTAATCCAGTCTGACCGATTATATAGAATCGACAACTGGATCATTTATATGGTAAATCTCTACACTGACCGGTTACATACTCGAGTCAGTCTACACACTTATATACATTATGATACTACAGTGTGGTCCCGTGTACAACATCCATCTCCAGGTACCGCCCTACCAGTCACCTGGACGTGCCATTGTCAGCTGACACTCAGCTGCTCCCTCACTTGTAATACTATTATCGTACTCATGGCTCTGGGTATTCACCACAATCCTTTTCCTGGTCACTACTTCTCTGGCTGTAAACACCTAGCTCGCTCCTCGTGCGTCGACAAGATGTGGCCCTAGGCTGTCCCGGGAAAGTGGCCAAGTAGCCCAAGGGGGTGGCCAAGGCATGTGGCTACCGCGTGGCCCACAGCGCCCCTCCCGAGCTGAGAGGGGGGGGGGTAGCCGGCGCGCGGGTGGCCTGGGGTAGCCAGCTCGCGGGCAGGCGGGGTTGCTGGGCCGGGCAGGCGGGTGGCCAGGGTGGCCTGGGTGGCCTGGGGTTGGCCCCCGGGCATACACACATGGATGGGGAATCACCAACAACCCCATCAAACCAGAGCCTGCCTTGCTCTACACTGGGGTAACAATGGCCGGCGGCGTCCCCACACTGACGCCGCCTGGTGGGATTCAAAGTTCAACAGGGGCCTGTAATCTCACCACAATTACACTAGGAGGCCCTGCCCGTATTCCGCCAATTGTCCATCAACACTAGACAGGTTATTTGAACCACCTGTTACACCATGAGGCTCTGCCAGCTGCCTCATGGGTGCCCACTGTCTCTGAGGCTATTCTACTTGTCCTTCCGTACCTCATCGGCCCCAAATTTCACGAAAATTGGGCCTAGACACAACCCGGGATGGCAGGAGTGCCATCCCTGCTGGACAACACGGTAATGTCTGCGATTAACGGGGGTGGAGGGGGGAGACTCCCCCCTCCGCCCAGCTACGTCCTCCTCCAGCTGCTACCCAGCTCTAACTGACGATTTCGCGGGCTAAGGAAACTCAAAATGCCCATACCTCCCCCCCCCCTACTTTGTCTTGACCAATCTGCAGGAAGCTGGCACACCACCATGCTGCCGCTTCCAATCACAGCTGTTCGTGCCAAAACACAGACATGCCTACCCCAATCGCAGGCCTCACTCACCCTCAGGCGTCCCATGACGTCACAAGGAGGGGGAGGCCTAAAAGACAGTGGTGCACTGTCTCACATGGTGGGGGGGGGGGGGCAACGTTCACCCCTCTGTCCCTCCCCCCCCCCCTGTAAAACCATTGGGAGAGTCAAGTACCTCCCTACACCACTGCACTCTCAACTCCCATCCTATTTCACAGAACAGGAAAATTACTGTGATTCTCTCTACAGAGCAATCACAGACCTCTAACCAGTCCCAAAAAACAGTCCTTAACATAAACTTTCATTCAACACCCCACAAGTATATGTTAGTCTGAAAACTTCAGTTTCTAGAGTCCCTAGAGCGACTAGCCTAATCTAGAAACTAGGAAAACTAGCTGAGGAAATCTAGATTCCCTCACACTACCCCCCACTAAAGAATATATTTTCCTGCAAGGAAAATACATTCAAAACACCAGCTAGTTTTTCTGCACACACCTGCCCAACAGGTTTACTAGCTAAACAAGTGGTGGAGTGTGAAACTCTGTTTCCTATACATCCCTGGCCTGAGATTCTCTGTGCACTACCACCGGGTTACCCTTGGTGGTGCTGCCCGACCTTGGAGTAGCAACATGTTCGGCTCCAGCTCTGGTCCTGGCCGGTTCAACACCTCGCAACCATTTCCAACACTGAGCCTCCCATTTCCATCCTCGGTCTGTGTCATACTGGACACATGTGCAACACATTGGTGTGGCCTTACCGGTGAAGCACTTCTACACTCCCCTCAGTCTACAAAGGACTTACTGTCAGTTCTCCACCTGACATTGCAACAAGTTGACAGGCTCACTCTCACTGTCCAACTGCCCAACACCAGCCGGTCCTTGCTCTACCAACTGAACTATCTGGGAGAAAACCTCGTCTACAAGCATCTACGCTCACCCTACTGAGCTTGGGGCCTCTCCCTTAATATCATCGACTTAGGCTATATTTTGCCGTTTTTCCACGTTTTTGTGAATTTTCAGTTTATTAGTATTAATTCATTAAATATACAATAAAAATTATGCAAACACATAATTGATTAGATAATAACCTTAAATACTTCATTTTCAATCATCTATTTGTTTCTCGTTAAAATACCGCGTAAGATATTGAAAAGGGGTGAAGTTCGGTTTTTATTGAATATATCGACTTTTCAGCCGGAATAGAGCGGTTTTACGTGTACATCTTCCATCGGTAATATAAACGGAAAATCAGGAAAATTTTAGTTAATTCTAATGAAGACACATTGATTTTTATCATTTGTATTGGAAACAACATTGTCATATGTCTTTTCTTGGATCTAAATAATACGAAACCTCGCTTTATGATTCGAAGTTAAAATCCTCAAATTTGGTATAATAGTGACTTTTTCACGTTTATCATTTAGTTTGATATTACGTAAATATATTCATTTCTTTACCAATATTTCGATACTATTTCATGTAGTATCACGATATGTGATTTAACCTTCAAATCTCAGAATTTCGCATAATATTCCATTTGAAGCAAGTTTTCTTGCGTTTTGTTTCGTACGAAAAATCATCGAATTTATCCATATTTTCACGTTTATCATCCGCTTTTCCTTTATGTGATTTAAACAAAATATCATCGAATTAGGCAAGATTTTACCGTTTTTCCACGTTTTTGTGAATTTTCCGTTTATTGTTATTAATTCATTAAATATACGATAAAAATGATGCAAACACATAATTGATTAAAAATTATCTTTAAATACTTCATTTTCAATCCACTATTTGATTCTCGTTAAAATACTGAGTAACATATTGAAAAGGGGAGAAGTTCTGTTTATATTGCATATATCGACGTTTCAGCCGGATTAGAGCGGTTTTACGTGTACATCTTCCATCGGTAATATAAACGGAAAATCAGGAATATTTTAGCTAATTCTAATGAAAACACATTGATTTTGATCATTTGTATTGGAAACAACATTGTCATATGTCTTTTCTTAGATCTAAATAATACGAAACCTCGCCTCATGATTCGAAGTTAAAATCCTCAAATTTGTTATAATAGTGACTTTTTTCACGTTTTTCATGTAGTTTAATATTACGTAAATATATTAATTTTTACCAATATTTCGATACTATTTCATGTAACATCATGATATGTGATTTGGCCTTCATATCTCAGAATTTCGCATAATATTTTTTTAAGCAAATTTTCTTGCATTTTGTTTCGTACTAAAAATCATCGAATTTAGCAATATTTTGACGTTTATCATTCCCTTTTCCTTTATGTGATTTAATCAAAATATCATCGAATTAGGCAATATTTTCCGTTTTTCCACGTTTTTGTGAATTTTCAGTTTATTAGTATGAATTCATTAAATATACAATAAAAATGATGCAAACACATAATTGATTAGATAATAACCTTAAATACTTTATTTTCAATCATCTATTTGTTTCTCGTTAAAATACCGCGTAAGATATTTAAAAGGGGAGAAGTTCGGTTTTTATTGCATATATCGACTTTTCAGCCGGAATAGAGCGGTTTTACGTGTACACCACTACACATAAGGGGCATAACTGGCCGACCCCTCACAGTGTTCAAGAGAGAACTGGATAAGCACCTCCAAAGGATACCTGATCAACCAGGCTGTGACTCATACGTCAGGCTGCGAGCAGCCGCGTCTAACAGCCTGGTTGATCAGTCAGGCAACCAGGAGGCCTGGTCGACGACCGGGCCGCGGGGACGCTAAGCCCCGGAAACACCTCAAGGTAACCTCAAGGTAAGGTATCTTTCATCGGTAATATAAACGGAAAATCAGGAACATTTTAGTTAATTCTAATGAAAACACATTGATTTTTATCATTTGTATTGAAAACAACATTGTCATTCTTGGATCTAAATAATTCGAAACCTCGCTTTATGATTCGAAGTTAAAATCCTCAAATTTGGTATAAAAGTGACTTTTATCACGTTTTTCATGTAGTTTGATATTACGTAAATATATTCATTTTCTTACCAATATTTCGATACTATTTCATGTAGTATCACGATATGTGATTTGGCCTTCAAATCTCAGAATTTCGCATAATATTCTATTTTAAGCAAGTTTTCTTGATTTTTGTTTCGTACAAAAAATCATCGAATTTAGGAATAATTTGACGTTTATCATCCCCCCTTTTCCTTCATGTGATATAGAGAAAATATCATCGAATAAGGCAATATTTTGCCTTTTTTGCACGTTTTTGTGAATTTTCAGTTTATTGTTATTAACTCATTAAATATACAATAAAAATGATGCAAACATATAACTGATTAGATAATAACCTTAAATACTTCATTTTCAATCATCTATTTGTTTCTCGTTAAAATACTGAGTAAGATATTGAAAAGGGGAGAAGTTCGATTTTTATTGCATATATCGACTTTTCAGCCGGAATAGAGCGGTTTTACGTGTACATTTTCCATCGGTAATATAAACGGAAAATCAAGAACATTTTAGTTAATTCTAATGAAAACACATTGATTTTTATCATTTGTATTGGAAACAACATTTTCATATGTCTTTTCTTGGATCTAAATAATACGAAACCTTGCTTTATGATTCGAAGTTAAAATCCTCAAATTTGGTATAATAGTGACTTTTTTCACGTTTATCATTTAGTTTGATATTACGTAAATATATTCATTTCTTTACCAATATTTCGATACTATTTTATGTAGTGTCACGATATGTGATTTAGCTTTCAAATCTCAGAATTTCGCATAATATTCCATTTTAAGCAAGTTTTCTTGCGTTTTGTTTCGTACGAAAAATTATCGAATTTATCCATATTTTCACGTTTTCATCCGCTTTTCCTTTATGTGATTTAAACAAAATATCATCGAATTAGGCAAGATTTTTCCGTTTTTCCACGTTTATTGTGAATTTTCCGTTTATTGTTATTAATTCATTAAATATACGATAAAAATGATGCAAACACATAATTGATTAGAAATTAACCTTATATACTTCCTTTTCAATCAACTATTTGCTTCTCGTTAAAATACTGAGTAAGATATTTAAAAGGGGAGAAGTTCTGTTTTTATTGCATATATCGACTTTTCAGCCGGAATTGAGCGGTTTTACGTGTACATCTTCCATCGGTAATATAAACGGAAAATCAGGAACATTTTAGTTAATTCTAATGAAAACACATTGATTTTTATCATTTGTATTGGAAACAACATTGTCATATGTCTTTTCTTGGATCTAAATAATACGAAACCTCGCCTTATGATTCGAAGTTAAAATCCTCAAATTTGGTATAATAGTGACTTTTTTTCACGTTTATCATTTAGTTTGATAATACGTAAATATATTCATTTCTTTACCAATATTTCGATACTATTTCATGTTGCATCACGATATGTGATTTAGCCTTCATATCTCAGAATTTCGCATGATATTCCATTTTAAGCAAGCTTTCTTGCGTTTTGTTTCGTACGAAAAATCATCGAATTTATCCATATTTTCACGTTTATCATCCGCTTTTCCTTTATGTGATTTAAACAAAATATCATCGAATTAGGCAAGATTTTACCGTTTTTCCACGTTTTTGTGCATTTTCCGTTTATTGTTATTAATTCATTAAATATACGATAAAAATGATGCAAACACATAATTGATTAGAAATTACCCTTAAATACTTCATTTTCAATCCACTATTTGTTTCTCTTTAAAATACTAAGTAAGATATTGAAAAGGGGAGAAGTTCTGTTTTTATTGCATATATCGACGTTTCAGCCGGATTAGAGCGGTTTTACGTGTACATCCTTCATCGGTAATATAAACGGAAAATCAGGAACATTTTAGCTAAATCTAATGAAAACACATTGATTTTTATCATTTGTATTGGAAACAACATTTTCATATGTCTTTTCTTGGATCTAAATAATACGAAACCTCGCCTCATGATTCGAAGTTAAAATCCTCAAATTTGTTTTAATAGTGACTTTTTTCACGTTTTTCATATAGTTTGATATTACGTAAATAAATTAATTTTTACCAATATTTCGATACTATTTCATGTAGCATCACGATATGTGATTTGGCCTTCATATCTCAGAATTTCGCATAATATTTTTTTTAAGCAAGTTTTCTTGCATTTTGTTTCGTACTAAAAATCATCGAATTTAGCAATATTTTGACGTTTATCATCCCCTTTTCCTTTATGTGATTTAATCAAAATATTATCGAATTAGGCAATATTTTGCCTTTTTTGCACGTTTTTGTGAATTTTCAGTTTATTGTTATTAATTCATTAAATATACAATAAAAATGATGCAAACACATAACTGATTAGATAATAACCTTAAATTCATCATTTTCAATCATCTATTTGTTTCTCGTTAAAATACTGAGTAAGATATTTAAAAGAGGAGAAGTTCGGTTTTTATTGCATATATCGACTTTTCAGCCGGAATAGAGCGGTTTATCAGTAATATAAACGGAAAATCAGGAACATTTTAGTTAATTCTAATGAAAACACATTAATTTTTATCATTTGTATTGAAAACAACATTGTCATTCTTGAATCTAAATAATACGAAACCTCGCTTTATGATTCGAAGTTAAAATCCTCAAATTTAGTATAATAGTGACTTTTTACACTTTTTCATGTAGTTTGATATTACGTAAATATATTCATTTTCTTACCAATATTTCGATACTATTTAATGTAGTATCACGATATGTGATTTGGCCTTCAAATCTCAGAATTTCGCATAATATTCTATTTTAAGGAAGTTTTCTTGATTTTTGTTTCGTACAAAAAATCATCGAATTTAGTATTAATTTGACGTTTATCATCCCCCCCTTTTCCTTCATGTGATATAGACAAAATATCATCGAATTAGGCAATATTTTGCCTTTTTTGCACGTTTTTGTGAATTTTCAGTTTATTGTTATTAATTCATTAAATATACAATAAAAATGATGCAAACTCATAACTGATTAGATAATAACCTTAAATTCTTCATTTTCAATCATCTATTTGTTTCTCGTTATAATACTGAGTAAGATATTGAAAAGGGGAGAAGTTCGGTTTTTATTGCATATATCGACTTTTCAGCCGGAATAGAGCGGTTTTACGTGTACATCATCCATCGGTAATATAAAAGGAAAATCAGGAACATTTTAGTTAATTCTAATGAAAACACATTGATTTTTATCATTTGTAATGGAAACAACATTGTCATATGTCTTTTCTTGGATCTAAATAATACGAAACCTCGCTTTATGATTCGAAGTTAAAATCCTCAAATTTGGTATAATAATCACTTTTTTCACGTTTTTCATGTAGTTTGACGTAAATATAGTAATTTTTACCAATATTTCGATACTATTTCCTGTAGTATCACGATATGTGATTTGGACTTCAAATCTCAGAATTTCGCTTAATATTGCATTTTAAGCAAGTTTTCTTGCATTTTATTTCGTACGAAAAATCATCTAATATAGCAATATTTTGACGTTTATCATCCGCTTTTCCTTTATGTGATTTAAACAAAATATCATCGAATTAGGCAAGATTTTACAGTTTTTCCACGTTTTTGTGAATTTCCCGTTTATTGGTTTTAATTCATTAAATATACGATAAAAATGATGCAAACACATAATTGATTAGAAATTAACCTTAAATACTTCATTTGCAATCAACTATTTGTTTCTCGTTAAAATACTGAGTAAGATATTGAAAAGGGGAGAAGTTCTGTTTTTATTGCATATATCGACGTTTCAGCCGGATTAGAGCGGTTTTACGTGTACATCTTCCATCGGCAATAAAAATGGAAAATCAGGAACATTTTAGCTAATTCTAATGAAAACACATTGATTTTGATCATTTGTATTGGAAACAACACTGTCATATGTCTTTTCTTGGATCTAAATAATACGAAACCTCGCCTCATGATTCGAAGTTAAAATCCTCACATTTGATATAATAGTGACTTTTTTCACGTTTTTCATGTAGTTTGATATTACGTAAATATATTAATTTTTACCAATATTTCGATACTATTTCATGTAGCATCACGATATGTGATTTGGCCTACATATCTCAGAATTTTGCATAATATTTTTTTTTTAAGCAAGTTTTCTTGCATTTTGTTTCGTACTAAAAATCACCGAGTTTAGCAATATTTTGACGTTTATCATCCCCTTTTCCTTTATGAGATTTAATCAAAATATCTCTGAATTAGGCAATATTTGGCCGTTTTTCCACGTTTTTGTGATTTTTCAGTTTATTAGTAATAATTCATTAAATATACAATAAAAATGATGCAAACACATAATTGATTAGATAATAACCTTAAATACTTCATTTTCAATCATCTATTTGTTTCTCGTTAAAATACCGCATAAGATATTGAAAAGGGGAGAAGTTCGGTTTTTATTGCATATATCGACTTCTCAGCCGGAATAGAGCGGTTTTACGTGTACATCTTTCATCGGTAATATAAACGGAAAATCAGGAACATTTTAGTTAATTCTAATGAAAACACAATGATTTTTATCATTTGTATTGAAAACAACTGTCATTCTTGGATCTAAATAATACGAAACTTCGCTTTATGATTCGAAGTTAAAATCCTCAAATTTGGTATAATAGTGACTTTTTTCACGTTTTTCATGTAGTTTGATATTACGTAAATATATTCGTTTTTCTACCAATATTTCGATACTATTTCATGTAGAATCACGATGTGTGATTTGGCCTTCATATCTCAGAATTTCGCATAATATTCCATTTTAAGCAAGTTTTCTTGATTTTTGTTTCGTACAAAAAATCATCGAATTTAGTAATAATTTGACGTTTATCATCCCCCCCTTTTCCTTCATGTGATATAGACAAAATATCATCGAATTAGGCAATATTTTGCCTTTTTTGCACGTTTTTGTGAATTTTCAGTTTATTGTTATTAATTCATTAAATATACCATAAAAATGATGCAATCACATAACTGATTAGATAATAACCTTAAATACTTCATTTTCAATCCACTATTTGTTTCTCGTTAAATACTGAGTAAGATATTGAAAAGGGGAGAAGTTCGGTTTTTATTGCATATATCGACGTTTCAGCCGGATTAGAGCGGTTTTACGTGTACATCTTCCATCGGTAATATAAACGGAAAATCAGGAACATTTTAGCTAATTCTAATGAAAACACATTGATTTTGATCATTTGTATTGGAAACAACATTGTCATATGTCTTTTCTTGGATCTAAATAATACGAAACCTCGCCTCATGATTCGAAGTTAAAATCCTCAAATTTGTTATAATAGTGACTTTTTCACTTTTTTCATGTAGTTTGATATTACGTAAATATATTAATTTTTACCAATATTTCGATACTATTTCATGTAGCATCACGATATGCGATTTGGCCTTCATATCTCAGAATTTCGCATAATATTTTTTTTTAAGCAAGCTTTCTTGCATTTTGTTTCGTACTAAAAATCATCGAATTTAGCAATATTTTGAAGTTTATCATCCCATTTTCCTTTATGTGATTTAATCAAAATATCATCGAATTAGGCAATATTTTGCCGTTTTTCCACGTTTTGTCAATTTTCAGTTTATTAGTATTAATTCATTATATATACAATAAAAATGATGCAAACATATAATTGATTAGATAATAACCTTAAATACTTCATTTTCAATCATATATATGTTTCTCGTTAAAATACCGCATACGATATTGAAAAGGGGAGAAGTTCGGTTTTTATTGCATATATCGACTTTTCAGCCGGAATAGAGCGGTTTTACGTGTACATCTTCCATCGGTAATATAAACGGAAAATCAGGAACATTTTAGTTAATTCTAATGAAAACACATTAATTTTTATCATTTGTATTGAAAACAACATTGTCATTCTTGGATCTAAATAATACGAAACCTCGCTTTATGATTCGAAGTTAAAATCCTCAAATTTGGTATAATAATCACTTTTTTCACGTTTTTCATGTAGTTTGATATTCCGTAAATATATTCATTTATACCAATATTTCGATACTATTTCCTGTAGTATCACGATATGTGATTTGGACTTCAAATCTCAGAACTTCGCTTAATATTGCATTTTAAGCAAGTTTTCTTGCATTTTATTTCGTATGAAAAATCATCTAATATAGCAATATTTTGACGTTTATCATCCCCTTTTCCTTTATGTGATTTAAACAAAATATCATCGAATTAGGCAAGATTTTACAGTTTTTCCACGTTTTTGTGAATTTCCCGTTTATTGTTAATAATTCATTAAATATACGATAAATATGATGCAAATACATAATTGATTAGAAATTAACATAAAATACTTCATTTGCAATCATCTGTTTGTTTCTCGTTAAAATACCGCGTAAGATATTGAAAAGGGGAGAAGTTCGGTTTTTATTGCATATATCGACTTTTCAGCCGGAATAGAGCGGTTTTACGTGTACATCTTGCATCGGTAATATAAACGGAAAATCTGGAACATTTTAGCTAATTCTAATGAAAACACATTGATTTTTATCATTTGTATTGGAAACAACATTGTCATATGTCTTTTCTTGGATCTAAATAATACGAAACCTCGCTTTATGATTCGAAGTTAAAATCCTCAAATTTGGTATAATAGTGACTTTTTCACGTTTATCATTTAGTTTGATATTACGTAAATATATTCATTTCTTTACCAATATTTCGATACTATTTCATGTAGTATCACGATATGTGATTTGGACTTCCAATCTCAGAATTTCGCATAATATTGCATTTTAAGCAAGTTTTCTTGCATTTTATTTCGTACGAAAAATCATCGAATTTATCCATATTTTCACGTTTATTATCCGCTTTTCCTTTATGTGTTTAAACAACATATCATCGAATTAGGCAAGATTTTACCGTTTTTCCACGTTTTTGTGAATTTTCCGTTTATTGTTATTAATTCATTAAATATACGATAAAAATGATTCAAACACATAATTGATTAGAAATTAACCTTAAATACTTCATTTTCAATCCACTATTTGTTTCTCTATAAAATACTGAGTAAGATATTGAAAAGGGGAGAAGTTCTGTTTTTATTGCTTATAACGACGTTTCAGCCGGATTAGAGCGGTTTTACGTGTACATCTTCCATCGGTAATATAAACGGAAAATCAGGAAAATTTTAGCTAATTCTTATGAAAACACATTAATTTTGATCATTTGTATTGGAAATAACATTGTCATATGTCTTTTCTTGGATCTAAATAATACGAAACCTCGCGTCATGATTCGAAGTTAAAATCCTCAAATTTGTTATAATAGTGATTTTTTTCATGTAGTTTGATATTACGTAAATATATTAATTTTTACCAATATTTCGATACTATTTCATGTAGCATCACGATATGTGATTTGGCTTTCATATCTCAAAATTTTGCATAATATTTTTTTTAAGCAAGTTTTCTTGCAATTTGTTTCGTACTAAAAATCATCGAATTTAGCAATATTTTGACGTTTATCATCCCCTTTTCCTTTATTTGATTTAATCAAAATATCATCGAATTAGGCAATATTTTGCCGTTTTTCCACTTTTTGTGAATTTCCAGTTTATTAGTAATAATTCATTAAATATACAATAAAAATGATGCAAACAAATAATTGATTAGATAATAACTTTAAATACTTTATTTTCAATCATCTATTTGTTTCTCGTTAAAATACTGCGTAAGATATTGAAAAAGGGAGAAGTTCGGTTTTTATTGCATATATCGACTTTTCAGCCGGAATAGAGCGGTTTTACGTGTACATCCTCCATCAGTAATATAAAAGGAAAATCAGGAACATTTTAGTTAATTCTAATGAAAACACATTAATTTTTATCATTTGTATTGAAAACAACATTGTCATTCTTGGATCTAAATAATACGAATTCTCGCTTTATGATTCGAAGTTAAAATCCTCAAATTTGGTATAATAGTGACTTTTTTCACGTTTTTCATGTAGTTTGATATTACGTAAAATATTCATTTTTTTATCAATATTTAGATACTATTTCATGTAGTATATCGATATGTGATTTGGCCTTCAAATCTCAGAATTTCGCATAATACTCTATTTTAAGCAAGTTTCTTGATTTTTGTTTCGTACAAAAAATCATCGAATTTAGTAATAATTTGACGTTTATCATCCCCCCCTTTTCCTTCATGTGATATAGACAAAATATCGTCGAATTAGGCAATATTTGGCCTTTTTTGCACGTTTTTGTGAATTTTCAGTTTATTGTTATTAATTCATTAAATATACAGTAAAAATGATGCAAACACATAATTGATTAGATAATAACCTTAAATACTTTATTTTCAATCATCTATTTGTTTCTAGTTAAAATACTGAGTAAGATATTGAAGAGGGGAGAAGTTCGGTTCTTATTGCATATATCGACTTTTCAGCCGGAATAGAGCGGTTTTACGTGTACATCTTCCATCGGTAATATAAACGGAAAATCAAGAACATTTCAGTTAATTCTAATGAAAACACATTGATTTTTATCATTTGTATTAAAAACAACATTGTCATTCTTGGACCTAATTAATACGAAACCTCGCTTTATGATTCGAAGTTAAAATCCACAAATTTGGTATAAGAGTGACTTTTTTTACGTTTTTCATGTAGTTTGATATTACGTAAATATATTCATTTTTTTTTACCAATATTTCGATACTATTTCATGTAGTATCATGATATGTGATTTGGCCTTCAAATCTCAGAACTTCGCATTTTGCATTTTAAGCAAGTTTTCTTGATTTTTGTTTCGTACAAAAAATCATCGAATTTAGTAATAATTTGACGTTTATCATCCCCCCCCTTTTCCTTCATGTGATATAGACAAAATACCATCGAATTAGGCAATATTTTGCCTTTTTTGCACGTTTTTGTGAATTTTCAGTTTATTGTTATTAATTTATTAAATATACGATAAAAATGATGCAAACACATAATTGATTAGAAATTAACCTTAAAAACTTCATTTTCAATCAACTATTTGTTTCTCGTTAAAATACTGAGTAAGATATTGAAAAGGGGAGAAGTTCGGTTTTTATTGCATATATCGACGTTTCAGCCGGATTAGAGCGGTTTTACGTGTACATCTTCCATCGGTAATATAAACGAAAAGTCAGGAACATTTTAGTTAATTCTAATGAAAACACATTGATTTTTATCATTTGTATTGGAAACAACACTGTCATATGTCTTTTCCTGGATCTAAATAATACGAAACCTCGCTTTCTGATTCGAAGTTAAAATCCTCAAATTTGGTATAATAGTGACTTTTTTCACGTTTATCATTTAGATTGATATTACGTAAATATATTCATTTTTTTTACCAATATTTCGATACTATTTCAATGTAGTATCACGATATATGATTTAGCCTTCAAATCTCAGAATTTCGCATAATATTCCATTTTAAGCAAGTTTTCTTGCGTTTTGTTTCGTACGAAAAATCATCGAATTTAGCAATATTTTGACGTTTATCATCCCCTTTTCCTTTATGTGATTTAAACAAAATATCATCGAATTAGGCAAGATTTTACCATTTTTCCACGTTTTTGTGAATTTTCCGTTTATTGTTATTAATTCATTAAATATACGATAAAAATGATACAAACACATAATTGATTAGAAAATAACCTTAAATACTTCATTTTCAATCAACTATTTGTTTCTCGTTAAAATACTGAGCAAGATATTAAAAAAGGGAGAAGTTCTGTTTTTATTGCATATATCGACGTTTCAGCTGGATTAGAGCGGTTTTACGTGTACATCTTCCATCGGTAATATAAACGGAAAGGCAGGAACATTTTAGTTAATTCTAATGAAAACAAATTGATTTTCATCATTTGTATTGGAAACAACATTGTCATATGTCGTTTCTTGGATCTAAATATTACGAAACCTCGCTTTATGATTCGAAGTTAAAATCCTCAAATTTGGTATAATAGGGACTTTTTCACGTTTTTCAAGTAGTTTGATATTACCTAAAAATATTCATTTTTTTACCAATATTTTGATACTATTTCATATAGTATCACGATATGTGATTTAGACTTCAAATCTCAGAATTTTGCATAATATTGCATTTTAAGCAAGTTTTCTTCCATTTTATTTCGTACGAAAAATCATCTAATATAGCAATATTTTGACGTTTATCATCCCCTTTTCTTTTATGTGATTTAAACAAAATATCATCGAATTAGGCAAGATTTTACAGTTTTTCCACGTTTTTGTGAATTTCCCGTTTATTGTTAATAATTCATGAAATATACGATAAAAATGATGCAAACACATAATTTAAAAGAAATTAATCTTAAATACTTCATTTTCAATCAACTATATGTTTCTTGTCAAAATACTGAGTAAGATATTGAAAAGGGGAGAAGTTCTGTTTTTATTGCATATATCAACGTTTCAGCCGGATTAGAGCGGTTTTACGTGTACCTCTTCCATCGGTAATATAAACAGAAAATCAGGAACATTTTAGTTAATTCTAATGAAAACACATTGATTTTTATCATTTGTATTGGAAACAACATTGTCATATGTCTTTTCTTGGATCTAAATAATACGAAACCTCGCTCTATGATTCGAAGTTAAAATCCTCAAATTTGGTATAATAGTGACTTTATTCACGTTCATCATTTAGTTTGATATTAGGTAAATATATTCATTTTTTTACCAATATTTCGATACTATTTCAATGTAGTATCACGATATATGATTTAGCCTTCAAATCTCAGAATTTCGTATAATATTCCATTTTAAGCAAGTTTTCTTGCGTTTTGTTTCGTACGAAAAATCAACGAATTTAGCAATATTTTCACGTTTATCATCCCCTTTTCTTTTATGTGATTTAAACAAAATATCATCGAATTAGGCAAGATTTTACCGTTTTTCCACGTTTTTGTGAATTTTCCGTTTATTGTTATTAATTCATTAAATATACGATAAAAATGATGTAAACACATAATTGATTAGAAATTAACCTTAAATACTTCATTTTCAATCAACTATTTGTTTCTCGTTAAAATACTGAGTAAGATATTAAAATGGGGAGAAGTTCTGTTTTTATTGCATATATCGACGTTTCAGCTGGATTAGAGCGGTTTTACGTGTACATCTTCCATCGGTAATATAAACGGAAAGTCAGGAACATTTTAGTTAATTCTAATGAAAACACATTGATTTTCATCATTTGTATTGGAACATTGTCATATGTCGTTTCTTGGATCTAAATATTACGAAACCTCGCTTTATGATTCGAAGTTAAAATCCTCAAATTTGGTATAATAGTGACTTTTTCACGTTTTTCATGTAGTTTGATATTCCGTAAATATATTCATTTTTACCAATATTTTGATACCATTTCATGCAGTATCACGATATGTGATTTGGCATTCATATCTCAGAATTTCGCATATTAATGCATTTTAAGCAAATTTTCTTGTATTTTGTTTCGTACTAAAAATCATCGAATTTAGCAATATTTTGACGTTCATCATCCCCTTTTCCTTAATGTGATTTAAACAAAATATCATCGAATTAGGCAATATTTTGCCGTTTTTCTACGTTTTTGTGAATTTTCATTTTATTAGTATTAATTCAATAAATATATGACAAAAATCATGCAAACACATCATTGATTAGAAAGTAACCTTAAATACCTCATTTTCAATCAACTATTTGTTTCTCGTTAAAATACTGATTAAGGTATTGAAAAGGGGAGAAGTTCGGTTTTTATTGCATATATCGACGTTTCGGCCGGAATAGAACGGTTATACGTGTACATCTTCCATCGGTAATATAAACGGAAAATCATGAACATTTTAGTTAATTCTAATGAAAACACATTGATTTTTATCATTTGTATTGGAAACAACATTGTCATAAATCTTTTCTTGGATCTAAGTAATACAAAACCTCGCTTTATGATTCGAAGTTAAAATCCTCAAATTTGGTATAATAGTGCCTTTTTTCACGTTTTTCATGTAGTTTGATATTACGTAAATATATTCATTTTTTTACCAATATTTCGATACTATTTCATGTAGTATCACGATATGTGATTTAGACTTCAAATCTCAGAGTTTTGCATAATATTGCATTTTAAGCAAGTTTTCTTCCATTTTGTTTCGTACGAAAAATCATCTAATATAGCAATATTTTGACGTTTATCATCCCCTTTTTCTTTATGTGATTTATACAAAATATCATCGAATTAGGCAAGATTTTACAGTTTTTCCACGTTTTTGTGAATTTCCCGTTTATTGTTATTAATTCATTAAATATACGATAAAAATGATGCTAACACATAATTGATTAGAAATAACCTTAAATACTTCATTTTCAATCAACTATTTGTTTCTCGTTAAAATACTGAGTAAGATATTGAAAAGGGGAGAAGTTCTGTTTATATTGCATATATCGACGTTTCAGCCGGATTAGAGCGGTTTTACGTGTACATCTTCCATCGGTAATATAAACGGAAAATCAGGAACATATAAGTTAATTCTAATGAAAACACATTGTTTTTTATCATTTGTATTGGAAACAACATTGTCATATGTATTTTCTTGGATCTAAATAATACGAAACCTCGCTTTATGATTCGAAGGTAAAATCCTCAAATTTGGTATAATAGTCACTTTTTTCACGTTTTTCATGTAGTTTGATATTACGTAAATATATTAATTTTTACCAATATTTCGATACTATTTCATGTAGTATCACGATATGTGATTTGAACTTCAAATCTCTGAATTTCGCATAATATTGCATTTTAAGCAAGTTTTCTTCCATTTTATTTCGTACGAAAAATCATCTAATATAGCAATATTTTGACGTTTATCTTTTCTTTTATGTGATTTAAACAAAATATCATCGAATTAGGCAAGATTTTACAGTTTTTCCACGTTTTTGTGAATTTCACGTTTATTGTTAATAATTCATGAAATATACGATAAAAATGATGCAAACACATAATTGATAAGAAATTAATCTTAAATACTTCATTTTCAATCAACTATATGTTTCTCGTTAAAATACTGAGTAAGATATTGAAAAGGGGAGAAGTTCTGTTTTTATTGCATATATCAACGTTTCAGCCGGATTAGAGCGGTTTTACGTGTACATCTTCCATCGGTAATATAAACAGAAAATCAGGAACATTTTAGTTAATTCTAATGAAAACACATTGATTTTTATCATTTGTATTGGAAACAACATTGTCATATGTCTTTTCTTGGATCTAAATAATACGAAACCTCGCTCTATGATTCGAAGTTAAAATCCTCAAATTTGGTATAATAGTGAATTTATTCACGTTTATCATTTAGTTTGATATTAGGTAAATATATTCATTTTTTTACCAATATTTCGATACTATTTCAATGTAGTATCACGATATATGATTTAGCCTTCAAATCTCAGAATTTCGTATAATATTCCATTTTAATCAAGTTTTCTTGCGTTTTGTTTCGTACGAAAAATCAACGAATTTAGCAATATTTTCACGTTTATCATCCCCTTTTCTTTTATGTGATTTAAACAAAATATCATCGAATTAGGCAAGATTTTACCGTTTTTCCACGTTTTTGTGAATTTTCCGTTTATTGTTATTAATTCATTAAATATACGATAAAAATGATGTAAACACATAATTGATTAGAAATTAACCTTAAATACTTCATTTTCAATCAACTATTTGTTTCTCGTTAAAATACTGAGTAAGATATTAAAATGGGGAGAAGTTCTGTTTTTATTGCATATATCGACGTTTCAGCTGGATTAGAGCGGTTTTACGTGTACATCTTCCATCGATAATATAAACGGAAAGTCAGGAACATTTTAGTTAATTCTAATTAAAACACATTGATTTTCATCATTTGTATTGGAACATTGTCATATGTCGTTTCTTGGATCTAAATATTACGAAACCTCGCTCTATGATTCGAAGTTAAAATCCTCAAATTTGGTATAATAGTGACTTTTTCACGTTTTTCATGTAGTTTGATATTCCGTAAATATATTCATTTTTACCAATATTTTGATACCATTTCATGCAGTATCACGATATGTGATTTGGCATTCATATCTCAGAATTTCGCATAATAATGCATTTTAAGCAAATTTTCTTGTATTTTGTTTCGTACTAAAAATCATCGAATTTAGCAATATTTTGACGTTCATCATCCCCTTTTCCTTAATGTGATTTAAACAAAATATCATCGAATTAGGCAATATTTTGCCGTTTTTCTACGTTTTTGTGAATTTTCATTTTATTAGTATTAATTCATTAAATATATGACAAAAATCATGCAAACACATCATTGATTAGAAAGTAACCTTAAATACCTCATTTTCAATCAACTATTTGTTTCTCGTTAAAATACTGATTAAGGTATTGAAAAGGGGAGAAGTTCGGTTTTTATTGCATATATCGACGTTTCGGCCGGAATAGAGCGGTTATACGTGTACATCTTCCATCGGTAATATAAACGGAAAATCATGAACATTTTAGTTAATTCTAATGAAAACACATTGATTTTTATCATTTGTATTGGAAACAACATTGTCATAAATCTTTTCTTGGATCTAAGTAATACAAAACCTCGCTTTATGATTCGAAGTTAAAATCCTCAAATTTGGTATAATAGTGCCTTTTTTCACGTTTTTCATGTAGTTTGATATTACGTAAATATATTCATTTTTTTACCAATATTGCGATACTATTTCATGTAGTATCACGATATGTGATTTAGACTTCAAATCTCAGAATTTTGCATAATATTGCATTTTAAGCAAGTTTTCTTCCATTTTATTTCGTACGAAAAATCATCTAATAGCAATATTTTGACGTTTATTATCCCCTTTTCTTTTATGTGATTTAAACAAAATATCATCGAATTAGGCAAGATTTTACAGTTTTTCCACGTTTTTGTGAATTTCACGTTTATTGTTAATAATTCATGAAATATACGATAAAAATGATGCAAACACATAATTGATAAGAAATTAATCTTAAATACTTCATTTTCAATCAACTATATGTTTCTCGTTAAAATACTGAGTAAGATATTGAAAAGGGGAGAAGTTCTGTTTTTATTGCATATATCAACGTTTCAGCCGGATTAGAGCGGTTTTACGTGTACATCTTCCATCGGTAATATAAACAGAAAATCAGGAACATTTTAGTTAATTCTAATGAAAACACATTGATTTTTATCATTTGTATTGGAAACAACATTGTCATATGTCTTTTCTTGGATCTAAATAATACGAAACCTCGCTCTATGATTCGAAGTTAAAATCCTCAAATTTGGTATAATAGTGAATTTATTCACGTTTATCATTTAGTTTGATATTAGGTAAATATATTCATTTTTTTACCAATATTTCGATACTATTTCAATGTAGTATCACGATATATGATTTAGCCTTCAAATCTCAGAATTTTGCATAATATTGCATTTTAAGCAAGTTTTCTTCCATTTTGTTTCGTACGAAAAATCATCTAATATAGCAATATTTTGACGTTTATCATCCCCTTTTTCTTTATGTGATTTATACAAAATATCATCGAATTAGGCAAGATTTTACAGTTTTTCCACGTTTTTGTGAATTTCCCGTTTATTGTTATTAATTCATTAAATATACGATAAAAATGATGCTAACACACAATTGATTAGAAATAACCTTAAATACTTCATTTTCAATCAACTATTTGTTTCTCGTTAAAATACTGAGTAAGATATTGAAAAGGGGAGAAGTTCTGTTTATATTGCATATATCGACGTTTCAGCCGGATTAGAGCGGTTTTACGTGTATATCTTCCATCGGTAATATAAACGGAAAATCAGGAACATATAAGTTAATTCTAATGAAAACACATTGTTTTTTATCATTTGTATTGGAAACAACATTGTCATATGTCTTTTCTAGGATCTAAATAATACGAAACCTCGCTTTATGATTCGAAGGTAAAATCCTCAAATTTGGTATAATAGTCACTTTTTTCACGTTTTTCATGTAGTTTGATATTACGTAAATATATTAATTTTTACCAATATTTCGATACTATTTCATGTAGTATCACGATATGTGATTTGAACTTCAAATCTCTGAATTTCGCATAATATTGCATTTTAAGCAAGTTTTCTTCCATTTTATTTCGTACGAAAAATCATCTAATAGCAATATTTTGACGTTTATTATCCCCTTTTCTTTTATGTGATTTAAACAAAATATCATCGAATTAGGCAAGATTTTACAGTTTTTCCACGTTTTTGTGAATTTCACGTTTATTGTTAATAATTCATGAAATATACGATAAAAATGATGCAAACACATAATTGATAAGAAATTAATCTTAAATACTTCATTTTCAATCAACTATATGTTTCTCGTTAAAATACTGAGTAAGATATTGAAAAGGGGAGAAGTTCTGTTTTTATTGCATATATCAACGTTTCAGCCGGATTAGAGCGGTTTTACGTGTACATCTTCCATCGGTAATATAAACAGAAAATCAGGAACATTTTAGTTAATTCTAATGAAAACACATTGATTTTTATCATTTGTATTGGAAACAACATTGTCATATGTCTTTTCTTGGATCTAAATAATACGAAACCTCGCTCTATGATTCGAAGTTAAAATCCTCAAATTTGGTATAATAGTGAATTTATTCACGTTTATCATTTAGTTTGATATTAGGTAAATATATTCATTTTTTTACCAATATTTCGATACTATTTCAATGTAGTATCACGATATATGATTTAGCCTTCAAATCTCAGAATTTCGCATAATATTCCATTTTAATCAAGTTTTCTTGCGTTTTGTTTCGTACGAAAAATCAACGAATTTAGCAATATTTTCACGTTTATCATCCCCTTTTCTTTTATGTGATTTAAACAAAATATCATCGAATTAGGCAAGATTTTACCGTTTTTCCACGTTTTTGTGAATTTTCCGTTTATTGTTATTAATTCATTAAATATACGATAAAAATGATGTAAACACATAATTGATTAGAAATTAACCTTAAATACTTCATTTTCAATCAACTATTTGTTTCTCGTTAAAATACTGAGTAAGATATTAAAATGGGGAGAAGTTCTGTTTTTATTGCATATATCGACGTTTCAGCTGGATTAGAGCGGTTTTACGTGTACATCTTCCATCGGTAATATAAACGGAAAGTCAGGAACATTTTAGTTAATTCTAATTAAAACACATTGATTTTCATCATTTGTATTGGAACATTGTCATATGTCGTTTCTTGGATCTAAATATTACGAAACCTCGCTCTATGATTCGAAGTTAAAATCCTCAAATTTGGTATAATAGTGACTTTTTCACGTTTTTCATGTAGTTTGATATTCCGTAAATATATTCATTTTTACCAATATTTTGATACCATTTCATGCAGTATCACGATATGTGATTTGGCATTCATATCTCAGAATTTCGCATATTGCACTTTAAGCAAATTTTCTTGTATTTTGTTTCGTACTAAAAATCATCGAATTTAGCAATATTTTGACGTTCATCATCCCCTTTTCCTTAATGTGATTTAAACAAAATATCATCGAATTAGGCAATATTTTGCCGTTTTTCTACGTTTTTGTGAATTTTCATTTTATTAGTATTAATTCATTAAATATATGACAAAAATCATGCAAACACATCATTGATTAGAAAGTAACCTTAAATACCTCATTTTCAATCAACTATTTGTTTCTCGTTAAAATACTGATTAAGGTATTGAAAAGGGGAGAAGTTCGGTTTTTATTGCATATATCGACGTTTCGGCCGGAATAGAGCGGTTATACGTGTACATCTTCCATCGGTAATATAAACGGAAAATCATGAACATTTTAGTTAATTCTAATGAAAACACATTGATTTTTATCATTTGTATTGGAAACAACATTGTCATAAATCTTTTCTTGGATCTAAGTAATACAAAACCTCGCTTTATGATTCGAAGTTAAAATCCTCAAATTTGTTATTAATAGTGCCTTTTTTCACGTTTTTCATGTAGTTTGATATTACGTAAATATATTCATTTTTTTACCAATATTTCGATACTATTTCATGTAGTTTCACGATATGTGATTTAGACTTCAAATCTCAGAATTTTGCATAATATTGCATTTTAAGCAAGTTTTCTTCCATTTTGTATCGTACGAAAAATCATCTAATATAGCAATATTTTGACGTTTATCATCCCCTTTTTCTTTATGTGATTTATACAAAATATCATCGAATTAGGCAAGATTTTACAGTTTTTCCACGTTTTTGTGAATTTCCCATTTATTGTTATTAATTCATTAAATATACGATAAAAATGATGCTAACACATAATTGATTAGAAATAACCTTAAATACTTCATTTTCAATCAACTATTTGTTTCTCGTTAAAATACTGAGTAAGATATTGAAAAGGGGAGAAGTTCTGTTTATATTGCATATATCGACGTTTCAGCCGGATTAGAGCGGTTTTACGTGTACATCTTCCATCGGTAATATAAACGGAAAATCAGGAACATATAAGTTAATTCTAATGAAAACACATTGTTTTTTATCATTTGTATTGGAAACAACATTGTCATATGTCTTTTCTTGGATCTAAATAATACGAAACCTCGCTTTATGATTCGAAGGTAAAATCCTCAAATTTGGTATAATAGTCACTTTTTTCACGTTTTTCATGTAGTTTGATATTACGTAAATATATTAATTTTTACCAATATTTCGATACTATTTCATGTAGTATCACGATATGTGATTTGAACTTCAAATCTCTGAATTTCGCATAATATTGCATTTTAAGCAAGTTTTCTTCCATTTTATTTCGTACGAAAAATCATCTAATATAGCAATATTTTGACGTTTATCTTTTCTTTTATGTGATTTAAACAAAATATCATCGAATTAGGCAAGATTTTACAGTTTTTCCACGTTTTTGTGAATTTCATGTTTATTGTTAATAATTCATGAAATATACGATAAAAATGATGCAAACACATAATTGATAAGAAATTAATCTTAAATACTTCATTTTCAATCAACTATATGTTTCTCGTTAAAATACTGAGTAAGATATTGAAAAGGGGAGAAGTTCTGTTTTTATTGCATATATCAACGTTTCAGCCGGATTAGAGCGGTTTTACGTGTACATCTTCCATCGGTAATATAAACAGAAAATCAGGAACATTTTAGTTAATTCTAATGAAAACACATTGATTTTTATCATTTGTATTGGAAACAACATTGTCATATGTCTTTTCTTGGATCTAAATAATACGAAACCTCGCTCTATGATTCGAAGTTAAAATCCTCAAATTTGGTATAATAGTGAATTTATTCACGTTTATCATTTAGTTTGATATTAGGTAAATATATTCATTTTTTTACCAATATTTCGATACTATTTCAATGTAGTATCACGATATATGATTTAGCCTTCAAATCTCAGAATTTCGCATAATATTCCATTTTAAGCAAGTTTTCTTGCGTTTTGTTTCGTACGAAAAATCAACGAATTTAGCAATATTTTCACGTTTATCATCCCCTTTTCTTTTATGTGATTTAAACAAAATATCATCGAATTAGGCAAGATTTTATCGTTTTTCCACGTTTTTGTGAATTTTCCGTTTATTGTTATTAACTCATTAAATATACGATAAAAATGATGTAAACACATAATTGATTAGAAATTAACCTTAAATACTTCATTTTCAATCAACTATTTGTTTCTCGTTAAAATACTGAGTAAGATATTAAAACGGGGAGAAGTTCTGTTTTTATTGCATATATCGACGTTTCAGCTGGATTAGAGCGGTTTTACGTGTACATCTTCCATCGGTAATATAAACGGAAAGTCAGGAACATTTTAGTTAATTCTAATGAAAACACATTGATTTTCATCATTTGTATTGGAACATTGTCATATGTCGTTTCTTGGATCTAAATATTACGAATCCTCGCTTTATGATTCGAAGTTAAAATCCTCAAATTTGGTATAATAGTGACTTTTTCACGTTTTTCATGTAGTTTGATATTCCGTAAATATATTCATTTTTACCAATATTTTGATACCATTTCATGCAGTATCACGATATGTGATTTGGCATTCATATCTCAGAATTTCGCATATTGCATTTTAAGCAAATTTTCTTGTATTTTGTTTCGTACTAAAAATCATCGAATTTAGCAATATTTTGACGTTCATCATCCCCTTTTCCTTAATGTGATTTAAACAAAATATCATCGAATTAGGCAATATTTTGCCGTTTTTCTACGTTTTTGTGAATTTTCATTTTATTAGTATTAATTCATTAAATATATGACAAAAATCATGCAAACACATCATTGATTAGAAAGTAACCTTAAATACCTCATTTTCAATCAACTATTTGTTTCTCGTTAAAATACTGATTAAGGTATTGAAAAGGGGAGAAGTTCGGTTTTTATTGCATATATCGACGTTTCGGCCGGAATAGAGCGGTTATACGTGTACATCTTCCATCGGTAATATAAACGGAAAATCATGAACATTTTAGTTAATTCTAATGAAAACACATTGATTTTTATCATTTGTATTGGAAACAACATTGTCATAAATCTTTTCTTGGATCTAAGTAATACAAAACCTCGCTTTATGATTCGAAGTTAAAATCCTCAAATTTGGTATAATAGTGCCTTTTTTCACGTTTTTCATGTAGTTTGATATTACGTAAATATATTCATTTTTTTACCAATATTTCGATACTATTTCATGTAGTATCACGATATGTGATTTAGACTTCAAATCTCAGAATTTTGCATAATATTGCATTTTAAGCAAGTTTTCTTCCATTTTGTTTCGTACGAAAAATCATCAAATATAGCAATATTTTGACGTTTATCATCCCCTTTTTCTTTATGTGATTTATACAAAATATCATCGAATTAGGCAAGATTTTACAGTTTTTCCACGTTTTTGTGAATTTCCCGTTTATTGTTATTAATTCATTAAATATACGATAAAAATGATGCTAACACATAATTGATTAGAAATAACCTTAAATACTTCATTTTTAATCAACTATTTGTTTCTCGTTAAAATACTGAGTAAGATATTGAAAAGGGGAGAAGTTCTGTTTATATTGCATATATCGACGTTTCAGCCGGATTAGAGCGGTTTTACGTGTACATCTTCCATCGGTAATATAAACGGAAAATCAGGAACATATAAGTTAATTCTAATGAAAACACATTGTTTTTTATCATTTGTATTGGAAACAACATTGTCATATGTCTTTTCTTGGATCTAAATAATACGAAACCTCGCTTTATGATTCGAAGGTAAAATCCTCAAATTTGGTATAATAGTCACTTTTTTCACGTTTTTCATGTAGTTTGATATTACGTAAATATATTAATTTTTACCAATATTTCGATACTATTTCATGTAGTATCACGATATGTGATTTGAACTTCAAATCTCTGAATTTCGCATAATATTGCATTTTAAGCAAGTTTTCTTCCATTTTATTTCGTACGAAAAATCATCTAATATAGCAATATTTTGACGTTTATCTTTTCTTTTATGTGATTTAAACAAAATATCATCGAATTAGGCAAGATTTTACAGTTTTTCCACGTTTTTGTGAATTTCACGTTTATTGTTAATAATTCATGAAATATACGATAAAAATGATGCAAACACATAATTGATAAGAAATTAATCTTAAATACTTCATTTTCAATCAACTATATGTTTCTCGTTAAAATACTGAGTAAGATATTGAAAAGGGGAGAAGTTCTGTTTTTATTGCATATATCAACGTTTCAGCCGGATTAGAGCGGTTTTACGTGTACATCTTCCATCGGTAATATAAACAGAAAATCAGGAACATTTTAGTTAATTCTAATGAAAACACATTGATTTTTATCATTTGTATTGGAAACAACATTGTCATATGTCTTTTCTTGGATCTAAATAATACGAAACCTCGCTCTATGATTCGAAGTTAAAATCCTCAAATTTGGTATAATAGTGAATTTATTCACGTTTATCATTTAGTTTGATATTAGGTAAATATATTCATTTTTTTACCAATATTTCGATACTATTTCAATGTAGTATCACGATATATGATTTAGCCTTCAAATCTCAGAATTTCGCATAATATTCCATTTTAAGCAAGTTTTCTTGCGTTTTGTTTCGTACGAAAAATCAACGAATTTAGCAATATTTTCACGTTTATCATCCCCTTTTCTTTTATGTGATTTAAACAAAATATCATCGAATTAGGCAAGATTTTACCGTTTTTCCACGTTTTTGTGAATTTTCCGTTTATTGTTATTAATTCATTAAATATACGATAAAAATGATGTAAACACATAATTGATTAGAAATTAACCTTAAATACTTCATTTTCAATCAACTATTTGTTTCTCGTTAAAATACTGAGTAAGATATTAAAATGGGGAGAAGTTCTGTTTTTATTGCATATATCGACGTTTCAGCTGGATTAGAGCGGTTTTACGTGTACATCTTCCATCGGTAATATAAACGGAAAGTCAGGAACATTTTAGTTAATTCTAATGAAAACACATTGATTTTCATCATTTGTATTGGAACATTGTCATATGTCGTTTCTTGGATCTAAATATTACGAAACCTCGCTTTATGATTCGAAGTTAAAATCCTCAAATTTGGTATAATAGTGCCTTTTTTCACGTTTTTCATGTAGTTTGATATTCCGTAAATATATTCATTTTTACCAATATTTTGATACCATTTCATGCAGTATCACGATATGTGATTTGGCATTCATATCTCAGAATTTCGCATATTAATGCATTTTAAGCAAATTTTCTTGTATTTTGTTTCGTACTAAAAATCATCGAATTTAGCAATATTTTGACGTTCATCATCCCCTTTTCCTTAATGTGATTTAAACAAAATATCATCGAATTAGGCAATATTTTGCCGTTTTTCTACGTTTTTGTGAATTTTCATTTTATTAGTATTAATTCATTAAATATATGACAAAAATCATGCAAACACATCATTGATTAGAAAGTAACCTTAAATACCTCATTTTCAATCAACTATTTGTTTCTCGTTAAAATACTGATTAAGGTATTGAAAAAGGGAGAAGTTCGGTTTTTATTGCATATATCGACGTTTCGGCCGGAATAGAGCGGTTATACGTGTACATCTTCCATCGGTAATATAAACGGAAAATCATGAACATTTTAGTTAATTCTAATGAAAACACATTGATTTTTATCATTTGTATTGGAAACAACATTGTCATAAATCTTTTCTTGGATCTAAGTAATACAAAACCTCGCTTTATGATTCGAAGTTAAAATCCTCAAATTTGGTATAATAGTGCCTTTTTTCACGTTTTTCATGTAGTTTGATATTACGTAAATATATTCATTTTTTTACCAATATTGCGATACTATTTCATGTAGTATCACGATATGTGATTTAGACTTCAAATCTCAGAATTTTGCATAATATTGCATTTTAAGCAAGTTTTCTTCCATTTTATTTCGTACGAAAAATCATCTAATAGCAATATTTTGACGTTTATTATCCCCTTTTCTTTTATGTGATTTAAACAAAATATCATCGAATTAGGCAAGATTTTACAGTTTTTCCACGTTTTTGTGAATTTCACGTTTATTGTTAATAATTCATGAAATATACGATAAAAATGATGCAAACACATAATTGATAAGAAATTAATCTTAAATACTTCATTTTCAATCAACTATATGTTTCTCGTTAAAATACTGAGTAAGATATTGAAAAGGGGAGAAGTTCTGTTTTTATTGCATATATCAACGTTTCAGCCGGATTGGAGCGGTTTTACGTGTACATCTTCCATCGGTAATATAAACAGAAAATCAGGAACATTTTAGTTAATTCTAATGAAAACACATTGATTTTTATCATTTGTATTGGAAACAACATTGTCATATGTCTTTTCTTGGATCTAAATAATACGAAACCTCGCTCTATGATTCGAAGTTAAAATCCTCAAATTTGGTATAATAGTGAATTTATTCACGTTTATCATTTAGTTTGATATTAGGTAAATATATTCATTTTTTTACCAATATTTCGATACTATTTCAATGTAGTATCACGATATATGATTTAGCCTTCAAATCTCAGAATTTCGCATAATATTTCATTTTAAGCAAGTTTTCTTGCGTTTTATTTCGTACGAAAAATCAACGAATTTAGCAATATTTTCACGTTTATCATCCCCTTTTCTTTTATGTGATTTAAACAAAATATCATCGAATTAGGCAAGATTTTACCGTTTTTCCACGTTTTTGTGAATTTTCCGTTTATTGTTATTAATTCATTAAATATACGATAAAAATGATGTAAACACATAATTGATTAGAAATTAACCTTAAATACTTCATTTTCAATCAACTATTTGTTTCTCGTTAAAATACTGAGTAAGATATTAAAACGGGGAGAAGTTCTGTTTTTATTGCATATATCGACGTTTCAGCTGGATTAGAGCGGTTTTACGTGTACATCTTCCATCGGTAATATAAACGGAAAGTCAGGAACATTTTAGTTAATTCTAATGAAAACACATTGATTTTCATCATTTGTATTGGAACATTGTCATATGTCGTTTCTTGGATCTAAATATTAGGAAACCTCGCTTTATGATTCGAAGTTAAAATCCTCAAATTTGGTATAATAGTGACTTTTTCACGTTTTTCATGTAGTTTGATATTCCGTAAATATATTCATTTTTACCAATATTTTGATACCATTTCATGCAGTATCACGATATGTGATTTGGCATTCATATCTCAGAATTTCGCATATTGCATTTTAAGCAAATTTTCTTGTATTTTGTTTCGTACTAAAAATCATCGAATTTAGCAATATTTTGACGTTCATCATCCTCTTTTCCTTAATGTGATTTAAACAAAATATCATCGAATTAGGCAATATTTTGCCGTTTTTCTACGTTTTTGTGAATTTTCATTTTATTAGTATTAATTCATTAAATATATGACAAAAATCATGCAAACACATCATTGATTAGAAAGTAACCTTAAATACCTCATTTTCAATCAACTATTTGTTTCTCGTTAAAATACTGATTAAGGTATTGAAAAGGGGAGAAGTTCGGTTTTTATTGCATATATCGACGTTTCGGCCGGAATAGAGCGGTTATACGTGTACATCTTCCATCGGTAATATAAGCGGAAAATCATGAACATTTTAGTTAATTCTAATGAAAACACATTGATTTTTATCATTTGTATTGGAAACAACATTGTCATAAATCTTTTCTTGGATCTAAGTAATACAAAACCTCGCTTTATGATTCGAAGTTAAAATCCTCAAATTTGGTATAATAGTGCCTTTTTTCACGTTTTTCATGTAGTTTGATATTACGTAAATATATTCATTTTTTTACCAATATTTCGATACTATTTCATGTAGTATCACGAAATGTGATTTAGACTTCAAATCTCAGAATTTTGCATAATATTGCATTTTAAGCAAGTTTTCTTCCATTTTGTTTCGTACGAAAAATCATCTAATATAGCAATATTTTGACGTTTATCATCCCCTTTTTCTTTATGTGATTTATACAAAATATCATCGAATTAGGCAAGATTTTACAGTTTTTCCACGTTTTTGTGAATTTCCCGTTTATTGTTAATAATTCATTAAATATACGATAAAAATGATGCTAACACATAATTGATTAGAAATAACCTTAAATACTTCATTTTCAATCAACTATTTGTTTCTCGTTAAAATACTGAGTAAGATATTGAAAAGGGGAGAAGTTCTGTTTATATTGCATATATCGACGTTTCAGCCGGATTAGAGCGGTTTTACGTGTACATCTTCCATCGGTAATATAAACGGAAAATCAGGAACATATAAGCTAATTCTAATGAAAACACATTGTTTTTTATCATTTGTATTGGAAACAACATTGTCATATGTCTTTTCTTGGATCTAAATAATACGAAACCTCGCTTTATGATTCGAAGGTAAAATCCTCAAATTTGGTATAATAGTCACTTTTTTCACGTTTTTCATGTAGTTTGATATTACGTAAATATATTAATTTTTACCAATATTTCGATACTATTTCATGTAGTATCACGATATGTGATTTGAACTTCAAATCTCTGAATTTCGCATAATATTGCATTTTAAGCAAGTTTTCTTCCATTTTATTTCGTACGAAAAATCATCTAATATAGCAATATTTTGACGTTTATCTTTTCTTTTATGTGATTAAACAAAATATCATCGAATTAGGCAAGATTTTACAGTTTTTCCACGTTTTTGTGAATTTCACGTTTATTGTTAATAATTCATGAAATATACGATAAAAATGATGCAAACACATAATTGATAAGAAATTAATCTTAAATACTTCATTTTCAATCAACTATATGTTTCTCGTTAAAATACTGAGTAAGATATTGAAAAGGGGAGAAGTTCTGTTTTTATTGCATATATCAACGTTTCAGCCGGATTAGAGCGGTTTTACGTGTACATCTTCCATCGGTAATATAAACAGAAAATCAGGAACATTTTAGTTAATTCTAATGAAAACACATTGATTTTTATCATTTGTATTGGAAACAACATTGTCATATGTCTTTTCTTGGATCTAAATAATACGAAACCTCGCTCTATGATTCGAAGTTAAAATCCTCAAATTTGGTATAATAGTGACTTTATTCACGTTTATCATTTAGTTTGATATTAGGTAAATATATTCATTTTTTTTACCAATATTTCGATACTATTTCAATGTAGTATCACGATATATGATTTAGCCTTCAAATCTCAGAATTTCGCATAATATTCCATTTTAAGCAAGTTTTCTTGCGTTTTGTTTCGTACGAAAAATCAACGAATTTAGCAATATTTTCACGTTTATCATCCCCTTTTCTTTTATGTGATTTAAACAAAATATCATCGAATTAGGCAAGATTTTACCGTTTTTCCACGTTTTTGTGAATTTTCCGTTTATTGTTATTAATTCATTAAATATACGATAAAAATGATGTAAACACATAATTGATTAGAAATTAACCTTAAATACTTCATTTTCAATCAACTATTTGTTTCTCGTTAAAATACTGAGTAAGATATTAAAATGGGGAGAAGTTCTGTTTTTATTGCATATATCGACGTTTCAGCTGGATTAGAGCGGTTTTACGTGTACATCTTCCATCGGTAATATAAACGGAAAGTCAGGAACATTTTAGTTAATTCTAATGAAAACACATTGATTTTCATCATTTGTATTGGAACATTGTCATATGTCGTTTCTTGGATCTAAATATTACGAAACCTCGCTTTATGATTCGAAGTTAAAATCCTCAAATTTGGTATAATAGTGACTTTTTCACGTTTTTCATGTAGTTTGATATTCCGTAAATATATTCATTTTTACCAATATTTTGATACCATTTCATGTAGTATCACGATATGTGATTTGGCATTCATATCTCAGAATTTCGCATATTAATGCATTTTAAGCAAATTTTCTTGTATTTTGTTTCGTACTAAAAATCATCGAATTTAGCAATATTTTGACGTTTATCATCCCCTTTTCCTTAATGTGATTTAAACAAAATATCATCGAATTAGGCAATATTTTGCCGTTTTTCTACGTTTTTGTGAATTTTCGTTTTATTAGTATTAATTCATTAAATATATGACAAAAATCATGCAAACACATCATTGATTAGAAATTAACCTTAAATACCTCATTTTCAATCAACTATTTGTTTCTCGTTAAAATACTGATTAAGGTATTGAAAAGGGGAGAAGTTCGGTTTTTATTGCATATATCGACGTTTCGGCCGGAATAGAGCGGTTATACGTGTACATCTTCCATCGGTAATATAAACGGAAAATCATGAACATTTTAGTTAATTCTAATGAAAACACATTGATTTTTATCATTTGTATTGGAAACAACATTGTCATAAATCTTTTCTTGGATCTAAGTAATCCAAAACCTCGCTTTATGATTCGAAGTTAAAATCCTCAAATTTGGTATAATAGTGCCTTTTTTCACGTTTTTCATGTAGTTTGATATTACGTAAATATATTCATTTTTTTTACCAATATTGCGATACTATTTCATGTAGTATCACGATATGTGATTTAGACTTCAAATCTCAGAATTTTGCATAATATTGCATTTTAAGCAAGTTTTCTTCCATTTTATTTCGTACGAAAAATCATCTAATATAGCAATATTTTGACGTTTATCATCCCCTTTTTCTTTATGTGATTTATACAAAATATCATCGAATTAGGCAAGATTTTACAGTTTTTCCACGTTTTTGTGAATTTCCCGTTTATTGTTATTAATTCATTAAATATACGATAAAAATGATGCTAACACATAATTGATTAGAAATAACCTTAAATACTTCATTTTCAATCAACTATTTGTTTCTCGTTAAAATACTGAGTAAGATATTGAAAAGGGGAGAAGTTCTGTTTATATTGCATATATCGACGTTTCAGTCGGATTAGAGCGGTTTTACGTGTACATCTTCCATCGGTAATATAAACGGAAAATCAGAAACATATAAGTTAATTCTAATGAAAACACATTGTTTTTTATCATTTGTATTGGAAACAACATTGTCATATGTCTTTTCTTGGATCTAAATAATACGAAACCTCGCTTTATGATTCGAAGGTAAAATCCCCAAATTTGGTATAATAGTCACTTTTTTCACGTTTTTCATGTAGTTTGATATTACGTAAATATATTAATTTTTACCAATATTTCGATACTATTTCATGTAGTATCACGATATGTGATTTGAACTTCAAATCTCTGAATTTCGCATAATATTGCATTTTAAGCAAGTTTTCTTCCATTTTATTTCGTACGAAAAATCATCTAATATAGCAATATTTTGACGTTTATCTTTTCTTTTATGTGATTTAAACAAAATATCATCGAATTAGGCAAGATTTTACAGTTTTTCCACGTTTTTGTGAATTTCACGTTTATTGTTAATAATTCATGAAATATACGATAAAAATGATGCAAACACATAATTGATAAGAAATTAATCTTAAATACTTCATTTTCAATCAACTATATGTTTCTCGTTAAAATACTGAGTAAGATATTGAAAAGGGGAGAAGTTCTGTTTTTATTGCATATATCAACGTTTCAGCCGGATTAGAGCGGTTTTACGTGTACATCTTCCATCGGTAATATAAACAGAAAATCAGGAACATTTTAGTTAATTCTAATGAAAACACATTGATTTTTAACATTTGTATTGGAAACAACATTGTCATATGTCTTTTCTTGGATCTAAATAATACGAAACCTCGCTCTATGATTCGAAGTTAAAATCCTCAAATTTGGTATAATAGTGACTTTATTCACGTTTATCATTTAGTTTGATATTAGGTAAATATATTCATTTTTTTACCAATATTTCGATACTTTTTTAATGTAGTATCACGATATATGATTTAGCCTTCAAATCTCAGAATTTCGCATAATATTCCATTTTAAGCAAGTTTTCTTGCGTTTTGTTTCGTACGAAAAATCAACGAATTTAGCAATATTTTCACGTTTATCATCCCCTTTTTTTTATGTGATTTAAACAAAATATCATCGAATTAGGCAAGATTTTACCGTTTTTCCACGTTTTTGTGAATTTTCCGTTTATTGTTATTAATTCATTAAATATACGATAAAAATGATGTAAACACATAATTGATTAGAAATTAACCTTAAATACTTCATTTTCAATCAACTATTTGTTTCTCGTTAAAATACTGAGTAAGATATTAAAATGGGGAGAAGTTCTGTTTTTATTGCATATATCGACGTTTCAGCTGGATTAGAGCGGTTTTACGTGTACATCTTCCATCGGTAATATAAACGGAAAGTCAGGAACATTTTAGTTAATTCTAATGAAAACACATTGATTTTCATCATTTGTATTGGAACATTGTCATATGTCGTTTCTTGGATCTAAATATTACGAAACCTCGCTTTATGATTCGAAGTTAAAATCCTCAAATTTGGTATAATAGTGACTTTTTCACGTTTTTCATGTAGTTTGATATTCCGTAAATATATTCATTTTTACCAATATTTTGATACCATTTCATGTAGTATCACGATATGTGATTTGGCATTCATATCTCAGAATTTCGCATATTAATGCATTTTAAGCAAATTTTCTTGTATTTTGTTTCGTACTAAAAATCATCGAATTTAGCAATATTTTGACGTTTATGATCCCCTTTTCCTTAATGTGATTTAAACAAAATATCATCGAATTAGGCAATATTTTGCCGTTTTTCTACGTTTTTGTGAATTTTCGTTTTATTAGTATTAATTCATTAAATATATGACAAAAATCATGCAAACACATCATTGATTAGAAATTAACCTTAAATACCTCATTTTCAATCAACTATTTGTTTCTCGTTAAAATACTGATTAAGGTATTGAAAAGGGGAGAAGTTCGGTTTTTATTGCATATATCGACGTTTCGGCCGGAATAGAGCGGTTATACGTGTACATCTTCCATCGGTAATATAAACGGAAAATCATGAACATTTTAGTTAATTCTAATGAAAACACATTGATTTCTATCATTTGTATTGGAAACAACATTGTCATAAATCTTTTCTTGGATCTAAGTAATACAAAACCTCGCTTTATGATTCGAAGTTAAAATCCTCAAATTTGGTATAATAGTGCCTTTTTTCACGTTTTTCATGTAGTTTGATATTACGTAAATATATTCATTTTTTTTACCAATATTGCGATACTATTTCATGTAGTATCACGATATGTGATTTAGACTTCAAATCTCAGAATTTTGCATAATATTGCATTTTAAGCAAGTTTTCTTCCATTTTATTTCGTACGAAAAATCATCTAATATAGCAATATTTTGACGTTTATCATCCCCTTTTTCTTTATGTGATTTATACAAAATATCATCGAATTAGGCAAGATTTTACAGTTTTTCCACGTTTTTGTGAATTTCCCGTTTATTGTTATTAATTCATTAAATATACGATAAAAATGATGCTAACACATAATTGATTAGAAATAACCTTAAATACTTCATTTTCAATCAACTATTTGTTTCTCGTTAAAATACTGAGTAAGATATTGAAAAGGGGAGAAGTTCTGTTTATATTGCATATATCGACGTTTCAGTCGGATTAGAGCGGTTTTACGTGTACATCTTCCATCGGTAATATAAACGGAAAATCAGAAACATATAAGTTAATTCTAATGAAAACACATTGTTTTTTATCATTTGTATTGGAAACAACATTGTCATATGTCTTTTCTTGGATCTAAATAATACGAAACCTCGCTTTATGATTCGAAGGTAAAATCCCCAAATTTGGTATAATAGTCACTTTTTTCACGTTTTTCATGTAGTTTGATATTACGTAAATATATTAATTTTTACCAATATTTCGATACTATTTCATGTAGTATCACGATATGTGATTTGAACTTCAAATCTCTGAATTTCGCATAATATTGCATTTTAAGCAAGTTTTCTTCCATTTTATTTCGTACGAAAAATCATCTAATATAGCAATATTTTGACGTTTATCTTTTCTTTTATGTGATTTAAACAAAATATCATCGAATTAGGCAAGATTTTACAGTTTTTCCACGTTTTTGTGAATTTCACGTTTATTGTTAATAATTCATGAAATATACGATAAAAATGATGCAAACACATAATTGATAAGAAATTAATCTTAAATACTTCATTTTCAATCAACTATATGTTTCTCGTTAAAATACTGAGTAAGATATTGAAAAGGGGAGAAGTTCTGTTTTTATTGCATATATCAACGTTTCAGCCGGATTAGAGCGGTTTTACGTGTACATCTTCCATCGGTAATATAAACAGAAAATCAGGAACATTTTAGTTAATTCTAATGAAAACACATTGATTTTTAACATTTGTATTGGAAACAACATTGTCATATGTCTTTTCTTGGATCTAAATAATACGAAACCTCGCTCTATGATTCGAAGTTAAAATCCTCAAATTTGGTATAATAGTGACTTTATTCACGTTTATCATTTAGTTTGATATTAGGTAAATATATTCATTTTTTTACCAATATTTCGATACTTTTTTAATGTAGTATCACGATATATGATTTAGCCTTCAAATCTCAGAATTTCGCATAATATTCCATTTTAAGCAAGTTTTCTTGCGTTTTGTTTCGTACGAAAAATCAACGAATTTAGCAATATTTTCACGTTTATCATCCCCTTTTTTTTATGTGATTTAAACAAAATATCATCGAATTAGGCAAGATTTTACCGTTTTTCCACGTTTTTGTGAATTTTCCGTTTATTGTTATTAATTCATTAAATATACGATAAAAATGATGTAAACACATAATTGATTAGAAATTAACCTTAAATACTTCATTTTCAATCAACTATTTGTTTCTCGTTAAAATACTGAGTAAGATATTAAAATGGGGAGAAGTTCTGTTTTTATTGCATATATCGACGTTTCAGCTGGATTAGAGCGGTTTTACGTGTACATCTTCCATCGGTAATATAAACGGAAAGTCAGGAACATTTTAGTTAATTCTAATGAAAACACATTGATTTTCATCATTTGTATTGGAACATTGTCATATGTCGTTTCTTGGATCTAAATATTACGAAACCTCGCTTTATGATTCGAAGTTAAAATCCTCAAATTTGGTATAATAGTGACTTTTTCACGTTTTTCATGTAGTTTGATATTCCGTAAATATATTCATTTTTACCAATATTTTGATACCATTTCATGTAGTATCACGATATGTGATTTGGCATTCATATCTCAGAATTTCGCATATTAATGCATTTTAAGCAAATTTTCTTGTATTTTGTTTCGTACTAAAAATCATCGAATTTAGCAATATTTTGACGTTTATCATCCCCTTTTCCTTAATGTGATTTAAACAAAATATCATCGAATTAGGCAATATTTTGCCGTTTTTCTACGTTTTTGTGAATTTTCGTTTAATTAGTATTAATTCATTAAATATATGACAAAAATCATGCAAACACATCATTGATTAGAAATTAACCTTAAATACCTCATTTTCAATCAACTATTTGTTTCTCGTTAAAATACTGATTAAGGTATTGAAAAGGGGAGAAGTTCGGTTTTTATTGCATATATCGACGTTTCGGCCGGAATAGAGCGGTTATACGTGTACATCTTCCATCGGTAATATAAACGGAAAATCATGAACATTTTAGTTAATTCTAATGAAAACACATTGATTTTTATCATTTGTATTGGAAACAACATTGTCATAAATCTTTTCTTGGATCTAAGTAATACAAAACCTCGCTTTATAATTCGAAGTAAAAATCCTCAAATTTGGTATAATAGTGCCTTTTTTCACGTTTTTCATGTAGTTTGATATTACGTAAATATATTCATTTTTTTACCAATATTTCGATACTATTTCATGTAGTATCACGATATGTGATTTAGACTTCAAATCTCAGAATTTTGCATAATATTGCATTTTAAGCAAGTTTTCTTCCATTTTATTTCGTACGAAAAATCATCTAATATAGCAATATTTTGACGTTTATCATCCCCTTTTTCTATATGATTTATACAAAATATCATCGAATTAGGCAAGATTTTACAGTTTTTCCACGTTTTTGTGAATTTCCCGTTTATTGTTATTAATTCATTAAATATACGATAAAAATGATGCTAACACATAATTGATTAGAAATAACCTTAAATACTTCATTTTCAATCAACCATTTGTTTCTCGTTAAAATACTGAGTAAGATATTGAAAAGGGGAGAAGTTCTGTTTATATTGCATATATCGACGTTTCAGCCGGATTAGAGCGGTTTTACGTGTACATCTTCCATTGGTAATATAAACGGAAAATCAGGAACATATAAGTTAATTCTAATGAAAACACATTGTTTTTTATCATTTGTATTGGAAACAACATTGTCATATGTCTTTTCTTGGATCTAAATAATACGAAACCTCGCTTTATGATTCGAAGGTAAAATTCTCAAATTTGGTATAATAGTCACTTTTTTCACGTTTTTCATGTAGTTTGATATTACGTAAATATATTAATTTTTACCAATATTTCGATACTATTTCATGTAGTATCACGATATGTGATTTGAACTTCAAATCTCTGAATTTCGCATAATATTGCATTTTAAGCAAGTTTTATTTTATTTTATTTATTACGAAAAATCATTTAATATAGCAATATTTTGACGTTTATCATCCCCTTTTCTTTTATGTGATTTAAACAAAATATCATCGAATTAGGCAAGATTTTACAGTTTTTCCACGTTTTTGTGAATTTCACGTTTATTGTTAATAATTCATGAAATATACGATAAAAATGATGCAAACACATAATTGATAAGAAATTAATCTTAAATACTTCATTTTCAATCAACTATATGTTTCTCGTTAAAATACTGAGTAAGATATTGAAAAGGGGAGAAGTTCTGTTTTTATTGCATATATCAATGTTTCAGCCGGATTAGAGCGGTTTTACGTGTACATCTTCCATCGGTAATATAAACAGAAAATCAGGAACATTTTAGTTAATTCTAATGAAAACACATTGATTTTTAACATTTGTATTGGAAACAACATTGTCATATGTCTTTTCTTGGATCTAAATAATACGAAACCTCGCTCTATGATTCGAAGTTAAAATCCTCAAATTTGGTATAATAGTGACTTTATTCACGTTTATCATTTAGTTTGATATTAGGTAAATATATTCATTTTTTTACCAATATTTCGATACTATTTCAATGTAGTATCACGATATATGATTTAGCCTTCAAATCTCAGAATTTCGCATAATATTCCATTTTAAGCAAGTTTTCTTGCGTTTTGTTTCGTACGAAAAATCAACGAATTTAGCAATATTTTCACGTTTATCATCCCCTTTTCTTTTATGTGATTTAAACAAAATATCATCGAATTAGGCAAGATTTTACCGTTTTTCCACGTTTTTGTGAATTTTCCGTTTATTGTTATTAATTCATTAAATATACGATAAAAATGATGTAAACACATAATTGATTAGAAATTAACCTTCAATACTTCATTTTCAATCAACTATTTGTTTCTCGTTAAAATACTGAGTAAGATATTAAAATGGGGAGAAGTTCTGTTTTTATTGCATATATCGACGTTTCAGCTGGATTAGAGCGGTTTTACGTGTACATCTTCCATCGGTAATATAAACGGAAAGTCAGGAACATTTTAGTTAATTCTAATGAAAACACATTGATTTTCATCATTTGTATTGGAACATTGTCATATGTCGTTTCTTGGATCTAAATATTACGAAACCTCGCTTTATGATTCGAAGTTAAAATCCTCAAATTTGGTATAATAGTGACTTTTTCACGTTTTTCATGTAGTTTGATATTCCGTAAATATATTCATTTTTACCAATATTTTGATACCATTTCATGTAGTATCACGATATGTGATTTGGCATTCATATCTCAGAATTTCGCATATTAATGCATTTTAAGCAAATTTTCTTGTATTTTGTTTCGTACTAAAAATCATCGAATTTAGCAATATTTTGACGTTTATCATCCCCTTTTCCTTAATGTGATTTAAACAAAATATCATCGAATTAGGCAATATTTTGCCGTTTTTCTACGTTTTTGTGAATTTTCGTTTTATTAGTATTAATTCATTAAATATATGACAAAAATCATGCAAACACATCATTGATTAGAAATTAACCTTAAATACCTCATTTTCAATCAACTATTTGTTTCTCGTTAAAATACTGATTAAGGTATTGAAAAGGGGAGAAGTTCGGTTTTTATTGCATATATCGACGTTTCGGCCGGAATAGAGCGGTTATACGTGTACATCTTCCATCGGTAATATAAACGGAAAATCATGAACATTTTAGTTAATTCTAATGAAAACACATTGATTTTTATCATTTGTATTGGAAACAACATTGTCATAAATCTTTTCTTGGATCTAAGTAATACAAAACCTCGCTTTATAATTCGAAGTAAAAATCCTAAAATTTGGTATAATAGTGCCTTTTTTCACGTTTTTCATGTAGTTTGATATTACGTAAATATATTCATTTTTTTACCAATATTTCGATACTATTTCATGTAGTATCACGATATGTGATTTAGACTTCAAATCTCAGAATTTTGCATAATATTGCATTTTAAGCAAGTTTTCTTCCATTTTATTTCGTACGAAAAATCATCTAATATAGCAATATTTTGACGTTTATCATCCCCTTTTTCTATATGTGATTTATACAAAATATCATCGAATTAGGCAAGATTTTACAGTTTTTCCACGTTTTTGTGAATTTCCCGTTTATTGTTATTAATTCATTAAATATACGATAAAAATGATGCTAACACATAATTGATTAGAAATAACCTTAAATACTTCATTTTCAATCAACCATTTGTTTCTCGTTAAAATACTGAGTAAGATATTGAAAAGGGGAGAAGTTCTGTTTATATTGCATATATCGACGTTTCAGCCGGATTAGAGCGGTTTTACGTGTACATCTTCCATTGGTAATATAAACGGAAAATCAGGAACATATAAGTTAATTCTAATGAAAACACATTGTTTTTTATCATTTGTATTGGAAACAACATTGTCATATGTCTTTTCTTGGATCTAAATAATACGAAACCTCGCTTTATGATTCGAAGGTAAAATCCTCAAATTTGGTATAATAGTCACTTTTTTCACGTTTTTCATGTAGTTTGATATCACGTAAATATATTAATTTTTACCAATATTTTGATACCATTTCATGTAGTATCACGATATGTGATTTGGCATTCATATCTCAGAATTTCGCATATTAATGCATTTTAAGCAAATTTTCTTGTATTTTGTTTCGTACTAAAAATCATCGAATTTAGCAATATTTTGACGTTTATCATCCCCTTTTCCTTTATGTGATTTAATCAAAATATCATCGAATTAGGCAATACTTTGCTGTTTTTCCACGTTCTTGTGAATTTTCAGTTTATTAGTATTAATTCATTAAATATATGACAAAAATCATGCAAACACATAATTGATTAGAAATTAACCTTAAATACCTCATTTTCAATCAACTATTTGTTTCTCTTTAAAATACTGATTAAGGTATTGAAAAGGGGAGAAGTTCGGTTTTTATCGCATATATTGACTTTTCAGCCGGAATAGAGCGGTTTTACGTGTACATCTTCCATCTTCATATAAACGGAAAATCAGGAACATTTTAATTAATTCTAATGAAAACACATTGATTTTTATCATTTGTATTGAAAACAACATTGTCATTCTTGGATCTAAATAATACGAAATGCTTTATGATTCGAAGTTAAAATCCTCAAATTTGGTATAATAGTGACTTTTTTCACGTTTTTCATGCAGTTTGATATTACGTAAATATATTCATTTTTTTACCAATATTTCGATACTATTTCATGTAGTATCACGATATGTGTTTTGGCCTTCAAATCTCAGAACTTCGCATAATATTGCATTTTAATCAAGTTTTCTTGATTTTTGTTTCGTACAAAAAATCATCGAATTTAGTAATAATTTGACGTTTATCATCCCCCCATTTTCTTTGATGTGATATAGACAAAATATCATCGAATTAGGCAATATTTTGCCTTATTTGCACGTTTTTGTAAATTTTCAGTTTATTGTTATTAATTCATTAAATATACAATAAAAATGATGCAAACACATAATTGATTAGAAAAAACCTTAAATACTTCATTTTCAATCATCTATTTGTTTCTCGTTAAAACACTGAAAAAGATATTGAAAAGGGGAGAAGTTCGGTTTTTATTGAATATATCGACTTTTCAGCCGGAATAGAGCGGTTTTACTTGTACATCTTCCATCGGTAATATAAACGGAAAATCAGGAACATTTTAATTAATTCTAATGAAAACACATTGATTTTTATCATTTGTAATGGAAACAACATTGTCATATGTCTTTTCTTGGATCTAAATAATACGAAACCTCGCTTTATGATTCGAAGGTAAAATCCTCAAATTTGGTATAATAGTCATTTTTTTCACGTTTTTCATGTAGTTTGATATTACGTAAATATATTCATTTTTACCAATATTTCGATACTATTTCATGTAGTATCACGATATGTGATTTGGACTTCAAATCTCAGAATTTCGCATAATATTGCATTTTAAGCAAGTTTTCTTCCAAATTATTTCGTACGAAAAATTATCTAATATAGCAATATTTTGACGTTTATCATCCCCTTTTCTTTTATGTGATTTAAACAAAATATCATCGAATTAGGCAAGATTTTACAGTTTTCCACGTTTTTGTGAATTTCCCGTTTATTGTTAATAATTCATGAAATATACGATAAAAATGATGCAAATACATAATTGATAAGAAATTAATCTTAAATACTTCATTTTCAATCAACTATTTGTTTCTCGTTAAAATACTGAGTAAGATATTGAAAAGGGGAGAAGTTTTGTTTTTATTGCATATATCGACGTTTCAGCCGGATTAGAGCGGTTTTACGTGTACATCTTCCATCGGTAATATAAACAGAAAATCAGGAACATTTTAGTTAATTCTAATGAAAAGACATTGATTTTTATCATTTGTATTGGAAACAACACTGTCATATGTCTTTTCTTGGATCTAAATAATACGAAACCTCGCTTTTTGATTCGAAGTTAAAATCCTCAAATTTGGTATAATAGTGACTTTTTTTACGTTTTTCATGTAGTTTGATATTACGTAAATATATTCATTTTTACTAATATTTCGATACTATTTCATGTTGTATCACGATATGTGATTTGGCCTTCATATCTCAGAATTTCGCATAATATTGCATTTTAAGGAAGTTTCTTGCATTTTGTTTCGTACTAAAGATCATCGAATTTAGCAATATTTTGACGTTTATCATCCCCTTTTCCTTCATGTGATTTAATCAAAATATCATCGAATTATGCAATATTTTGCCGTTTTTCCACGTTTTTGTGAATTTTCAGTTTATTAGTATTAATTCATTAAATATATGACAAAAATCATGCAAACACATAATTGATTAGAATTTAACCATAAATACCTCATTTTCAGTCAACTATTTGTTTCTCGTTAAAATACTAATTAAGGTATTGAAAAGGGGAGAAGTTCGGTTTTTATTGCATATATCGACATTTCAGCCGGAATCAAGTGGTTATACGTGTACATCTTCCATCGGTAATATAAAGGGAAAATCAGGAACATTTTAGTTAATTCTAATGAAAACACATTGATTTTTATCATTTGTATTGGAAACAACATTTTCATATGTCTTTTCTTGGATCTAAATAATAAGAAACCTCGCTTTATGATTCGAAGTTAAAATCCTCAAATTTGGTATAATAGTGTCTTTTTTCACGTTTATCATTTAGTTTGATATTAAGTAAATATATTCGTTTTTTTACCAATATTTCGATACTATTTTAATGTAGTATCACGATATATGATTTAGCCTTCAAATTTCAGAATTTCGCATAATATTCCATTTTAAGCAAGTTTTCTTGCGTTTTGTTTCGTACGAAAAATCATCGAATTTAGGAATATTTTCACGTTTATCATCCCCTTTTCTTTTATGTGATTTAAACAAAATATCATCGAATTAGGCAAGATTTTACAGTTTTTCCACGTTTTTGTGAATTTCCCGTTTATTGTTATTAATTCATTAAATATACGATAAAAATGATGCAAACACATAATTGATAAGAAATTATCCTTAAATACTTCATTTTCAATCAAATATTTGTTTCTCGTTAAAATACTGAGTAAGATATTGAAAAGGGGAGAAGTTCCGTTTTTATTGCATATATCGACGTTTCAGCCGGATTAGAGCGGTTTTACGTGTACAGCTTCCATCGGTAATATAAACGGAATGTCAGGAACATTTTAGTTAATTCTAATGAAAACACATTGATTTTCATCATTTGTATTGGAAACAACATTGTCATATGTCGTTTCTTGGATCTAAATATTACGAAACCTCGCTTTATGATTCGAAGTTAAAATCCTCAAATTTGGGATAATAGTGACTTTTTCACGTTTTTCATGTAGTTTGATATTACGTAAATATATTCATTTATACCAATATTTTGATACCATTTCATATAGTATCACGATATGTGATTTGGCATTCATATCTCAGAATTTCGCATATTAATGCATTTTAAGCAAATTTTCTTGTATTTTGTTTTGTACTAAAAATCATCGAATTTAGCAATATTTTGACGTTTATCATCCCCTTTTCCTTTATGTAATTTAATCAAAATATCATCGAATTAGGCAATATTTTGGGGTTTTTTCCACGTTTTTGTAAATTTTCAGTTTATTAGTATTAATTCATTAAATATATGACAAAAATCATGCAAACACATAATTGATTAAATATTTACCTTAAACACCGCATTTTCAATCAACTATTTGTTTCTCGTTAAAATAGTGATTAAGGTAATGAAAAGGGGAGAATTTCGGTTTTTATTGCATATATCGACGTTTAAGCCGGAATAGAGTGGTTATTCGTGTACATCTTCCATCGGTAATATAAACGGAAAATCAGGAACATTTTAGTTAATTCAAATGAAAACACTTTGATTTTTATCGCTCTATGATTCGAAGTTAAAATTCTCAAACTTGGTATAATAGTGACTTTTTCACGTTTATCATTTAGTTTGATATTACGTAAATATATTCATTTTTATCCAATATTTCGATACTAATTCATGTAGTATCACGATATGTGATTTGGCCTTCATATCTCAATATTTCGCATAATATTGCATTTTAAGCATGTTTTCTTGCGTTATGTTTCGTACGAAAAATCATCGAATTTAGCAATATTTTCACGTTTATCATCCTTTTTTCCTATATGTGATTTAAACAAATTATCATCGTATTAGGCAAAATTTTACCGTTTTCCATGTTTTAGTGAATTTTCCGTTTATTGTTATTAATTCATTAAATATACGATAAAAATGATGCAAACACATAATTGATTAGAAAAAACCTTAAATACTTCATTTTCAATCATCTATTTGTTTCTCGTTAAAATACTGAGTAAGATATTGAAAAAGGGAGAAGTTCTGGTTTTTATTGCATATATCGACGTTTCAGCTGGATTAGAGCGGTTTTACGTGTACATCTTCCATCGGTAATATAAACGGAAAGTCAGGAACATTTTAGTTAATTCTAATGAAAACAAATTGATTTTCATCATTCGTATTGGAAACAACATTGTCATATGTCGTTTCTTGGATCTAAATATTACGAAACCTCGCTTTATGATTCGAAGTTAAAATCCTCAAATTTGGTATAATAGTGACTTTTTTCACGTTTTTCATGTAGTTTGATATTACGTAAATATATTCATTTTTTCCAATATTTCGATACTATTTCATGTAGTATCACGATATGTGATTTGGCATTCATATCTCAGAATTTCGCATAATATTGCATTTTAAGCATGTTTTCTTGCGTTATGTTTCGTACGAAAAATCATCGAATTTAGCAATATTTTCACGTTTATCATCCTTTTTTCCTATATGTGATTTAAACAAATTATCATCGTATTAGGCAAAATTTTACCGTTTTCCATGTTTTAGTGAATTTTCCGTTTATTGTTATTAATTCATTAAATATACGATAAAAATGATGCAAACACATAAATGATTAGAAAAAACCTTAAATACTTCATTTTCAATCATCTATTTGTTTCTCGTTAAAATACTGAGTAAGATATTGAAAAAGGGAGAAGTTCTGTTTTTATTGCATATATCGACGTTTCAGCTGGATTAGAGCGGTTTTACGTGTACATCTTCCATCGGTAATATAAACGGAAAGTCAGGAACATTTTAGTTAATTCTAATGAAAACAAATTGATTTTCATCATTCGTATTGGAAACAACATTGTCATATGTCGTTTCTTGGATCTAAATATTACGAAACCTCGCTTTATGATTCGAAGTTAAAATACTCAAATTTGGTATAATAGTGACTTTTTTCACGTTTTTCATGTAGTTTGATATTACGTAAATATATTCATTTTTTCCAATATTTCGATACTATTTCATGTAGTATCACGATATGTGATTTGGCATTCATATCTCAGAATTTCGCATAATATTGCATTTTAAGCATGTTTTCTTGCGTTATGTTTCGTACGAAAAATCATCGAATTTAGCAATATTTTCACGTTTATCATCCTTTTTTCCTTTATGTGATTTAAACAAATTATCATCGTATTAGGCAAGATCTTACCGTTTTCTATGTTTTAGTGAATTTTCCGTTATTGTTATTAATTCATTAAATATACGATAAAAATAATGCAAACACATAATTGATTAGAAATTAACTTTAAATACTTCATTTTCAATCAACTATTTGTTTCTCGTTAAAACACTGAAAAAGATATTGAAAAGGGGAGAAGTTCGGTTTTTATTGAATATATCGACTTTTCAGCCGGAATAGAGCGGTTTTACTTGTACATCTTCCATCGGTAATATAAACGGAAAATCAGGAACATTTTAATTAATTCTAATGAAAACACATTGATTTTTATCATTTGTAATGGAAACAACATTGTCATATGTCTTTTCTTGGATCTAAATAATACGAAACCTCGCTTTATGATTCGAAGGTAAAATCCTCAAATTTGGTATAATAGTCATTTTTTTCACGTTTTTCATGTAGTTTGATATTACGTAAATATATTAATTTTTACCAATATTTCGATACTATTTCATGTAGTATCACGATATGTGATTTGGACTTCAAATCTCAGAATTTCGCATAATATTGCATTTTAAGCAAGTTTTCTTCCAAATTATTTCGTACGAAAAATCATCTAATATAGCAATATTTTGACGTTTATCATCCCCTTTTCTTTTATGTGATTTAAACAAAATATCATCGAATTAGGCAAGATTTTACAGTTTTCCACGTTTTTGTGAATTTCCCGTTTATTGTTAATAATTCATGAAATATACGATAAAAATGATGCAAATACATAATTGATAAGAAATTAATCTTAAATACTTCATTTTCAATCAACTATTTGTTTCTCGTTAAAATACTGAGTAAGATATTGAAAAGGGGAGAAGTTTTGTTTTTATTGCATATATCGACGTTTCAGCCGGATTAGAGCGGTTTTACGTGTACATCTTCCATCGGTAATATAAACAGAAAATCAGGAACATTTTAGTTAATTCTAATGAAAAGACATTGATTTTTATCATTTGTATTGGAAACAACACTGTCATATGTCTTTTCTTGGATCTAAATAATACGAAACCTCGCTTTTTGATTCGAAGTTAAAATCCTCAAATTTGGTATAATAGTGACTTTTTTTACGTTTTTCATGTAGTTTGATATTACGTAAATATATTCATTTTTACTAATATTTCGATACTATTTCATGTTGTATCACGATATGTGATTTGGCCTTCATATCTCAGAATTTCGCATAATATTGCATTTTAAGGAAGTTTCTTGCATTTTGTTTCGTACTAAAGATCATCGAATTTAGCAATATTTTGACGTTTATCATCCCCTTTTCCTTCATGTGATTTAATCAAAATATCATCGAATTATGCAATATTTTGCCGTTTTTCCACGTTTTTGTGAATTTTCAGTTTATTAGTATTAATTCATTAAATATATGACAAAAATCATGCAAACACATAATTGATTAGAATTTAACCTTAAATACCTCATTTTCAATCAACTATTTGTTTCTCGTTAAAATACTAATTAAGGTATTGAAAAGGGGAGAAGTTCGGTTTTTATTGGATATATCGACTTCTCAGCCGGAATAGAGCGATTTTACGTGTACATCTTCCATCGGTAATATAAACGGAAAATCAGGAACATTTTAGTTAATTCTAATGAAAACACATTGATTTTTATCATTTGTTTTGGAAACAACATTTTCATATGTCTTTTCTTGGATCTAAATAATACGAAACCTCGCTTTATGATTCGAAGTTAAAATCCTCAAATGTGGTATAATAGTGTCTTTTTTCACGTTTATCATTTAGTTTGATATTAAGTAAATATATTCATTTTTTTACCAATATTTCGATACTATTTTAATGTAGTATCACGATATATGATTTAGCCTTCAAATCTCAGAATTTCGCATAATATTCCATTTTAAGCATGTGTTCTTGCGTTTTGTTTCGTACGAAAAATCATCGAATTTAGCAATATTTTCACGTTTATCATCCCCTTTTCTTTTATGTGATTTAAACAAAATATCATCGAATTAGGCAATATTTTGCTGTTTTTCCACGTTTTTGTAAATTTTCAGTTTATAAGTATTAATTCAATAAATATATGACAAAAATCATGCAAACACATAATTGATTAGATAATAACGTCAAATACTTCATTTTCAATCATCTATTTGTTTCTCGTTAAAATACTGAGTAAGATATTAAAAAGGGGAGAAGTTCTGTTTTTATTGCATATATCGACGTTTCAGCTGGATTAGAGCGGTTTTACGTGTACATCTTCCATCGGTAATATAAACGGAAAATCAGGAACATTTTAGTTAATTCTAGTGAAAACACATTGATTTTCATCATTTGTATTGGAAACAACATTGTCATATGTCGTTTCTTGGATCTAAATATTACGAAACCTCGCTCTATGATTCGAAGTTAAAATCCTCAAATTTGGTATAATAGTGACTTTTTCACGTTTTTCATGTAGTTTGATATTACGTAAATATATTCATTTTTACCAATATTTTGATACCATTTCCTGTAGTATCACGATATGTGATTTGGCATACATAACTCAGAATTTCGCATATTAATGCATTTTAAGCAAATTTTCTTGTATTTTGTTTCGTACTAAAAATCATCGAATTTAGCAATATTTTGACGTTTATCATCCCCTTTTCCTTTATGTGATTTAATCAAAATATCATCGAATTAGGAAATATTTTGCTGTTTTTCCACGTTTTTGTAAATTTTCAGTTTATTAGTAATAATTCATTAAATATATGAAAAAAATCATGCAAACACATAATTGATTAGAAATTAACCTTAAACACCTCATTTTCAATCAACTATTTGTTTCTCGTTAAAATACTGAGTAAGATATTGAAAAGGGGAGAAGTTCTGTTTTTATTGCATATATCGACGTTTCAGCCGGATTAGAGCGGTTTTATGTGTACATCTTCCATCGGTAATATAAACGGAAAATCAGGAATATTTTAGCTAATTCTAATGAAAACACATTGATTTTTAGCATTTGTATTTGGAAACAACATTGTCATGTCTTTTCTTGGATCTAAATAATACGAAACCTCGCTTCATGATTCGAAGTTAAAATCCTCAAATTTGTTATAATAGTGACTTTTTCTTGTTTTTCATGTAGTTTGATATTACGTAAATATATTCATTTTTACCAATATTTCGATACTATTTCATGTGGTATCACGATATGTGATTTGGCCTTCATTAATCAGAATTTCGCAAAATATTGCATTTTTAAGCAAGTTTTCTTGAATTTTGCTTCGTACTAAAAATCATGGATTTTAGCAATATTTTGACGTTTATCATCCCCTTTTCCTTTATGTGATTTAATCAATTTATCATCGAATTAGGCAAAATTTTGCTGTTTTGTTTCTCGTTAAAATACTGAGTAAAATATTGAAAAGGGGAGAAGTTCGGTTTTTATTGCATATATCGACTTTTCAGCCGGAATAGAGCGGTTTTTACATGTACATCTTCCATCAGTAATATAAACGGAAAATCAGGAACATTTTAGTTAATTCTAATGAAAACACATTGATTTTTATCATTTGTATTGAAAACAACATTGTCATTCTTGGATCTAGATAATACGAAATGCTTTGCTTTAAAATCCTCAAATATGGTAAAATAGTGACTTTTTCACGTTAATCATGTAGTTTGATATTACGCAAATATATTAATTTTTACCAATATTTCGATACTATTTCATGTAGTATCACGATATGTGATTTGGCATTCAAATCTCAGAATGTCGCATAATATTGCATTTTAAGCAAGTTTTCTTGCATTGTGTTTCGTACGAAAAATCATCGAATTTAGCAATATTTTGACGTTTATCATCCCCTTTAATTTAGCAATATTATGACGTTTTTCATGTAGTGAGATTTTACGTAAATATATTCATTTTTACCAATATTTCGATACTATTTCATGTAGTATCACGATACGTGATTTGGCCTTCAAATCTCAGAATGTCGCATAATATTGCATTTTATGCAAGTTTTCTTGCATTTTGTTTCGTACGAAAAATCATCGAATTTAGCAATATTTTGACGTTTATCATCTCCTTTTCTTTTATGGGAATAAACAAAATATCATCGAATTAGGCAAAATTTTGCCGTTTTTCCAAGTTTTGTGAATTTTCAGTCAATGGGTATTAATTCAATAAATATACGATACAAATGATGGAAACACATAATTGATTAGAAAATAACCTTAAATACTTCATTTTCAATCAACCATTTGTTTCTCGTTAAAATACTGAGTAGGATATTGAAGAGGGGAGAAATTCGGTTTTTATTGCATATATCGACGTTTCAGCCGGATTAGAGCGGTTTTACCTGTACATCTTCCATCTGTAATATAAACGGAAAATCAGGAACATTTTAGTTAATTCTAATGAAAACACATTGTTTTTTATCATTTGTATTGGAAACAACATTGTCATATGTCTTTTCTTGGATCTAAATAATACGAAACCTCGCTCTATGATTTGAAGTTAAAATCCTCAAATATGGTAAAATAGTGACCTTTTCACGTTAATCATGTAGTTTGATATTACGCAAATATATTAATTTTTACCAATATTTCGATACTATTTCATGTAGTATCACGATATGTGATTTGGCCTTTAAATCTCAGAATGTCGCATAATATTGCATTTTAAGCAAGTTTTCTTGCATTTTGTTTCGTACGAAAAATCATCGAATTTAGCAATATTTTGACGTTTATCATCCATTTTTCCTCTATGTGATTTAAACAAAATATCATCGAATTAGGCAATATTTTGCCGTTTTTCCACGTTTTTTTGAATTTTCAGTTTATGGGTATTAATTCATTAAATATACAATAAAAATGATGCAAGCACATAATTGATTAGATAATAACCTTAAATACTTCAATTTAAATCAACCATATGTTTCTCGTTAAAATACCGAGTAGGATATTGAAGAAGGGAGAAGTTCGGTTTTTATTGCATATATCGACGTTTCAGCCGGAATAGAGCGGTTTTCGTGTACATCTTCCATCGGTAATATAAACGGAAAATCAGGAACATTTTAGATAATTCTAATGAAAACACATTGGTTTTTATCATTTGTATTGGAAACAACATTGTCATATGTCTTTTCTTGGATCTAAATAATACGAAACCTCGCTCTATGATTTGAAGTTAAAATCCTCATATATGGTAAAATAGTGACTTTTTTCACGTTTTTCATGTAGTGTGATTTTACGTAAATATATTCATTTTTACCAATATTTCGATACTATTTCATGTAGTATCACGATATGTGATTTGGCCTTCAAATCTCAGAATGTCGCATAATATTGCATTTTAAGCAAGTTTTCTTGCATTTTGTTTCGTACGAAAAATCATCGAATTTAGCAATATTTTGACGTTTATCATCCCCTTTTCCTCTATGTGATTTAAAAAAAATATCATCGAATTAGGCAATATTTTGCTGTTTTTCCACGTTTTTTATGAATTTTCAGTTTATGGGTATTAATTCATTATATATACGATAAAAATGATGCAAACACATAATTGATTAGATAATAACCTTAAATACTTCATTTTCAATCAACTATTTGTTTCTCGATAAAATACTGAGTAAGTTATTCAAAAGGGGGGGAGTTCTGTTTTTATTGAATATATCGACGTTTCAGCCGGAATAGAGCGGTTTTCGTGTACATTTTCCATCGGTAATATAAACGGAAAATCAGGAACATTTTAGTTAATTCTAATGAAAACACATTGGTTTTTATCATTTGTATTGGAAACAACATTGTCATATGTCTTTTCTTGGATCTAAATAATCCGAAACCTCGCTCTATGATATGAAGTTAAAATCCTCAAATATGGTAAAATAGTGACTTTTTCACGTTAATCATGTAGTTTGATATTACGCAAATATATTAATTTTTACCAATATTTCGATACTATTTTATGTAGTATCACGATATGTGATTTGGCATTCAAATCTCAGAATGTCGCATAATATTGCATTTTAAGCAAGTTTTCTTGCATTTTGTTTCGTACGAAAAATCACCGAATTTAGCAATATTTTGACGTTTATCATCTCCTTTTCCTTTATGTGATTTAAACAAAAAATCATCGAATTAGGCAATATTTTGCCGTTTTTCCACGTTTTTGTGAATTTTCAGTCTATGGGTATTAATTCAATAAATATTCGATAAAAATGATGCAAACACATAATTGATTAGAAATTAACCTTAAATACTTCATTTTCAATCAACCATTTGTTTCTCGTTAAAATACTGAGTAAGATATTGAAAAGGGGAGAAGTTCTGTTTTTATTGCATATATCGACGTTTCAGCCGGAATAGAGCGGGTTTCGTGTACATCTTCCATCGGTAATATAAACGGAAAATCAGGAACATTTTAGTTAATTCAATGGAAAACACAATGGTTTTTATCATTTGTATTGGAAACAATATTGTCATATGTCTTTTCTTAGATCTAAATAATATGAAACCACGCTCTATGATTTGAAGTTAAAATCCTCAAATATGGTAAAATAGTGACTTTTTCACGTTAATCATGTAGTTTGATATTACGTAAATATATTCATTTTACCAATATTTCGATACTATTTCATGTAGTATCACAATATGTGATTTGGCCTTCAAATCTCAGAATGTCGCATAATATTGCATTTTAAGCAAGTTTTCTTGCATTTTGTTTCGTACGAAAAATCACCGAATTTAGCAATATTTTGACGTTTAACATCTTTTTTTCCTCTATGTGATTTAAACAAAATATCATCGAATTAGGCAATATTTTGCCGTTTTTCCACGTTTTTTTTAATTTTTAGTTTATGGGTATTAATTCATTATATATACGATAAAAATGATGCAAACACATAATTGATTAGATAATAACCTTAAATACTTCATTTTCAATCAACTATTTGTTTCTCGTTAAAATACTGAGTAAGATATTGAAAAGGGGAGAAGTTCTGTTTTTATTGCATATATCGACGTTTCTGCCGGAATAGAGCCGTTTTCATGTACATCTTCCATCGGTAATATAAACGGAAAATCAGGAACATTTTAGTTAATTCTAATGAAAACACATTGGTTTTTATCATTTGTATTGGAAACAACATTGTCATATGTCTATTCTTGGATCTAAATAATACGAAACCTCGCTCTATGATTTGAAGTTAAAATCCTCATATATGGTAAAATAGTGACTTTTTCACGTTAATCATGTAGTTTGATACTACGTAAATATATTAATTTTTATCAATATTTCGATACTATTTCATGTAGTATCACGATATGTGATTTGGCCTTCAAATCTCAGAATGTCGCATAATATTGCATTTTAAGCAAGTTTTCTTGCATTTTGTTTCGTACGAAAAATCATCGAATTTAGCAATATTTTGACGTTTATCATCCCCTTTTCCTCTATGTGATTTAAAAAAAATATCATCGAATTAGGCAATATTTTGCTGTTTTTCCACGTTTTTTATGAATTTTCAGTTTATGGGTATTAATTCATTATATATACGATAAAAATGATGCAAACACATAACTGATTAGATAATAACCTTAAATACTTCATTTTCAATCAACTATTTGTTTCTCGATAAAATACTGAGTAAGTTATTGAAAAGGGGGGGAAGTTCTGTTTTTATTGCATATATCGACGTTTCAGCCGGAATAGAGCGGTTTTCGTGTACATTTTCTATCGGTAATATAAACGGAAAATCAGGAACATTTTAGTTAATTCTAATGAAAACACATTGGTTTTTATCATTTGTATTGGAAACAACATTGTCATATGTCTTTTCTTGGATCTAAATAATCCGAAACCTCGCTCTATGATTTGAAGTTAAAATCCTCATATATGGTAATATAGTGACTTTTTTCACGTTTTTCATGTAGTGTGATTTTACGTAAATATATTCGTTTTTACCAATATTTCGATTCTATTTCATGTAGTATCACGATGCGTGATTTGGCCTTCATATCTCAGAATTTCGCGTAATATTGCATTTTAAGCAAGTTTTCTTGCATTTTGTTTCGTACGAAAAATCCTCGAATTTAGCAATATTTTGACGTTTATCATCTCCTTTTCCTTTATGGGAATAAACAAAATATCATCAAATTAGGCAATATTTGGCCGTTTTTCCAAGTTTTGTGAATTTTCAGTCTATGGGTATTAATTCAATAAATATACGATACAAATGATGCAAACACATAATTGATTAGAAAATAAACTTAAATACTTCATTTTCAATCAACCATTTGTTTCTCGTTAAAATACTGAGTAGGATTTTGAAGAGGGGAGAAGTTCGGTATTTATTGCATATATCGACGTTTCAGCCGGATTCGAGCGGTTTTACGTGTACATCTTCCATCTGTAATATAAACGGAAAATCAGTCACATTTTAGTTAATTCTAATGAAAACACATTGTTTTTTATCATTTGTATTGGAAACAACATTGTCATATGTCTTTTCATGGATCTAAATAATACGAAACCTCGCTCTATGATTTGAAGTTAAAATCCTCATATATGGTAAAATAGTGATTTTTTCACGTTTTTCATGTAGTGTGATTTTACGTAAATATATTCGTTTTTACCAATATTTCGATACTATTTCATGTAGTATCACGATACGTGATTTGGCCTTCAAATCTCAGAATTTCGCTTAATATTGCATTTTAAGCAAGTTTTCTTGCATTTCGTTTCGTACGAAAAATCATCGAATTTAGCAATATTTTGACGTTTTTTATCTCCTTTTCCTTTATGGGAATAAACAAAATATCATCGAATTAGGCAATATTCGGCCGTTTTTCCAAGTTTTGTGAATTTTCGGTCTATGGGTATTAATTCAATAAATATACGATACAAATGATGCAAACACATAATTGATTAGAAAATAACCTTAAATACTTCATTTTCAATCAACCATTTGTTTCTCGTTAAAATACTGAGTAGGATTTTGAAGAGGGGAGAAGTTCGGTTTTTATTGCATATATCGACGTTTCTGCCGGAATAGAGCGGTTTTCGTGTACATCTTCTATCGGTAATTTAAACGGAAAATCAGGAACATTTTAGTTAATTCTAATGAAAACACATTGGTTTTCATCATTTGTATATTTGAACAACATTGTCATATGTCTTTTCTTGGATCTAAATAATACGAATCCTCGCTCCATGATTTGAAGTTAAAATCCTCATATATGGTAAAATAGTGACTTTTTTCATGTAATGTTTTTTAACGTAAATATATTCGTTTTTACGAATATTTCGATACTATTTCATGTAGTATCACGAAAGGTGATTTGGCCTTCAAATCTCTGAATTTCGCGTAATATTGCATTTTAAGCAAGTTTTCTTGCATTTTGTTTCGTACGAAAAATCCTCGAATTTAGCAATATTTTGACGTTTATCATCTCCTTTTTCTTTATGTGATTTAAACAAAATATCATCGAATTAGGAAATATTTTGTCGTTTTTCCACGTTTTTGTGAATTTTCAGTCTATTTCTATTAATTCAATAAATATACGATAAAAATGATGCAAACACATAATTGATTAGATAATAACCTTAAATACTTCATTTTCAATCAACTATTTGTTTCTCGATAAAATACTGAGTAAGTTATTGAAAAGGGGGGAAGTTCTGTTTTATTGCATATATCGACGTTTCAGCCGGAATAGAGCGGTTTTCGTGTACATCTTCCATCGGTAATATGAACGGAAAATCAGGAACATTTTAGTTAATTCTAATGAAAACACATTGGTTTTTATCATTTGTATTGGAAACAACATTGTCATATGTCTTTTCTTGGATCTAAATAATACGAAACCTCGCTCTATGATTTGAAGTTAAAATCCTCATATATGGTAAAGTAGTGACTTTTTTCACGTTTTTCATGTAGTGTGATTTTACGTAAATATATTCATTTTTACCAATATTTCGATACTATTTCATGTAGTATCACGATATGTGATTTGGCCTTCAAATCTCAGAATGTCGCATAATATTGCATTTTAAGCAAGTTTTCTTGCATTTTGTTTCGTACGAAAAATCATCGAATTTAGCAATATTTTGACGTTTATCATCCCCTTTTCCTCTATGTGATTTAAAAAAAATATCATCGAATTAGGCAATATTTTGCTGTTTTTCCACGTTTTTTATGAATTTTCAGTTTATGGCTATTAATTCATTAAATATACGATAAAAATGATGCAAACACATAATTGATAAGATAATAACCTTAAATACTTCATTTTCAATCAACTGTTTGTTTCTCGATAAAATACTGAGTAAGTTAATGAAAAGGGGGGAAGTTCTGTTTTTATTGCATATATCGACGTTTCAGCCGGAATAGAGCGGTTTTCGTGTACATTTTCCATCGGTAATATAAACGGAAAATCAGGAACATTTTAGTTAATTCTAATGAAAACACATTGGTTTTTATCATTTGTATTGGAAACAACATTGTCATATGTCTTTTCTTGGATCTAAATAATCCGAAACCTCGCTCTATGATTTGAAGTTAAAATCCTCATATATGGTAAAATAGTGACTTTTTTCACGTTTTTCATGTAGTGTGATTTTACGTAAATATATTCGTTTTTACCAATATTTCGATACTATTTCATGTAGTATCACGATGCGTGATTTGGCCTTCAAATCTCAGAATTTCGCGTAATATTGCATTTTAAGCAAGTTTTCTTGCATTTTGTTTCGTACGAAAAATCATCGAATTTAGCAATATTTTGACGTTTATCATCCCCTTTTCCTCTATGTGATTTAAAAAAAATATCATCGAATTAGGCAATATTTTGCTGTTTTTCCACGTTTTTTATGAATTTTCAGTTTATGGCTATTAATTCATTAAATATACGATAAAAATGATGCAAACACATAATTGATAAGATAATAACCTTAAATACTTCATTTTCAATCAACTGTTTGTTTCTCGATAAAATACTGAGTAAGTTAATGAAAAGGGGGGAAGTTCTGTTTTTATTGCATATATCGACGTTTCAGCCGGAATAGAGCGGTTTTCGTGTACATTTTCCATCGGTAATATAAACGGAAAATCAGGAACATTTTAGTTAATTCTAATGAAAACACATTGGTTTTTATCATTTGTATTGGAAACAACATTGTCATATGTCTTTTCTTGGATCTAAATAATCCGAAACCTCGCTCTATGATTTGAAGTTAAAATCCTCATATATGGTAAAATAGTGACTTTTTTCACGTTTTTCATGTAGTGTGATTTTACGTAAATATATTCGTTTTTACCAATATTTCGATACTATTTCATGTAGTATCACGATGCGTGATTTGGCCTTCAAATCTCAGAATTTCGCGTAATATTGCATTTTAAGCAAGTTTTCTTGCATTTTGTTTCGTACGAAAAATCCTCGTATTTAGCAATATTTTGACGTTTATCATCTCCTTTTCCTTTATGGGAATAAACAAAATATCATCAAATTAGGCAATATTTGGCCGTTTTTCCAAGTTTTGTTAATTTTCGATCTATGGGTATTAATTCAATAAATATACGATACAAATGATGCAAACACATAATTGATTAGAAAATAACCTTAAATACTTCATTTTCAATCAACCATTTGTTTCTCGTTAAAATACTGAGTAGGATTTTGAAGAGGGGAGAAGTTCGATTTTTATTGCATATATCGACGTTTCAGCCGGATTAGAGCGGTTTTACGTGTACATCTTCCATCTGTAATATAAACGGAAAATCATAAACATTTTAGTTAATTCTAATGAAAACACATTGTTTTTTATCATTTGTATTGGAAACAACATTGTCATATGTCTTTTCTTGGATCTAAATAATACGAAACCTCGCTCTATGATTTGAAGTTAAAATCCTCAAATATGGTAAAATAGTGACTTTTTCACGTTAATCATGTAGTTTGATATTACGCAAATATATTAATTTTTACCAATATTTCGATACTATTTCATGTAGTATGACGATATGTGATTTGGCCTTCAAATCTCAGAATGTCACATAATATTGCATTTTAAGCAAGTTTTCTTGCATTTTGTTTCGTACGAAAAATCACCGAATTTAGCAATATTTTGACGTTTATCATCTCTTTTTCCTCTATGTGATTTAAACAAAATATTATCGAATTAGGCAATATTTTGCCGTTTTTCCACGTTTTTTTTGAATTTTTAGTTTATGGGTATTAATTTATTATATATACGATAAAAATGATGCAAACACATAATTGATTAGATAATAACCTTAAATACTTCATTTTCAATCAACTATTTGTTTCTCGTTAAAATACCGAGTAAGATATTAAAAATGGGAGAAGTTCTGTTTTATTGCATATATCGACGTTTCAGCCGGAATAGAGCGGTTTTCGTGTACATCTTCCATCGGTAATTTAAACGGAAAATCAGGAACATTTTAGTTAATTCTTATGAAAACACATTGGTTTTCATCATTTGTATATTTGAACAACATTGTCATATGTCTTTTCTTGGATCTAAATAATACGAAACCTCGCTCCATGATTTGAAGTTAAAATCCTCATATATGGTAAAATAGTGACTTTTTTCATGTAGTGTTATTTTACGTAAATATATTCGTTTTTACGAATATTTCGATACTATTTCATGTAGTATCACGATAGGTGATTTGGCCTTCATATCTCAGAATTTCGCGTAATATTGCATTTTAAGCAAACTTTCTTGCATTTTGTTTCGTACGAAAAATCACCGAATTTAGTAATATTTTGACGTTTATCATCTCCTATTCCTTTATGTGATTTAAACAAAATATCATTGAATTAGGCAATATTTTGCCGTTTTTCCACGTTTTTGTGAATTTTCAGTCTATGGGTATTAATTCAATAAATATACGATAAAAATGATGCAAACACATAATTGATTAGAAATTTACCCTAAATACTTCATTTTCAATCAACCATTTGTTTCTCGTTAAAATACCGAGTAGGATATTGAAGAGGGGAGAAGTTCGGTTTTTTTGCATATATCGACGTTTCAGCCGGAATAGAGCGGTTTTCGTGTACATCTTCCATCGGTAATATAAACGGAAAATCAGGAACATTTTAGTTAATTCTAATGAAAACACATTGGTTTTTATCATTTGTATTGGAAACAACATTGTCATATGTCTTTTCTTGGATCTAAATAATCCGAAACCTCGCTCTATGATTTGAAGTTAAAATCCTCATATATGGTAAAATAGTGACTTTTTTCACGTTTTTCATGTAGTGTGATTTTACGTAAATATATTCGTTTTTACCAATATTTCGATACTATTTCATGTAGTATCACGATGCGTGATTTGGCCTTCAAATCTCAGAATTTCGCGTAATATTGCATTTTAAGCAAGTTTTCTTGCATTTTGTTTCGTACGAAAAATCATCGAATGTAGCAATATTTTGACGTTTATCATCCCCTTTTCCTCTATGTGATTTAAAAAAAATATCATCGAATTAGGCAATATTTTGCTGTTTTTCCACGTTTTTTATGAATTTTCAGTTTATGGCTATTAATTCATTAAATATACGATAAAAATGATGCAAACACATAATTGATAAGATAATAACCTTAAATACTTCATTTTCAATCAACTGTTTGTTTCTCGATAAAATACTGAGTAAGTTAATGAAAAGGGGGGAAGTTCTGTTTTTATTGCATATATCGACGTTTCAGCCGGAATAGAGCGGTTTTCGTGTACATTTTCCATCGGTAATATAAACGGAAAATCAGGAACATTTTAGTTAATTCTAATGAAAACACATTGGTTTTTATCATTTGTATTGGAAACAACATTGTCATATGTCTTTTCTTGGATCTAAATAATCCGAAACCTCGCTCTATGATTTGAAGTTAAAATCCTCATATATGGTAAAATAGTGACTTTTTTCACGTTTTTCATGTAGTGTGATTTTACGTAAATATATTCGTTTTTACCAATATTTCGATACTATTTCATGTAGTATCACGATGCGTGATTTGGCCTTCAAATCTCAGAATTTCGCGTAATATTGCATTTTAAGCAAGTTTTCTTGCATTTTGTTTCGTACGAAAAATCCTCGTATTTAGCAATATTTTGACGTTTATCATCTCCTTTTCCTTTATGGGAATAAACAAAATATCATCAAATTAGGCAATATTTGGCCGTTTTTCCAAGTTTTGTTAATTTTCGATCTATGGGTATTAATTCAATAAATATACGATACAAATGATGCAAACACATAATTGATTAGAAAATAACCTTAAATACTTCATTTTCAATCAACCATTTGTTTCTCGATAAAATACTGAGTAAGTTATTGAAAAGGGGGGAAGTTCTGTTTTATTGCATATATCGACGTTTCAGCCGGAATAGAGCGGTTTTCGTGTACATCTTCCATCGGTAATATGAACGGAAAATCAGGAACATTTTAGTTAATTCTAATGAAAACACATTGGTTTTTATCATTTGTATTGGAAACAACATTGTCATATGTCTTTTCTTGGATCTAAATAATACGAAACCTCGCTCTATGATTTGAAGTTAAAATCCTCATATATGGTAAAGTAGTGACTTTTTTCACGTTTTTCATGTAGTGTGATTTTACGTAAATATATTCATTTTTACCAATATTTCGATACTATTTCATGTAGTATCACGATATGTGATTTGGCCTTCAAATCTCAGAATGTCGCATAATATTGCATTTTAAGCAAGTTTTCTTGCATTTTGTTTCGTACGAAAAATCATCGAATTTAGCAATATTTTGACGTTTATCATCCCCTTTTCCTCTATGTGATTTAAAAAAAATATCATCGAATTAGGCAATATTTTGCTGTTTTTCCACGTTTTTTATGAATTTTCAGTTTATGGCTATTAATTCATTAAATATACGATAAAAATGATGCAAACACATAATTGATAAGATAATAACCTTAAATACTTCATTTTCAATCAACTGTTTGTTTCTCGATAAAATACTGAGTAAGTTAATGAAAAGGGGGGAAGTTCTGTTTTTATTGCATATATCGACGTTTCAGCCGGAATAGAGCGGTTTTCGTGTACATTTTCCATCGGTAATATAAACGGAAAATCAGGAACATTTTAGTTAATTCTAATGAAAACACATTGGTTTTTATCATTTGTATTGGAAACAACATTGTCATATGTCTTTTCTTGGATCTAAATAATCCGAAACCTCGCTCTATGATTTGAAGTTAAAATCCTCATATATGGTAAAATAGTGACTTTTTTCACGTTTTTCATGTAGTGTGATTTTACGTAAATATATTCGTTTTTACCAATATTTCGATACTATTTCATGTAGTATCACGATGCGTGATTTGGCCTTCAAATCTCAGAATTTCGCGTAATATTGCATTTTAAGCAAGTTTTCTTGCATTTTGTTTCGTACGAAAAATCATCGAATTTAGCAATATTTTGACGTTTATCATCCCCTTTTCCTCTATGTGATTTAAAAAAAATATCATCGAATTAGGCAATATTTTGCTGTTTTTCCACGTTTTTTATGAATTTTCAGTTTATGGCTATTAATTCATTAAATATACGATAAAAATGATGCAAACACATAATTGATAAGATAATAACCTTAAATACTTCATTTTCAATCAACTGTTTGTTTCTCGATAAAATACTGAGTAAGTTAATGAAAAGGGGGGAAGTTCTGTTTTTATTGCATATATCGACGTTTCAGCCGGAATAGAGCGGTTTTCGTGTACATTTTCCATCGGTAATATAAACGGAAAATCAGGAACATTTTAGTTAATTCTAATGAAAACACATTGGTTTTTATCATTTGTATTGGAAACAACATTGTCATATGTCTTTTCTTGGATCTAAATAATCCGAAACCTCGCTCTATGATTTGAAGTTAAAATCCTCATATATGGTAAAATAGTGACTTTTTTCACGTTTTTCATGTAGTGTGATTTTACGTAAATATATTCGTTTTTACCAATATTTCGATACTATTTCATGTAGTATCACGATGCGTGATTTGGCCTTCAAATCTCAGAATTTCGCGTAATATTGCATTTTAAGCAAGTTTTCTTGCATTTTGTTTCGTACGAAAAATCCTCGTATTTAGCAATATTTTGACGTTTATCATCTCCTTTTCCTTTATGGGAATAAACAAAATATCATCAAATTAGGCAATATTTGGCCGTTTTTCCAAGTTTTGTTAATTTTCGATCTATGGGTATTAATTCAATAAATATACGATACAAATGATGCAAACACATAATTGATTAGAAAATAACCTTAAATACTTCATTTTCAATCAACCATTTGTTTCTCGTTAAAATACTGAGTAGGATTTTGAAGAGGGGAGAAGTTCGATTTTTATTGCATATATCGACGTTTCAGCCGGATTAGAGCGGTTTTACGTGTACATCTTCCATCTGTAATATAAACGGAAAATCATAAACATTTTAGTTAATTCTAATGAAAACACATTGTTTTTTATCATTTGTATTGGAAACAACATTGTCATATGTCTTTTCTTGGATCTAAATAATACGAAACCTCGCTCTATGATTTGAAGTTAAAATCCTCAAATATGGTAAAATAGTGACTTTTTCACGTTAATCATGTAGTTTGATATTACGCAAATATATTAATTTTTACCAATATTTCGATACTATTTCATGTAGTATGACGATATGTGATTTGGCCTTCAAATCTCAGAATGTCACATAATATTGCATTTTAAGCAAGTTTTCTTGCATTTTGTTTCGTACGAAAAATCACCGAATTTAGCAATATTTTGACGTTTATCATCTCTTTTTCCTCTATGTGATTTAAACAAAATATTATCGAATTAGGCAATATTTTGCCGTTTTTCCACGTTTTTTTTTAATTTTTAGTTTATGGGTATTAATTTATTATATATACGATAAAAATGATGCAAACACATAATTGATTAGATAATAACCTTAAATACTTCATTTTCAATCAACTATTTGTTTCTCGTTAAAATACCGAGTAAGATATTAAAAATGGGAGAAGTTCTGTTTTATTGCATATATCGACGTTTCAGCCGGAATAGAGCGGTTTTCGTGTACATCTTCCATCGGTAATTTAAACGGAAAATCAGGAACATTTTAGTTAATTCTTATGAAAACACATTGGTTTTCATCATTTGTATATTTGAACAACATTGTCATATGTCTTTTCTTGGATCTAAATAATACGAAACCTCGCTCCATGATTTGAAGTTAAAATCCTCATATATGGTAAAATAGTGACTTTTTTCATGTAGTGTTATTTTACGTAAATATATTCGTTTTTACGAATATTTCGATACTATTTCATGTAGTATCACGATAGGTGATTTGGCCTTCATATCTCAGAATTTCGCGTAATATTGCATTTTAAGCAAATTTTCTTGCATTTTGTTTCGTACGAAAAATCACCGAATTTAGTAATATTTTGACGTTTATCATCTCCTATTCCTTTATGTGATTTAAACAAAATATCATTGAATTAGGCAATATTTTGCCGTTTTTCCACGTTTTTGTGAATTTTCAGTCTATGGGTATTAATTCAATAAATATACGATAAAAATGATGCAAACACATAATTGATTAGAAATTTACCCTAAATACTTCATTTTCAATCAACCATTTGTTTCTCGTTAAAATACCGAGTAGGATATTGAAGAGGGGAGAAGTTCGGTTTTTTTGCATATATCGACGTTTCAGCCGGAATAGAGCGGTTTTCGTGTACATCTTCCATCGGTAATATAAACGGAAAATCAGGAACATTTTAGTTAATTCTAATGAAAACACATTGGTTTTTATCATTTGTATTGGAAACAACATTGTCATATGTCTTTTCTTGGATCTAAATAATACGAAACCTCGCTCTATGATTTGAAGTTAAAATCCTCATATATGGTAAAATAGTGACTTTTTTCACGTTTTTCATGTAGTGTGATTTTACGTAAATATATTCATTTTTACCAATATTTCGATACTATATCATGTAGTATCACGATATGTGATTTGGCCTTCAAATCTCAGAATGTCGCATAATATTGCATTTGAAGCAAGTTTTCTTGCATTTTGTTTCGTACGAAAAATCACCGAATTTAGCAATATTTTGACGTTTATCATCTCCTTTTCCTCTATGTGATTTAAACAAAATATCATCGAATTAGGCAATATTTTGCCGTTTTTCCACGTTTTTTTGAATTTTTAGTTTATGGGTTTATTATATATACGATAAAAATGATGCAAACACATAATTGATTAGATAATAACCTTAAATACTTCATTTTCAATCAACTATTTGTTTCTCGTTAAAATACTGTGTAAGTTAATGAAAAGGGGGGAAGTTCTGTTTTTATTGCATATATCGACGTTTCAGCCGTAATAGAGCGGTTTTCGTGTACATCTTCCATCGGTAATATAAACGAAAAATCAGGAACATTTTAGTTAATTCTAATGATAACACATTGGTTTTTATCATTTGTATATGAAAACAACATTGTCATATGTCTTTTCTTGGACCTAAATAATACGAAACCTCGCTCCATGATTTGAAGTTAAAATCCTCATAAATGGTAAAATAGTGACTTTTTTCATGTAGTGTGATTTTACGTAAATATATGCGTTTTACCAATATTTCGATACTATTTCATGTAATATCACGATACGTGATTTGGCCTTCAAATCTCAGAATTTTGCGTAATATTGCATTTTAAGCAAGTTTTCTTGCATTATGTTTCATACGAAAAATCATCGAATTTAGCAATATTTTGACGTTTATCATCTCCTTTTCCTTTATGTGAATTAAACAAAATATCATCGAATTAGGCAATATTTTGCTGTTTTTCCAAGTTTTGTGAATTTTCAGTCTATGTGTATTAATTCAATAAATATACGATACAAATGATTCAAACACATAATTGATTAGAAATTAACCTTAAATACTTCGTTTTCAATCAACCATTTGTTTCTCGTTAAAATACTGAGTAGAATATTGAAGAGGGGAGAAGTTCGGTTTGTATTGCATACATCGACGTTTCAGCCGGATTAGAGCGATTTTACGTGTACATCTGCCATCGGTAATTTAAACGGAAAATCAGGAACATTTTAGTTAATTCTAATGAAGACACATTGGTTTTTATCATTTGTATATTTGAACAACATTGTCATTTGTCTTTTCTTGGATCTAAATAATACGAAACTTCGCTCCATGATTTGAAGTTAAAATCCTCATATATGGTAAAATAATGACTTTTTTCATGTAGTGTTATTTTACGTAAATATATTCGTTTTTACGAATATTTCGATACTATTTCATGTAGTATCACGATATATGATTTGGCCTTCAAATCTCAGAATTTCGCGTAATATTGCATTTTAAGCAAGTTTTCTTGCATTTTGTTTCGTACGAAAAATCATCGAATTTAGCAATATTTTGACGTTTATCATCCCCTTTTCCTCTATGTGATTTAAACAAAATATCATCGAATTAGGCAATATTTTGCCGTTTTTCCACGTTTTAGTGAATTTTCAATTTATGGGTATTAATTCATTATATATACGATAAAAATGACGCAAACACATAATTGATTGGATAATAACCTTAAATACCTCATTTTCAATCAACTATTTGTTTCTCGTTAAAATACTGAGTAGTATATTGAAAAGAGGAGAAGATCTGTTTTTATTGCATATATCGACGTTTCAGCCGGAATAGAGCGGTTTTCGTGTTTATCTTCCATCGGTAATATAAACGGAAAATCAGGAACATTTTAGTTAATTCTAATGAAAACACATTGGTTTTTATCATTTGTATATGAAAACAACATTGTCATATGTCTTTTCTTGGACCTAAATAATACGAAACCTCGCTTTATGATTTGAAGTTAAAATCCTCATAAATGGTAAAATAGTGACTTTTTTCATGTAGTGTGATTTTACGTAAATATATTCGTTTTAACAATATTTCGATACTATTTCATGTCGTATCACGATATGTGATTTGGCCTTCAAATCTCAGAATTTCGCATAATATTGCATTTTAAGCAAGTTTTCTTGCATTTTGTTACGTACGAAATTTAGCAATATTTTGACGTTTATCATCTCCTTTTCCTTTATGTGATTTAAACAAAATATCATCGAATTAGGCAATATTTTGCCGTTTTTCCACGTTTTTGTGAATTTTCTGTCTATAATTATTAATTCAATAAATATACGATAAAAATGATGTAAACACATAATTGATTAGAAATTAACCTTAAATACTTCATTTTCAATCAACCATTTGTTTCTCGTTAAAATACCGAGTAGGATATTGAAGAGGGGGAGAAGTTCGATTTTTATTGCATATATCGACGTTTCAGCCGGATTAGAGCGGTTTTACGTATACATCTTCCATCGGTAATATAAACGGCAAATCAGGAACATTTTAGATAATTCTAATGAAAACACTGGTTTTTATCATTTGTAGTGGAAACAACATTGTCATATGTCTTTTCTTGGATCTAAATAATACGAAACCTCGCTCTATGATTTGAAGTTTTGAAGTTGCATTTTGCTGTTTTTCCACGTTTTTTTTTAATTTTCAGTTTATGGGTATTAATTCATTATATATACGATAAAAATGATGCAAACACATAATTGATTAGATAATAACCTTAAATACTTCATTTTCAATCAACTATTTGTTTCTCGATAAAATACTGAGTAAGTTATTGAAAAGGGGGGAAGTTCTGTTTTTATTGCATATATCGACGTTTCAGCCGGAATAGAGCGGTTTTCGTGTACATCTTCCATCGGTAATATAAACGGAAAATCAGGAACATTTTAGTTAATTCTAATGAAAACACATTGGTTTCTATCATTTGTATTGGAAACAACATTGTCATATGTCTTTTCTTGGATCTAAATAATCCGAAACCTCGCTCTATGATTTGAAGTTAAAATCCTCATATATGGTAAAATAGTGACTTTTTTTTACGTTTTTCATGTAGTGTGATTTTACGTAAATATATTCATTTTTACCAATATTTCGATACTATTTCATTTAGTATCACGATACGTGATTTGGCCTTCAAATCTCAGAATTTCGCCTAATATTGCATTTTAAGCAAGTTTTCTTGCATTTTGTTTCGTAAGAAAAATCCTCGAATTTAGCAATATATTGACGTTTATCATCTCCTTTTCCTTTATGGGAATAAACAAAATATCATCGAATTAGGCAAAATTTTGCCGTTTTTCCAAGTTTTGTGAATTTTCAGTCTATGGGTATTAATTCAATAAATATACGATACAAATGATGCAAACACATAATTGATTAGAAAATAACCTTAAATACTCATTTTCAATCAACCATTTGTTTCTCGTTAAAATACTGAGTAGGATATTGAAGAGGGGAGAAATTCGGTTTTTATTGCATATATCGACGTTTCAGCCGGATTAGAGCGGTTTTACCTGTACATCTTCCATCTGCAATATAAACGGAAAATCAGGAACATTTTAGTTAATTATAATGAAAACACATTGTTTTTTACATTTTTATTGGAAACAACATTGTCATATGTCTTTTCTTGGATCTAAATAATACGAAACCTCGCTCTATGATTTGAAGTTAAAATCCTCAAATATGGTAAAATAGTGACTTTTTCACGTTAATCATGTAGTTTGATATTACGCAAATATATTAATTTTTACCAATATTTCGATACTATTTCATGTAGTATCACGATATGTGATTTGGCCTTCAAATCTCAGAATGTCGCATAATATTGCATTTTAAGCAAGTTTTCTTGCATTTTGTTTCGTACGAAAAATCACCGAATTTAGCAATATTTCGACGTTTATCATCTCTTTTTCCTCTATGTGATTTAAACAAAATATCATCGAATTAGGCAATATTTTGCCGTTTTTCCACGTTTTTTTTAATTTCTAGTTTATGGGTATTAATTCTTTATATATACGATAAAAATGATGGAAACACATAAATGATTAGATAATAACTTTAAATACTTCATTTTCAATCAACTATTTGTTTCTCGTCAAAATACTGAGTAAGACATTGAAAAGGGGAGAAGTTCTGTTTTTATTGCATATATCGACGTTTCAGCCGGAATAGAGCGGTTTTCGTGTACATCTTCCATCGGTAATTTAAACGGAAAATCAGGAACATTTTAGTTAATTCTAATGAAAACACATTGGTTTTTATCATTTGTATATTTGAACAACATTGTCATATGTCTTTTCTTGGATCTAAATAATACGAAACCTCGCTCCATGATTTGAAGTTAAAATCCTCATATATGGTAAAATAGTGACTTTTTTCATGTAGTGTTATTTTACGTAAATATATTCGTTTTTACGAATATTTCGATACTATTTCATGTAGTATCACGATATGTGATTTGCCCTTCAAATCTCAGAATTTCGCGTAATATAGCATTTTAAGCAAGTTTTCTTGCATTTTGTTTCGTACGAAAAATCACCGAATTTAGCAATATTTTGACGTTTATCATGTCCTTTTCCTCTATGTGATTTAAACAAAATATCATCGAATTAGGCAATATTTTGCCGTTTTTCCACGTTTTTGTGAATTTTCAGTCTATGGGTATTAATTCAAAATATATACGATAAAAATGATGCAAACACATAATTGATTAGAAATTAACCTTAAATACTTCATTTTCAATCAACCATTTGTTTCTCGTTGAAATACCGAGTAGGATATTGAAGAGGGGAGAAGTTCGGTTTTTATTGCATATATCGACGTTTCAGCCGGAATAGAGCGGTTTTCGTGTACATCTTCCATCGGTAATATAAACGGAAAATCAGGAAAATTTTAGTTAATTCTAATGAAAACACATTGGTTTTTATCATTTGTATTGGAAACAACATTGTCATATGTCTTTTCTTGGATCTAAATAATACGAAACCTCGCTCTATGATTTGAAGTTAAAATCCTCATATATGGTAAAATATTGACTTTTTCACGTTAATCATGTAGTTTGATATTACGTTAATATATTCATTTTTACCAATATTTCGATACTATTTCATGTAGTATCACGATATGTGATTTGGCCTTCAAATCTCAGAATGTGGCATAATATTATATTTTAAGCAAGTTTTCTTGCATTTTGTTTCGTACGAAAAATCATCGAACTTAGCAATATTTTGACGTTCATCATCCCCTTTTCCTCTATGTGATTTAAACAAAATATCATCGAATTAGGCAATATTTTGCCGTTTTTCCACGTTTTTGTGAATTTTCAGTCTATGGGTATTAATTCAATAAATATACGATAAAAATGATGCAAACACATAATTGATTAGAAATTAACCTTAAATACTTCATTTTCAATCAACCATTTGTTTCTCGTTAAAATACCGAGTAGGATATTGAAGAAGGGAGAAGTTCGGTTTTCATTGCATATATCGACGTTTCAGCCGGAATAGAGCGGTTTTCGTGTACATCTTCCATCGGTAATATAAACGGAAAATCAGGAACATTTTAGTTAATTCTAATGAAAACACATTGGTTTTTATCATTTGTATTGGAAACAACATTGTCATATGTCTTTTCTTGGATCTAAATAATACGAAACCTTGCTCTATGATTTGAAGTTAAAATCCTCATATATGGTAAAATAGTGACTTTTTTCACGTTTTTCATGTAGTGTGATTTTACGTAAATATATTCATTTTTACCAATATTTCGATACTATTTCATGTAGTATCACGATACGTGATTTGGCCTTCAAATCTCAGAATTTCGCGTAATATTGCATTTTAAGCAAGTTTTCTTGCATTTTGTTTCGTACGAAAAATCCTCGAATTTAGCAATATTTTGACGTTTATCATCTCCTTTTCCTTTATGGGAATAAACAAAATATCATCGAATTAGGCAATATTTTGCCGTTTTTCCAAGTTTTATAAAATTTTCAGTCAATGGGTATTAATTCAATAAATATACGATACAAATGATGGAAACACATAATTGATTAGAAAATAACCTTAAATACTTCATTTTCAATCAACCATTTGTTTCTCGTTAAAATACTGAGTAGGATATTGAAGAGGGGAGAAGTTCGGTTTTTATTGCATATATCGACGTTTCAGCCGGATTAGAGCTGTTTTACCTGTACATCTTCCATCTGTAAAATAAACGGAAAATCAGGAACATTTTAGTTAATTCTAATGAAAACACATTGTTTTTTATCATTTGTATTGGAAACAACATTGTCATATGTCTTTTCTTGGATCTAAATAATACGAAACCTCGCTCTATGATTTGAAGTTAAAATCCTCAAATATGGTAAAATAGTGACTTTTTCACGTTAATCATGTAGTTTGATATTACGCAAATATATTAATTTTTACCAATATTTCGATACTATTTCATGTAGTATCACGATATGTGATTAGGCCTTCAAATCTCAGAATGTCGCATAATATTGCATTTTAAACAAGTTTTCTTGCATTTTGTTTCGTACGAAAAATCACCGAATTTAGCAATATTTCGACGTTTATCATCTCTTTTTCCTCTATGTTATTTAAACAAAATATCATCGAATTAGGCAATATTTTGCCGTTTTTCCACGTTTTTTTTAATTTCTAGTTTATGGGTATTAATTCTTTATATATACGATAAAAATGATGGAAACACATAATTGATTAGATAATAACTTTAAATACTTCATTTTCAATCACTATTTGTTTCTCGTCAAAATACTGAGTAAGACATTGAAAAGGGGAGAAGTTCTGTTTTTATTGCATATATCGACGTTTCAGCCGGAATAGAGTGGTTTTCGTGTACATCTTCCATCGGTAATTTAAACGGAAAATCAGGAACATTTTAGTTAATTCTAATGAAAACACATTGGTTTTTATCATTTGTATATTTGAACAACATTGTCATATGTCTTTTCTTGGATCTAAATGATACGAAACCTCGCTCCATGATTTGAAGTTAAAATCCTCATATATGGTAAAATAGTGACTTTTTTCATGTAGTGTTATTTTACGTAAATATATTCGTTTTTGCGAATATTTCGATACTATTTCATGTAGTATCACGATATGTGATTTGCCCTTCAAATCTCAGAATTTCGCGTAATATAGCATTTTAAGCAAGTTTTCTTGCATTTTGTTTCGCACGAAAAATCACCGAATTTAGCAATATTTTGACGTTTATCATCTCCTTTTCCTCTATGTGATTTAAACAAAATATCATCGAATTAGGCAATATTTTGCCGTTTTTCCACGTTTTTTTTTAATTTTTAGTTTATGGGTATTAGTTCATTATATATACGATAAAAATGATGCAAACACATAATTGATTAGATAATAACCTTAAATACTTCATTTTCAATCAACTATTTGTTTCTCGTTAAAATACTGAGTAAGATATTGAAAAGGGGAGAAGTTCTGTTTTTATTGCATATATCGACGTTTCTGCCGGAATAGAGCCGTTTTCGTGTACATCTTCCATCGGTAATATAAACGGAAAATCAGGAACACTTTAGTTAATTCTAATGAAAACACATTGGTTTTTATCATTTGTATTGGAAACAACATTGTCATATGTCTATTCTTGGATCTAAATAATACGAAACCTCGCTCTATGATTTGAAGTTAAAATCCTCATATATGGTAAAATAGTGACTTTTTCACGTTAATCATGTAGTTTGATATTACGTAAATATATTCATTTTTACCAATATTTCGATACTATTTCATGTAGTATCACGATATGTGATTTGGCCTTTAAATCTCAGAATGTCGCATAATATTGCATTTTAAGCAAGTTTTCTTGCATTTTGTTTCGTACGAAAAATCATCGAATTTAGCAATATTTTGACGTTTATCATCCCCTTTTCCTCTATGTGATTTAAACAAAATATCATCGAATTAGGCAATATTTTGCCGTTTTTCAACGTTTTTTTGAATTTTCAGTTTATGGGTATTAATTCATTAAATATACGATAAAAATGATGCAAGCACATAATTGATTAGATAATAACCTTAAATACTTCAATTTCAATCAACCATTTGTTTCTCGTTAAAATACCGAGTAGGATATTGAAGAAGGGAGAAGTTCGGTTTTTATTGCATATATCGACGTTTCAGCCGGAATAGAGCGGTTTTCGTGTACATCTTCCATCGGTAATATAAACGGAAAATCAGGAAGATTTTAGTTAATTCTAATGAAAACACATTGGTTTTTATCATTTGTATTGGAAACAACATTGTCATATGTCTTTTCTTGGATCTAAATAATACGAAACCTCGCTCTATGATTTGAAGTTAAAATCCTCATATATGGTAAAATAGTGACTTTTTTCACGTTTTTCATGTAGTGTGATTTTACGTAAATATATTCATTTTTACGAATATTTCGTTACTATTTCATGTAGTATCACGATATGTGATTTGGCCTTCAAATCTCAGAATGTCGCATAATATTGCATTTTAAGCAAGTTTTCTTGCATTTTGTTTCGTACGAAAAATCACCGAATTTAGCAATATTTCGACGTTTATCATCTCTTTTTCCTCTATGTTATTTAAACAGAATATCATCGAATTAGGCAATATTTTGCCGTTTTTCCACGTTTTTTTTAATTTCTAGTTTATGGGTATTAATTCTTTATATATACGATAAAAATGATGGAAACACATAATTGATTAGATAATTACTTTAAATACTTCATTTTCAATCAACTATTTGTTTCTCGTCAAAATACTGAGAAAGACATTGAAAAGGGGAGAAGTTCTGTTTTTATTGCATATATCGACGTTTCAGCCGGAATAGAGCGGTTTTCGTGTACATCTTCCATCGGTAATATAAACGGAAAATCAGGAACATTTTAGTTAATTCTAATGAAAACACATTGGTTTCTATCATTTGTATTGGAAACAACATTGTCATATGTCTTTTCTTGGATCTAAATAATACGAAACCTCGCTCTATGATTTGAAGTTAAAATCCTCAAATATGGTAAAATAGTGACTTTTTCACGTTAATCATGTAGTTTGATATTACGCAAATATATTAATTTTTACCAATATTTCGATACTATTTCATGTAGTATGACTATATGTGATTTGGCCTTCATATCTCAGAATGTCACATAATATTGCATTTTAAGCAAGTTTTCTTGCATTTTGTTTCGTACGAAAAATCACCGAATTTAGCAATATTTTGACGTTTATCATCTCTTTTTCCTCTATGTGATTTAAACAAAATATTATCGAATTAGGCAATATTTTGCCGTTTTTCCACGTTTTTTTTGAATTTTTAGTTTATGGGTATTAATTCATTATATATACGATAAAAATGATGCAAACACATAATTGATTAGATAATAACCTTAAATACTTCATTTTCAATCAACTATTTGTTTCTCGTTAAAATACCGAGTAAGATATTAAAAATGGGAGAAGTTCTGTTTTATTGCATATATCGACGTTTCAGCCGGAATAGAGCGGTTTTCGTGTACATCTTCCATCGGTAATTTAAACGGAAAATAAGGAACATTTTAGTTAATTCTTATGAAAACACATTGGTTTTCATCATTTGTATATTTGAACAACATTGTCATATGTCTTTTCTTGGATCTAAATAATACGAAACCTCGCTCTATGATTTGAAGTTAAAATCCTCATATATGGTAAAATAGTGACTTTTTTCACGTTTTTCATGTAGTGTGATTTTACGTAAATATATTCATTTTTACCAATATTTCGATACTATATCATGTAGTATCACGATATGTGATTTGGCCTTCAAATCTCAGAATGTCGCATAATATTGCATTTTAAGCAAGTTTTCTTGCATTTTGTTTCGTACGAAAAATCACCGAATTTAGCAATATTTTGACGTTTATCATGTCCTTTTCCTCTATGTGATTTAAACAAAATATCATCGAATTAGGCAATATTTTGCCGTTTTTCCACGTTTTTGTGAATTTTCAGTCTATGGGTATTAATTCAAAATATATACGATAAAAATGATGCAAACACATAATTGATTAGAAATTAACCTTAAATACTTCATTTTCAATCAACCATTTGTTTCTCGTTGAAATACCGAGTAGGATATTGAAGAGGGGAGAAGTTCGGTTTTTATTGCATATATCGACGTTTCAGCCGGAATAGAGCGGTTTTCGTGTACATCTTCCATCGGTAATATAAACGGAAAATCAGGAAAATTTTAGTTAATTCTAATGAAAACACATTGGTTTTTATCATTTGTATTGGAAACAACATTGTCATATGTCTTTTCTTGGATCTAAATAATACGAAACCTCGCTCTATGATTTGAAGTTAAAATCCTCATATATGGTAAAATATTGACTTTTTCACGTTAATCATGTAGTTTGATATTACGTTAATATATTCATTTTTACCAATATTTCGATACTATTTCATGTAGTATCACGATATGTGATTTGGCCTTCAAATCTCAGAATGTCGCATAATATTATATTTTAAGCAAGTTTTCTTGCATTTTGTTTCGTACGAAAAATCATCGAACTTAGCAATATTTTGACGTTCATCATCCCCTTTTCCTCTATGTGATTTAAACAAAATATCATCGAATTAGGCAATATTTTGCCGTTTTTCCACGTTTTTGTGAATTTTCAGTCTATGGGTATTAATTCAATAAATATACGATAAAAATGATGCAAACACATAATTGATTAGAAATTAACCTTAAATACTTCATTTTCAATCAACCATTTGTTTCTCGTTAAAATACCGAGTAGGATATTGAAGAAGGGAGAAGTTCGGTTTTCATTGCATATATCGACGTTTCAGCCGGAATAGAGCGGTTTTCGTGTACATCTTCCATCGGTAATATAAACGGAAAATCAGGAACATTTTAGTTAATTCTAATGAAAACACATTGGTTTTTATCATTTGTATTGGAAACAACATTGTCATATGTCTTTTCTTGGATCTAAATAATACGAAACCTTGCTCTATGATTTGAAGTTAAAATCCTCATATATGGTAAAATAGTGACTTTTTTCACGTTTTTCATGTAGTGTGATTTTACGTAAATATATTCATTTTTACCAATATTTCGATACTATTTCATGTAGTATCACGATACGTGATTTGGCCTTCAAATCTCAGAATTTCGCGTAATATTGCATTTTAAGCAAGTTTTCTTGCATTTTGTTTCGTACGAAAAATCCTCGAATTTAGCAATATTTTGACGTTTATCATCTCCTTTTCCTTTATGGGAATAAACAAAATATCATCGAATTAGGCAATATTTTGCCGTTTTTCCAAGTTTTATAAAATTTTCAGTCAATGGGTATTAATTCAATAAATATACGATACAAATGATGGAAACACATAATTGATTAGAAAATAACCTTAAATACTTCATTTTCAATCAACCATTTGTTTCTCGTTAAAATACTGAGTAGGATATTGAAGAGGGGAGAAGTTCGGTTTTTATTGCATATATCGACGTTTCAGCCGGATTAGAGCTGTTTTACCTGTACATCTTCCATCTGTAAAATAAACGGAAAATCAGGAACATTTTAGTTAATTCTAATGAAAACACATTGTTTTTTATCATTTGTATTGGAAACAACATTGTCATATGTCTTTTCTTGGATCTAAATAATACGAAACCTCGCTCTATGATTTGAAGTTAAAATCCTCAAATATGGTAAAATAGTGACTTTTTCACGTTAATCATGTAGTTTGATATTACGCAAATATATTAATTTTTACCAATATTTCGATACTATTTCATGTAGTATCACGATATGTGATTTGGCCTTCAAATCTCAGAATGTCGCATAATATTGCATTTTAAGCAAGTTTTCTTGCATTTTGTTTCGTACGAAAAATCACCGAATTTAGCAATATTTCGACGTTTATCATCTCTTTTTCCTCTATGTTATTTAAACAAAATATCATCGAATTAGGCAATATTTTGCCGTTTTTCCACGTTTTTTTTAATTTCTAGTTTATGGGTATTAATTCTTTATATATACGATAAAAATGATGGAAACACATAATTGATTAGATAATAACTTTAAATACTTCATTTTCAATCACTATTTGTTTCTCGTCAAAATACTGAGTAAGACATTGAAAAGGGGAGAAGTTCTGTTTTTATTGCATATATCGACGTTTCAGCCGGAATAGAGTGGTTTTCGTGTACATCTTCCATCGGTAATTTAAACGGAAAATCAGGAACATTTTAGTTAATTCTAATGAAAACACATTGGTTTTTATCATTTGTATATTTGAACAACATTGTCATATGTCTTTTCTTGGATCTAAATGATACGAAACCTCGCTCCATGATTTGAAGTTAAAATCCTCATATATGGTAAAATAGTGACTTTTTTCATGTAGTGTTATTTTACGTAAATATATTCGTTTTTGCGAATATTTCGATACTATTTCATGTAGTATCACGATATGTGATTTGCCCTTCAAATCTCAGAATTTCGCGTAATATAGCATTTTAAGCAAGTTTTCTTGCATTTTGTTTCGCACGAAAAATCACCGAATTTAGCAATATTTTGACGTTTATCATCTCCTTTTCCTCTATGTGATTTAAACAAAATATCATCGAATTAGGCAATATTTTGCCGTTTTTCCACGTTTTTTTTTAATTTTTAGTTTATGGGTATTAGTTCATTATATATACGATAAAAATGATGCAAACACATAATTGATTAGATAATAACCTTAAATACTTCATTTTCAATCAACTATTTGTTTCTCGTTAAAATACTGAGTAAGATATTGAAAAGGGGAGAAGTTCTGTTTTTATTGCATATATCGACGTTTCTGCCGGAATAGAGCCGTTTTCGTGTACATCTTCCATCGGTAATATAAACGGAAAATCAGGAACACTTTAGTTAATTCTAATGAAAACACATTGGTTTTTATCATTTGTATTGGAAACAACATTGTCATATGTCTATTCTTGGATCTAAATAATACGAAACCTCGCTCTATGATTTGAAGTTAAAATCCTCATATATGGTAAAATAGTGACTTTTTCACGTTAATCATGTAGTTTGATATTACGTAAATATATTCATTTTTACCAATATTTCGATACTATTTCATGTAGTATCACGATATGTGATTTGGCCTTTAAATCTCAGAATGTCGCATAATATTGCATTTTAAGCAAGTTTTCTTGCATTTTGTTTCGTACGAAAAATCATCGAATTTAGCAATATTTTGACGTTTATCATCCCCTTTTCCTCTATGTGATTTAAACAAAATATCATCGAATTAGGCAATATTTTGCCGTTTTTCAACGTTTTTTTGAATTTTCAGTTTATGGGTATTAATTCATTAAATATACGATAAAAATGATGCAAGCACATAATTGATTAGATAATAACCTTAAATACTTCAATTTCAATCAACCATTTGTTTCTCGTTAAAATACCGAGTAGGATATTGAAGAAGGGAGAAGTTCGGTTTTTATTGCATATATCGACGTTTCAGCCGGAATAGAGCGGTTTTCGTGTACATCTTCCATCGGTAATATAAACGGAAAATCAGGAAGATTTTAGTTAATTCTAATGAAAACACATTGGTTTTTATCATTTGTATTGGAAACAACATTGTCATATGTCTTTTCTTGGATCTAAATAATACGAAACCTCGCTCTATGATTTGAAGTTAAAATCCTCATATATGGTAAAATAGTGACTTTTTTCACGTTTTTCATGTAGTGTGATTTTACGTAAATATATTCATTTTTACGAATATTTCGTTACTATTTCATGTAGTATCACGATATGTGATTTGGCCTTCAAATCTCAGAATGTCGCATAATATTGCATTTTAAGCAAGTTTTCTTGCATTTTGTTTCGTACGAAAAATCACCGAATTTAGCAATATTTCGACGTTTATCATCTCTTTTTCCTCTATGTTATTTAAACAGAATATCATCGAATTAGGCAATATTTTGCCGTTTTTCCACGTTTTTTTTAATTTCTAGTTTATGGGTATTAATTCTTTATATATACGATAAAAATGATGGAAACACATAATTGATTAGATAATTACTTTAAATACTTCATTTTCAATCAACTATTTGTTTCTCGTCAAAATACTGAGAAAGACATTGAAAAGGGGAGAAGTTCTGTTTTTATTGCATATATCGACGTTTCAGCCGGAATAGAGCGGTTTTCGTGTACATCTTCCATCGGTAATATAAACGGAAAATCAGGAACATTTTAGTTAATTCTAATGAAAACACATTGGTTTCTATCATTTGTATTGGAAACAACATTGTCATATGTCTTTTCTTGGATCTAAATAATACGAAACCTCGCTCTATGATTTGAAGTTAAAATCCTCAAATATGGTAAAATAGTGACTTTTTCACGTTAATCATGTAGTTTGATATTACGCAAATATATTAATTTTTACCAATATTTCGATACTATTTCATGTAGTATGACTATATGTGATTTGGCCTTCATATCTCAGAATGTCACATAATATTGCATTTTAAGCAAGTTTTCTTGCATTTTGTTTCGTACGAAAAATCACCGAATTTAGCAATATTTTGACGTTTATCATCTCTTTTTCCTCTATGTGATTTAAACAAAATATTATCGAATTAGGCAATATTTTGCCGTTTTTCCACGTTTTTTTTGAATTTTTAGTTTATGGGTATTAATTCATTATATACACGATAAAAATGATGCAAACACATAATTGATTAGATAATAACCTTAAATACTTCATTTTCAATCAACTATTTGTTTCTCGTTAAAATACCGAGTAAGATATTAAAAATGGGAGAAGTTCTGTTTTATTGCATATATCGACGTTTCAGCCGGAATAGAGCGGTTTTCGTGTACATCTTCCATCGGTAATTTAAACGGAAAATAAGGAACATTTTAGTTAATTCTTATGAAAACACATTGGTTTTCATCATTTGTATATTTGAACAACATTGTCATATGTCTTTTCTTGGATCTAAATAATACGAAACCTCGCTCTATGATTTGAAGTTAAAATCCTCATATATGGTAAAATAGTGACTTTTTTCACGTTTTTCATGTAGTGTGATTTTACGTAAATATATTCATTTTTACCAATATTTCGATACTATATCATGTAGTATCACGATATGTGATTTGGCCTTCAAATCTCAGAATGTCGCATAATATTGCATTTTAAGCAAGTTTTCTTGCATTTTGTTTCGTACGAAAAATCACCGAATTTAGCAATATTTTGACGTTTATCATCTCCTTTTCCTCTATGTGATTTAAACAAAATATCATCGAATTAGGCAATATTTTGCCGTTTTTCCACGTTTTTTTGAATTTTTAGTTTATGGGTTTATTATATATACGATAAAAATGATGCAAACACATAATTGATTAGATAATAACCTTAAATACTTCATTTTCAATCAACTATTTGTTTCTCGTTAAAATACTGTGTAAGTTAATGAAAAGGGGGGAAGTTCTGTTTTTATTGCATATATCGACGTTTCAGCCGTAATAGAGCGGTTTTCGTGTACATCTTCCATCGGTAATATAAACGAAAAATCAGGAACATTTTAGTTAATTCTAATGAAAACACATTGGTTTTTATCATTTGTATATGAAAACAACATTGTCATATGTCTTTTCTTGGACCTAAATAATACGAAACCTCGCTCCATGATTTGAAGTTAAAATCCTCATAAATGGTAAAATAGTGACTTTTTTCATGTAGTGTGATTTTACGTAAATATATGCGTTTTACCAATATTTCGATACTATTTCATGTAATATCACGATACGTGATTTGGCCTTCAAATCTCAGAATTTTGCGTAATATTGCATTTTAAGCAAGTTTTCTTGCATTATGTTTCATACGAAAAATCATCGAATTTAGCAATATTTTGACGTTTATCATCTCCTTTTCCTTTATGTGAATTAAACAAAATATCATCGAATTAGGCAATATTTTGCTGTTTTTCCAAGTTTTGTGAATTTTCAGTCTATGTGTATTAATTCAATAAATATACGATACAAATGATTCAAACACATAATTGATTAGAAATTAACCTTAAATACTTCGTTTTCAATCAACCATTTGTTTCTCGTTAAAATACTGAGTAGAATATTGAAGAGGGGAGAAGTTCGGTTGTATTGCATACATCGACGTTTCAGCCGGATTAGAGCGATTTTACGTGTACATCTGCCATCGGTAATTTAAACGGAAAATCAGGAACATTTTAGTTAATTCTAATGAAGACACATTGGTTTTTATCATTTGTATATTTGAACAACATTGACATATGTCTTTTCTTGGATCTAAATAATACGAAACTTCGCTCCATGATTTGAAGTTAAAATCCTCATATATGGTAAAATAATGACTTTTTTCATGTAGTGTTATTTTACGTAAATATATTCGTTTTTACGAATATTTCGATACTATTTCATGTAGTATCACGATATATGATTTGGCCTTCAAATCTCAGAATTTCGCGTAATATTGCATTTTAAGCAAGTTTTCTTGCATTTTGTTTCGTACGAAAAATCATCGAATTTAGCAATATTTTGACGTTTATCATCCCCTTTTCCTCTATGTGATTTAAACAAAATATCATCGAATTAGGCAATATTTTGCCGTTTTTCCACGTTTTAGTGAATTTTCAATTTATGGGTATTAATTCATTATATATACGATAAAAATGACGCAAACACATAATTGATTGGATAATAACCTTAAATACCTCATTTTCAATCAACTATTTGTTTCTCGTTAAAATACTGAGTAGTATATTGAAAAGAGGAGAAGATCTGTTTTTATTGCATATATCGACGTTTCAGCCGGAATAGAGCGGTTTTCGTGTTTATCTTCCATCGGTAATATAAACGGAAAATCAGGAACATTTTAGTTAATTCTAATGAAAACACATTGGTTTTTATCATTTGTATATGAAAACAACATTGTCATATGTCTTTTCTTGGACCTAAATAATACGAAACCTCGCTTTATGATTTGAAGTTAAAATCCTCATAAATGGTAAAATAGTGACTTTTTTCATGTAGTGTGATTTTACGTAAATATATTCGTTTTAACAATATTTCGATACTATTTCATGTCGTATCACGATATGTGATTTGGCCTTCAAATCTCAGAATTTCGCATAATATTGCATTTTAAGCAAGTTTTCTTGCATTTTGTTACGTACGAAATTTAGCAATATTTTGACGTTTATCATCTCCTTTTCCTTTATGTGATTTAAACAAAATATCATCGAATTAGGCAATATTTTGCCGTTTTTCCACGTTTTTGTGAATTTTCTGTCTATAATTATTAATTCAATAAATATACGATAAAAATGATGCAAACACATAATTGATTAGATAATAACCTTAAATACTTCATTTTCAATCAACTATTTGTTTCTCGATAAAATACTGAGTAAGTTATTGAAAAGGGGGGAAGTTCTGTTTTTATTGCATATATCGACGTTTCAGCCAGAATAGAGCGGTTTTCGTGTACATTTTCCATCGGTAATATAAACGGAAAATCAGGAACATTTTAGTTAATTCTAATGAAAACACATTGGTTTTTATCATTTGTATTGGAAACAACATTGTCATATGTCTTTTCTTGGATCTAAATAATCCGAAACCTCGCTCTATGATTTGAAGTTAAAATCCTCATATATGGTAAAATAGTGACTTTTTTTTTCACGTTTTTCATGTAGTGTGATTTTACGTAAATATATTCGTTTTTACCAATATTTCGATACTATTTCATGTAGTATCACGATGCGTGATTTGGCCTTCAAATCTCAGAATTTCGCGTAATATTGCATTTTAAGCAAGTTTTCTTGCATTTTGTTTCGTACGAAAAATCCTCGAATTTAACAATATTTTGACGTTTATCATCCCCTTTTCCTTTATGGGAATAAACAAAATATCATCAAATTAGGCAATATTTGGCCGTTTTTCCAAGTTTTGTGAATTTTCAGCCTATGGGTATTAATTCAATAAATATACGATACAAATGATGCAAACACATAATTGATTAGAAAATAACCTTAAATACTTCATTTTCAATCAACCATTTGTTTCTCGTTAAAATACTGAGTAGGATTTTGAAAAGGGGAGAAGTTCGGTTTTTATTGCATATATCGACGTTTCAGCCGGATTCGAGCGGTTTTACGTGTACATCTTCCATCTGTAATATAAACGGAAAATCAGTCACATTTTAGTTAATTCTAATGAAAACACATTGTTTTTTATCATTTGTATTGGAAACAACATTGTCATATGTCTTTTCTTGGATCTAAATAATACGAAACCTCGCTCTATGATTTGAAGTTAAAATCCTCAAATATGGTAAAATAGTGACTTTTTCACGTTAATCATGTAGTTTGATATTACGCAAATATATTAATTTTTACCAATATTTCGATACTATTTCATGTAGTATCACGATATGTGATTTGGCATTCAAATCTCAGAATGTCGCATAATATTGCATTTTAAGCAAGTTTTCTTGCATTTTGTTTCGTACGAAAAATCACCGAATTTAGCAATATTTTGACGTTTATCATCTCTTTTTCCTCTATGTGATTTAAACAAAATATTATCGAATTAGGCAATATTTTGCCGTTTTTCCACGTTTTTTTTTAATTTTTAGTTTATGGGTATTAATTCATTATATATACGATAAAAATGATGCAAACACATAATTGATTAGATAATAACCATAAATACTTCATTTTCAATCAACTATTTGTTTCTCGTTAAAATACCGAGTAAGATATTAAAAATGGGAGAAGTTCTGTTTTATTGCATATATCGACGTTTCAGCCGGAATAGAGCGGTTTTCGTGTACATCTTCCATCGGTAATTTAAACGGAAAATAAGGATCATTTTAGTTAATTCTAATGAAAACACATTGGTTTTCATCATTTGTATATTTGAACAACATTGTCATATGTCTTTTCTTGGATCTAAATAATACGAAACCTCGCTCCATGATTTGAAGTTAAAATCCTCATATATGGTAAAATAGTGACTTTTTTCATGTAGTGTTATTTTACGTAAATATATTCGTTTTTACGAATATTTCGATACTATTTCATGTAGTATCACGATAGGTGATTTGGCCTTCATATCTCAGAATTTCGCGTAATATTGCATTTTAAGCAAATTTTCTTGCATTTTGTTTCGTACGAAAAATCACCGAATTTAGTAATATTTTGACGTTTATCATCTCCTATTCCTTTATGTGATTTAAAGAAAATATCATCGAATTAGGCAATATTTTGCCGTTTTTCCACATTTTTGTGAATTTTCAGTCTATGGGTATTAATTAAATAAATATACGATAAAAATGATGCAAACACATAATTGATTAGAAATTAACCTTAAATACTTCATTTTCAATCAATCATTTGTTTCTCGTTGAAATACCGAGTAGGATATTGAAGAAGGGAGAAGTTCGGTTTTTATTGCATATATCGACGTTTCAGCTGTAATAGAGCGGTTTTCGTGTACATCTTCCATCGGTAATATAAACGGAAAATCAGGAACATTTTAGTTAATTCTAATGAAAACACATTGGTTTTTATCATTTGTATTGGAAACAACATTGTCATATGTCTTTTCTTGGATCTAAATAATACGAAACCTCGCTCTATGATTTGAAGTTAAAATCCTCATATATGGTAAAATAGTGACTTTTTTCACGTTTTTCATGTAGTGTGATTTTACGTAAATATATTCATTTTTACCAATATTTCGATACTATTTCATGTAGTATCACGATATGTGATTTGGCCTTCAAATCTCAGAATGTCGCATAATATTGCATTTTAAGCAAGTTTTCTTGCATTTTGTTTCGTACGAAAAATCATCGAATTTAGCAATATTTTGACGTTTATCATCCCCTTTTCCTCTATGTGATTTAAAAAAAATATCATCGAATTAGGCAATATTTTGCTGTTTTTCCACGTTTTTTATGAATTTTCAGTTTATGGGTATTAATTCATTATATATACGATAAAAATGATGCAAACACATAATTGATTAGATAATAACCTTAAATATTTCATTTTCAATCAACTATTTGTTTCTCGATAAAATACTGAGTAAGTTATTGAAAAGGGGGGAAGTTCTGTTTTTATTGCATATATCGACGTTTCAGCCGGAATAGAGCGGTTTTCGTGTACATTTTCCATCGGTAATGTAAACGGAAAATCAGGAACATTTTAGTTAATTCTAATGAAAACACATTGGTTTTTATCATTTGTATTGGAAACAACATTGTCATATGTCTTTTC